>NW_016107452.1:3249113-3253299 GCF_001604975.1 Cebus imitator | reverse complement strand
TCGGCTCACCGCAACCTCCGCCTCCTGGGTTCAGGCAATTCTCCTGCCTCAGCCTCCTGAGTAGCTGGGATTACAGGCACGCACCACCATGTCCAGCTAATTTTTTGCATTTTTAGTAGAGACGAGGTTTCCCCATGTTGACCAGGATGGTCTCAATCTCTTGACCTCGTGATCCACCCTTCTCGGCCTCCCAAAGTGCTGGGATTACAGGCTTGAGCCACCGCGCCTGGCCCTCTGTTTGTCTTCTATTTCCAACCACTTTTGTTGTCAGGAGAGCTGAAGGCATGGCAGGTGCCTCACAATTACTGATTCACTGGGCAAGAAGGAGTCTGAATCAGAAAAGAATAGCTTTAGTATGAGTTGCTAATTGCATTTGGTTGATAATAGCTTCTTAAAGGCTCTAGTTAAGAAAGATTCTGAAGATGAATTTGGGCTGAACAGAGAGAATGTTGTGGTCGATGGATAATGTCTGCCAAGGGCACAAGAGTCGTGGTCCTGGTGCTGTGTTCCCTGTTCCTGAATCAAGCCAGCCCTGGAGCCACCACACTTCTGGACTCTGTTATATTAGACAGCCACATCTCATGATTTAATGCACTATTAATATGTTATTCTTACCTGTAGTTAAAAGCTTCCTATATCATAGAATCTCCTATTCACCAATCCTAAAACTTCAACAGAAGGTTTTTTCACTCAGGAATTATAATTTTATTTGTACAAATGAATCAGAATAGTTTAATGAAAAGCCACATACAATATATGATTAGAAAAAAATTCTCAAATATTCTTGTCCTTACCTAGTTGAGTAACTTCTGCCTAAGTTTCCTTAAAACCCTTCAAACCTCTGTTTTCTAATTTGTAAAAATGGAACAACATATATCTCACAGAATGATGGTTAAAATTTAAGGTAACTCAAGCACATAGGCACTGAACACAGCTGGCATGCAGGTGACTCATAGAAGCTGCATCACCCACATCAGGATTCTTTCTCTTGACCTCACTGAGGAGGTCCAATCTTGACCACTTGGTAAAACATTGACTGTGAGGCCAGGTGCAGTGGCTTACGCCTGTAATCCAGCACTTTGGGATGCTGAGGTGGGTGGATCACTTGAGGTCAGGAGTTTGAGACCAGCCTGGATGGTGAAAACCCATTTTAATAGAAATGGTGAAACCCCGTTTCTATTAAAAATACGAAAATTAGCTGGGTGTGGTGGCATGCGCCTGTAATTCCAGCTACTTGGGTGGCAGAGGCAGGAGATTCGCTTGAACCCGGAGGCTGAGGTTACAGTGAGCCAAGATCATACCACTGCACTCCAGCCTGGATGACTGAACAAGACTCTGTCTCAAAAACAAACAAGCAAGCAAGCAAGCAAACAAACACATTCACTGTGTCTCATCACTGGAGCTCAGTCCCAGCATCTCTTCACAGAGAGCTTGAGAAGTCCTGGAGTGAGAGTTCGCACAATCGTTCCTTTTGGACTGATGGATTTCTTTGCAAAATTGCCTGGTGATTCTGGCATCATATCCCTCTAGGTCTGGTGTACCTACAAGGCAATCTAATCAGGAAAATAAATTCAATGCAAACTAATATACAATTTGGAAACCTTCTGAGAGTAGATGCATTTTACACTTTGGAAGATTTTTGTCTTATTTTATTTTGGAACTGTGTCTTCTGATAAATTAAAGGGAGATGAGTTGTTTCTGAGCCAAATAAACCCTTACAGTAAAATTAAAATTTAAATCCTTTCTGTGTTTGCTCTGTCAGACCGACGGGGCTTTGTCAGAAGGGACTGCAGCTGTGTGACTCTGTTGTATATTTTTATTTTTTTTTCTTGGTCTAAGAGGCCCTTATTGACTATTTTTGTAATTTTATTAGTCTGCTACTAGGATGTTGTTCTCCAATATAAAGCAAAAGGTGGAAGCTGTAGGAAGAATGATTTAAACTTCAAGAATAGATTCAACAGCAAACAGAATTTCATAATAACTAAGAGAATGGGTTTGAAATGCAGCTAGATTTGGGTGTTAATCCTTTCCTTGCCACTTAACAGCTGGGTTACCTTGGGCAAATTGTCTACCTCTTCAAGCCTCTGTTTCCACATCTGTAAAATGGAGATGATGCTTGTAATGTTTAAACATTGCTTTGTAAAAAACCTCCCAACATTTAGTGGCTTAAAACAAAAATCACTTAAAAAAATTCTCAGACGTCTGTGTGTCAGATGACCTGGTCTGCTTTTAGCCGGGAGACTCTGCAGATCTTGGCTGGACTCCCCCATGTGACTGCAGGCTGCTGAGAGGCAGCTGCTCCATGTGCCCCCAATCCTCCTGGAGCATCAGGCTAGCTGAAGCATGCCCCTCTCATAGCGATGGCAGAGGGGCAAGATCATGATCCCAACCAACCAAGCATTCATCAAGCATTTTGTCAATCCTGTTGACATTTCATTGGCCAAAGTAAGCTATGTGGCCCACCCCACAGTCAAGGGGCAAGGAGTTATGCTTTTGCCATGGGGCTGGATGCTGGGGTAGTAAACAATCACCTATCCTTTACTGGGTAAATACCAGGCTCATAAGGTTGTTGTTAGGATTGAATGAAATAATACACTAAAGTATTTTGCAGAGTTACTGGAGCTTCCTGAGTGCTAAAACAGGACACACATTAATTCTACCTACCATTGCTACCACAAGAAGGTATATACATGCTCCTAGTTAGTACAAGTAATGACTTCAGGTAAAAAAGCCATTATCAAAGCATAAAACAATCTATAAATATGGTGGTTTAAAATATCTCTACAAAATTTCTTGTTCATTCAGAAAGTGGGGTCTAATTTCTTCCTTTGTAGCAAGGATTAGATTTAGTGACTTTATGGGAACCAGTAGAAAAATAAGTGGAAATGCAATGCCAGAGATTAGGTCCATGTAACTAACGTCCAGTTTTGGTCAATGGAACATGAGGCACATTTCCTGGGAGGGCTTCTGGAAAACCTTTGGCTTTCCTAATAAAAAATAAAAAGATGCAGTTGGTATCATCCCTGTGCCAATTCTTGCCTTTGAGGTAGACATTGTTTAAAGCTACAGGTGTCATTTTGTGACCAGAAGGGTAGGGTCAAGAGAATTGCAGAGGTGCTTGTGTTGACATGATTACATAAAATCAACACTACCTACTTCCAGATTTATTTTTACATGAAAAAATTAGTCAAGGTTGGCTAGGTTTTCTGTTGCTTACACCTAAAAGCATTCCTAACAAATATAGAATGTGAGTGGAACAGACTGAATAATGACCCTCACAGATGCTTATCCTCACATCCAGAACCACCAGGTGGCCACCAAAGGTCAGAAAAGGTGAGGAAAGGATTCTTCCCTGGAACCTCCAGAGGTAACCAGCCCTATCCACACCTGGGTGCTTCACCAGAGTGAGGTGCGGAACACTGATATGATCTGGGTGAGGTCAGCAAAGGCTTTCCTGAGGAAGGCATAAAAAGGTGAGCCGGTGATAGACTGATAAAGAGGAAGGAAGGAAAGAACCAAAAAACATTTATTTGAAGCTTCTTATTGGCCACTCACTATGTACACCAAGCAGTGAATTCTCACAATTATCTTATGAAGAAGATACCATTGTTACTTCCATTTTGCACGTGAGGAGAATGAGGTGGCTTCTCCTCTCTTCCTGGTCTCCTTCTTCTTCCCCCCTCTTTTTTCCTTCTTCCTCTCCCTCTTTCTCTTTCTCCTCCCTCTCTTCCTCCTTCTCCTTCTCCCTCCTCCATTCTTCCTTCTCTTCCTCCGCATCTCTTTTCCCTGTCCCCCTACCCTTACCCTCTTCTTTCTCCTCTCCTTTGTTGCTCCTCAGCTTCTTTTCCTTTTCCTCCTCCTCCTCCTCTTTTCTTTTTCCTCCTCTTCCTCTCCTCCTCCTCTTTTTCTCCTCCTCCTCCTCTTCTTCTCCTCCTCTCCTCCTCCTCCTCTTCTTCTCCTCTCCTCCTCCTCTTCTCCTCCTCTTCTTCTCCCTTTCTTCTCCTCTTTTTCTCCTTCTCCTCTTCTTCTCCTCCTCTTCTCCTCCTCCTCCTCTTCTCCTCCTCTTCTCCTCCTCCTCCTCTTCTCCTCCTCTTCTCCTCCTCCTCCTCTTCTCCTCCTCTTCTCCTCCTCCTCTTCTTCTCCTTTTCTCCTCCTCTTCTTCTCCTCCTCTCCTCCTCCTCTTCTC
>NW_016107452.1:3117956-3248363 GCF_001604975.1 Cebus imitator | reverse complement strand
CTCCTCCTCCTCTTCTCCTCCTCCTCTTCTTCTTTTCTTCTCCTCCTCCTCTTCTTCTCCTCCTCCTTTTCTTGTCCTCCTCTTCTCCTCCTCCTCCTCTTCTCCTCCTCCTCTTCTTCTCCTCCTCCTCTTCTTCTCCTTTTCTCCTCCTTTTGTTCTCCTCCTCCTCCTCTTCTTTTCTTCTCCTCCTCCTCTTCTTCTCCTCCTCCTTTTCTTCTCCTCCTCTTCTCCTCCTCCTCCTCTTCTTCTCCTCCTCTTCTCCTCCTCCTCCTCTTCTTCTCCTCCTCTTCTCCTCCTCCTTTTCTTCTCCTCCTCTTCTCCTCCTCCTCCTCTTCTTCTTCTCCTCTTCTTCTCCTCCTCCTCTTCTTCTCCTCCTCCTCTACTCCTCCTCCTCCATTCTCCCCCTCCCCCTCCTTCTTATTCCTCTTCTTCTTCCTGTTCCTCCTCCTCCTCCTCTTCCTCTCCTTATGGTAATTAGAGAGGAAAGCCTTGTGCCATTAACCTCCATCCATCTGACACCTATTAGGTACCTGATGCATGTTGACTTACACATCATATGGGAGTTTGCAGGGAGCTCTGTAAAAGTTTGTGATCATGCACACATACCCCCTCACCTCCACATACACACACATGATTCAAGGACTTGGACACTTTTTGCTTCAAAAAAAAATGACCACAGTCTTTTGCTTTAGTTAAATGCTTCAGTAGAGAAAAACATTTCTCTTTTGTGCTATCGCTTGCTCAAAGGCAGATGCAGAGTGTTCGTTGAAACACTTTCTCTCCCCTGATGACCTTGTACAGAGCTCTCCATTTGGGAATAGTTGCAGGTTTCCTTGTCATTTTCTGGCTCTGGCTTATAGAAAAATGGATGATTTGTTAAGGCAAACTTCAAAGGCAGAGATAGCTCTCACTTAGAAATGGTTCCTTCTTTTAATTCAGGTGTAATCCTATTAGAGACACAGCTCTCAGGGCTGGGGAATCCTTGTAGGATTCTTTGATCAAGGGAGCACTTTTGACTTCAGTGGCTCAGCTGTCCCAGCCCTAAAAATAAAGGGGACCCATTTACTATCTGGAAATGTTGATTTCTGTCATTTCCAGTGAAAGAAGCATATACCTGTACCTGTGTTTGAGTTCAGGGGAAAAAGAAGGAACGGGAATAGGGTTGTGGCATATTTCCAACATGTGGCAATGCAATCCCTGCTCATATGCCAATAACTTCAAATCACATCTGAAGGCATTTGACACCTGCTCATTCATTAGCCATCTTAGAACTATCTTTCTGATTCTATGAGATGAGAGTTTCGTTTTGGTCTTCTATGCTTCTTGAACTCTTGTCAACTCTTCTGTTTAACAGAGATTTAGTCAGTCTTCACCTAAGAATGAAAAGCCCTCTGCTCTGCCAGCCTCCACCTTCCTCATTTCCCACCTCCCTGCTCATCCTACTTCTCTATCCTTGTCCCTCTCGCTCTTTTGCTGCCACTGCTCCTTGCTGTTTGTTACACAAAGAGCACATTCTCACCTTGGAAACTCAGCATACTTCGTGCCCTTGATCCTGGAGCATTCTTCCGCCAGAAAGACGGAATGAGACATGAGGCTCAATCCCTCACCTCCCTCTAATCTTTAATCCAACACTGCCTTTTTTGTGAGGGTGGCTGTGTCCATCCTATTTAAGAAAGTGCCACCCCCCATCCCTCATCTCCAACATTCTCTTTCTTCTTGCTCTGCTTTATTTTGGAGCACTTTTCACCATCCAACATATTACACATTTACTCATTTATTGGGTGTCTCCTCCAGGAGAATATAAGGTTCATAAATTCAAGAGTTTTTGTCAGTTTGGCTCAGAGCCATATTCCCAGAACTTGAAGAACCGTCCCTGGCAAATAGAAGATGCACATGAAAAATTTTGTTGAATAGATGAATGAAAGAGTTGTTTTTTGACTTCGGCAAGCAAGAGCATTAAGTTAGAGTTTAGTGACACTCTTGTGTTCCATCGTGGCTATTGTTACCTGTGCCTTTTATTTTAGGCAAGTGACATAAACATCGGAACCCACAATTCCTGGTCTGAAATTCCTTTAAAAGTCCACATTAGGATTCCCCAACAATCTGTTGAATCTGCGTAGCTCATGGCATTATTTAACGTGCTCTTGGGATTGTTCACAGTCTAGATGAAATATGGATTTCATTGTGTTTGAAATGCATATTTTGAGGCCTTATATCAATATAGGATTTTCATTTTTTAAAATGAGTTTTTCATGTACAGTCCACGTTTTTCATGATCTGGAGGATAAAATTTATTGACAAGAGAGCTGTGTGCTTTTTATTTCTGGCTTGCCTCAAATGTAACCAACAGATTCACCAATAAAATTTAGATTTGAACTGTACCCCAAGCACCATCTTGGAAGTTGGAGTTCAGCAAGGCGCTTGACTAAGATCTGGCGTGTGAGGCGTGGGCAGACACTCAGGGAATTCATTCTGAAGAAACACCAGTGTCAAAAAAATGAAGAATGGTGGAAAAATCCCTAGGAAGGCAAGATATCTGAGGCCTGAATTTGAGAATGGTTTGGAGGAAGAAGGTTGTAATTCTAATTAAACAAATTCTCAGATGCGGCTGAACTGTCCACACCCAACTATGTGCAGCTACCCAGTTAACTCATTATGCAGCACATTCATTGAGCTGCTACTATGTGCTAGGTATGTGCTGAGTGCCAGGCTCCCAGTGATGGAGAAACGGATAAGGTTCCTACCTTCCCAGAGCCCAACTTTTAGAGGGTCAGATGATAGACACACCAACACATGCAAGTAATCATTTGTAACCCCTACAAACTGGGATAAGGTCATCGAAGGAAAAGTTCAGAAGAATCAGTAGAGATTAACACGCGTGAAGAACTGTGACTTAGCTTGAAGGTGAGGACCTCCAGGAGGCAAGGTCAAAGTCCCACCAGGTCACATTGTCCCTTCCCCTTCCCCTTCCCCCAGCATCCCTTCATGTCTCTCTTCTACCCGCAGTTCGTTTCTATCCTTTAGTTACTCATTTTGTTTCCTAAGCCAGTGGTTTCCCAGCCTTTTTAACATCCAGGGGAGTTTCTGAGATTCTCCCATTTTCCCCACCAAGTAATTCCCTAGAGCCATCTGGCTCCAGTTCCAGCTTCTGCCTCCCCTCTGTCTTTATTTCCTGTCATTGTTCCAGGTCCTGCCACACTGGACCGCAGTCATTGGCTCACCTGTCCATCTCCTCTACCTGCCTGGAAGCCCCTTGAGGGCATCATTTCTACTTTCTCAGCATTCAGCACACGGCCATTGCTTATGAAAAGCTAAATGAATGATAACAGCTAGCATGTACGTGTGCATGCAATGTGCCTGACAGTGTTCTGCTAGTTACACAACTTGTTAGAACCACCCAAATTCCTCAGGAGTTAGTGTTATTACCCCTTTATGGAGAGAAAAGTGAGACACAAAGAGATTAATACAAACACATAGCTGGAAGTGGCAGAATCAGGCAGCCCAACCCGACTCTCCAGACCGTCAACCACCATGCCCTCAATGAATGAATGAATGAATGAGTGAATGAATCAATGATTTTTGTTATCTCATCCCATTTTATTTTTAAATATTAATGGGTATTATGATGGGGAAGCCTTAAAACGGCAGAAAGCTTTGCACTCGTTCAAACCTTGTTTTTTGCTCCTCCTTGGTTTTTGAGAGTTTCATTACAAACTCCTGGAGATGATCACAGGGCAAGGTTTTGCAGGTGAGAATTCCTAGTAAATAATCCCGCCCTTTCTACTTCTTCCAGCCCCAATGCAACTGTTCTCCTCAGGCAGATTGTTAAATTGCTGATATCCACAACTGGTTCTACCATGAGATTGAGAAGATATGGGAACCAGTTATAGTTTACCAAAGCCAATGTAGAGAGGCATCTCTCTGGGCCTTTCCTGCAGTCCTAAAGTGCCCCAAATAGCCTTCTCTTTCCCCTCATGCCATGTAAATAAGATAAAGTTGTCATTTACTTAATACCTGTTGTATGCCACGTACTGCACAGGTGACATCGCTTACCTCAAAGCGCACCTTCTCCAGAAGTGTGGATGCTCCACCCCTAAACGTCTCCTTGCCCATTGGTTTTCACACGTGGCTCCTATTAAGATCATTTGGAGAGCCTGAGACACAGACTGAGTCCCAGGTCCTGTTCTGTTTCAAGGACCCTGGGCCTCTGTTCTTTAGCAGCTCTCCAGGTAGTTCTGCCATATAGTTAAGTTTGAGACCTTCTGCACTAAGGCAGTGGTCTTCATATTTTAGAGCACATCAGAATCACCTGGTGGTGCCTTGAACTGCTGAGCATCTGGTGTCCAGGTGATCTGAGTTGAGAATCACACCTTGGCCTCTATCCCCATACCTGTGGAGTGCCCTAGTCACGGGAAGATGGTAAGCTGGCCGCTTGCCCTTCCTTCTCAGCTGTTTAGGTGGCTGTGGGAAGACTTGGAGGCACCTGACATCCAGGGAGCAAAAACTTGGGAACAGAGGCTTTTGGGCAGGTAGGAGGTCTTTGTCTTTCATTTTGATTGCAGTGTGTTTTTGTTCCGGGTGGCTTGGGGTTGAATTTGTTGTTTGAAACCCGGATTAATAGAGCTCACTAAGACCTTTATAGCCCAACACAAGATTTCTTTTCTGTGCCTGTTGTTGTGGAGTTGGAGGTAGGGTGAGTGAAGACTGTTTCTGTGTTACATTTTCCACTCAGCCTCTCCTCTGATTCTAAGTTCAGCGAGAGTGGAGCGGCCCTTTTTACAGAAGAGGAGATTGAGGCACAAGAGAGAGGAGGTGAAGTGGCCTGCTCAGGGTCGCAAGGTTGTGTGAGTTATGTGAGTGATGTGGCTGGGGAAATAACCAACGATGTCTGGTTCCCAGGAGGTCTGAAGTAGAGCAGCAGGTGTGGCTTGGGCAAAATCTCCAAAAACTGTACATAAGAAGGCACTCACAGGCTGCTCCTTCTACAGCAAACCATGGTGACACTAGTTAGACTTAGGGTTCCAGTGATAAATTGGCAGTAATGAAATCTCAATATCTACCCATAAAGAGAAAAACAAAAAATCCATATCAGGCCTGATGGGTCATTAGATCTTAATAGAAATAATACAGATTCCCGGCAGAGCACATTACTGAAGTAAGTGAGCCTGGCCCAGCCTATCCTTATCTGTAGCATCTTGATATTCTTACTGTACGTGTGTATGTTGGATTAAGGTAACAGTAACAAGGATCAGGGAGGCAAGACTATAAGCTAATGATAGAGCACTTTCACTTAAGAACTGAAGTAGTGAACTTGGACAAATTATTGAAACACTCTGGACCTCTGTTTCTAATCTGAAAAATGGAAACAACCGTTCTTTCTTGTTAGGTTGCCAGAAAGAGGTCATGATACCTCATTGTTCTCACTTGCATTCCCCTGGCTTCTAGGTGGATTGGATACCTGTTAAATGTAGATGGATATCGGTAGTTCTTTGGTACGCTGTCTGTTTATCTGCTTAGTCCAGTTTTCTTTTGAGCTGTTGACTTATGTTTTATTATTTTATTTATGTACCTATTTTTAATTTATTTTTTTATTTTTTGATACAGAGTCTCACTCTGCCACCCAGGCTAGAGTGCAATGGCACGATCT
Source organism: Cebus imitator (assembly GCF_001604975.1). NCBI lineage: Eukaryota > Metazoa > Chordata > Mammalia > Primates > Cebidae > Cebus > Cebus imitator. Next base: position 3,242,716 of record NW_016107452.1, on the reverse strand, counting down.
GGGCTCACTGCAACCTCTGCCTCCTGGGTTCAAGTGATTCACCTGCCTCAGTCCCCTAAGTAGCTGGGATTACAGGTGTGTGCCACCATGCCTGGCTCATTTTTATATTTTTTGTAGTGATGGGGCTTCACCATGTTGCCCAGACTGGTCTCGAACTCCTGACCTTAAGTGATCCATCCACCTCCGTCTCTCAAAGTGCTGGGATTACAGCTGTGAGCCCCCGCGCCTGGCCTGACCTGTGTTTTAAGAATATCACTCTTTTTCTCACAGCTATGCATATGTTGTCTTCCTGTCTTTCTTTCTTTTACACAACTATATTGAGGTATAATTTACATACCACAAAATTCAACCATTACAAATATACAATTCAGGGATTTTTTTGAGGGTAAGTTTATTGAGTTGTGCATCCGTCATCACAATGCAGTTTTGGACCTTTTCCACCAACCCAGAAATTTCCCTTGTGCGCATATTCAGTTTATCCAGGCTCCCACCCCTAGCCCTAGGCAGCCAGTGATCTGTTTCTGTCTCTATTTGCCTTCTCTGGGCATGTCATAGGAAATAGAATTAGGCAATACATAATCTTCTCTGTTTGGCTTCTTCCACTTAGCATCTTGGTTCTTAGGTTCCTCCATGTTGTAGCATGTATTTAATATCAGGACTGCTGTTCTTTTCACTGTTGAATAGTATTCCAGTGTCGGGATATAACATCCTGTGTTCTCTCCTGTCCTCATTGTGCATGAGGGCAGATTCAGCCGGGAATACACTGTCCCCAATCATGACTGTAACCTCAGACAGGTAGAACAAGGGTCCCTCCTCACTCCCATGATCATCACCACCAGGCCTGGGCTTTGCTCCTTTAACTGTGGAGAGAGGCTGCCAGTCTACCTCCCACCAGGAAGAGCCTCTGCCAATCTAATTGTTAGAGGGGCAGTAATCCAGTGATGGTGGTGGTGGTGGTGATGTTAGTGATGGTGGCGATACTGGTGGTTCTGCTGCTGCTGCTGCTGCTGCTGGTGATGGTGGTAGTGGTGGTCATGGTAATGGTGGTCATGGTCCTGGTGCTGCTGCTGGTAATGGTGGTACTGGTGGTGACGGTAGTGGTGGTGCTGCTGGTGGTAATGGTGGTGGGGGTGATCGTGATGAATTCTGCGGTCCAACCCTTCTTATCTAAAGTCCAGCAGTTTTACAGGTACACATACTTCTCAGATAGCTGTATGCCTTTGGTGATTTCCAGAGGACTGAAATGATTGGTTTTGTCAATTTTGTCTGGCTATGGAATTGCTTTTGGGGAAATGATTTGGTGATCCCCATGTTCAGCCATACCTGGAAGGCTCATCCTACCTCAATCTTTTGATTGCTTTTTAACTTAGCTAGGGGTTTTATTGTCGTATAATGATTTTGATTTTGACATGTGTGTCAGTATCTCTGTTTTAGCATCTATTTTTGTCTTGTTCAGGAAGACTATCTTAAGATTATTAACATATTCTCTTATACTTTCTTCTACTATTTTACAGCTTTGTGGCTTATATTTAGAGACTCCTGTATCATGTGCAATTGCTTCTTAGAAGGGTCGTACACATTTGTAATTCCACCAAAAAAGTATCCAAATTATTTTATACATACTTAGTGTTGAAATTTGCAAATATTTCCTCACCGTTAAAACAGATTATTTCGTTATTAGTTTATTTCTATAGTTTTATGCATTCATGTTATTTGCCAAATTCTTATTTTCATAAGTATTTGTAATTTTTATATGTGGTAGTTGTTGAGCCCTTGATTCTCATATTTCCTGCAAATATTTCACCTACATGCTGTTTGACTATTGATTGAACAACTATATTTTATTGTAATAGCATTACAAAATGATTTTACAAAAACAGTAAAATAAAAGCAAAATAAAAAAATTAAGAGTGTTTTTTTTTTTTTTTTTTTTTTTTTTTTTCTTGTGGAGAAAGAGCCTTACTATGTTGCCCAGGCTGGTCTTGAACTCCTGGCCTCAAGTGATCCTCCAATTTACACCTTAGTATTTGTGTTTTTCCTAGTTGGTGTACACCTTTACACAGAAAGATCACCTGACAAATATTTTTTCCAGATATTGAATAATAAACCTGTATATCACTTAATCCCCAATGTAATTTTAATGATGAAAAAGTATTATATTACTCGGATATGTTGTACTTTAGTTCACTTCTTTCAGTTGATCCTTAGGCTCTTTGCAGTGTTTTACTGTTACATATTACATTCTGAAAAACCTGTAGCTAAATTGTTATAGATGGCTCATTTTTTCCTAGTATGCTTTGCCAGAGAACATGCTGATTTCTTAAGCTTTTGTTACAGGTTGACAAATTGGCCTCCAGAAATCTTAATACAAACTACATTCTCACTAGTGATACATAAGATAATACTTGCTGTCCTTTATCCTAGGACAGCAAGTATTATCATTTTAAGAAAATGTCTGCAGATTTGGAAGGCAAAACTGTATCTTTTCAGACAAGATGGGGTGCATTCCAGGTGGTATAGCTGTAGACTACAACTGCACCCTTTTAATATGTTTAGCATACCTTCTCAAGTGTATATATCTTTTATAAACAGTATATCAATATATGTGTGTGTGTGCATATATAAATGTGTTTGTACATATGTGCATCTTTTTAAAATGGCCATTTGATACTAATGTTACTAATGACATTTTTTCAGATTAAGAAGTTACGTTTCTGCTTTCATGAATTGCCTCATCATGTCACTTGCCTACTTTTTAAATTACGAGTTTTGATCCTTTTATTATTTACTTATGAGTTCTTCATATATGTTTACTTTACAGATAGGAGACCATGATGTTTTGTAGTGCACTCTTCTCAACTTAGACTATGTCATCAATATAATTCCATACCAATAATATAATTTTTATATCAATATCAAGAAGATACTTCCTCCCATTATCCTCTCCCTAACCGTGATAGATTGACTGCAAAAATCAATGGGAAAAGTTCCCAGATCTTCCCCTTCCTTGTGTCTGTGCTCTTTTCAATATGGTTTTGCAGCTCCTCCCATAGGAGATAGACTCCAGCGTCTGTGCTGGCTCCAACACTTGCTTCGCCAATGGCATAGGTGGAGTGACAATGGCCGCGTGAGGGTTTGTGTGCTTCTGCTGTCTCTTGGAAACCTGCAGCCATCATGTAAACAAGCATGGGGTGCAGGATGCTGATAGAAATTTGGCCCTATTATCCGATGGCCTTAGAAGATGACAAGCAAGCTGCCAGACTGGTCAGTGAGGTTGTCCATGACTACCAGGCCCAAATGAACTGCCAGCTGACCACAGATACATGAGCCAGTCTGGCCTAGGAGATCAGCTGGGGCTGCCCAGATTGACAGAGCCATTCAGGCATCCCATGGGGTCATCAGTCAGAATACACCATGATTTAAACCACTAAGTTTTATATTGTTTGTTATGTAGTCATGGATATATATATATATATAAAACATATACATATATATGTATGTGTGTGTATATATATACATGTATGTGTGTGTATATATATATATGTATGTGTGTATATATATAAGGTAATGTAGTACAGAATCTGGATTTTATTTTTATTCTGCATATGACTGTAGTTTTGTATGTATTATAACTTTCCATGGTTATTTTCATATTATTGTTTTTGTACTTTATCATCATGGAGAAGTTTTTCATATTCACCACCAACCATTTGATACACTGTGCTAATGTTTGTGTTGTTTGTTTTGATTTCTGTCTTGTCCTGGTATTCTGCATATTGAGGGAAAAAAGTCATGACACAGTGCTATTTAAAAATGTGTCTGTTGTAGTCACCACTTAGTTTCACTTGAATCATAATTTGTACAAAGTGGAAGAGAGGTGTTTTCTGTTGGTTTGTTTCATTTATTTCATAACTTCATGAGAATATGAACTGTGTTTTATATTGGTTGAGACTATTATAACAACTTCAGTACATTCATGGTTTTTATGTTTGAGTAAATTAAAATTTAGTTTCCTAAAACGAAAGCACAATGAGCAAATAAAAACTTCCCCGTTATAAAATTATTGTCTCAATTTTAAAATTATATAACAAATAATTAAACGTAATGTAGATCTGACATTAGAACTTCAAATAAACAAACTAGACAGAATTCAATTTTTGAAAGTTTAAAAACATGCTGACAAAGAAGAAATTTCACTACACTGGCTAATATTTTTATTCTTAGTAGGTTTAAAGGCATCTGAGTCTGCCCTATCTTATACCCTTATTTACAGTATATATGCAGTATAAATAATTTATATGTAATAATGTTTTGCTCAGGGCATTATATTCTCACAGCTTTGTATCAATAATCAAAATTTGATAATCTCTCAAAAGTTACCTATGAGATTGTGCTTTAAATCTGATTTTAATGACAGTGGAATTAGGACTGTAGAGTTTTTGGTTTTCCATGTTACTAATATTTTAGTAACTTTCTCCCCTAAAATCTAAAATGCATGTTACAATTTATGTGTCACTTGGTATCTATCACTGAATCATTTTCAGATGTGCCTATTTGGCTGGGTATAATAGTCATAGGGCAGCCACTTTTTTTCCCCTTTAAAAGACCATTAACATGGACATTATTCAGTTTTCTTCTGGCACGTATTGTTGGAAGGTCAGCATGCCTTCTCTTCTTTTATAGGTAATCTGAGTTTTCTGCCTGAATACCCTTAACTCTTCTGTATTTGGATTTAAAAAAACAAACAATAACAATAAAACAGGTTGTGTCTAGGTGTTACTTCTTGTGTTAATGTTGGTTGCCTTTCCACTTGCAGAATAAATTATTCAGCTTCATTGTAGCTCCCATTTTACGTTTGTTTCATTTGTTTTGGTTTCCTGCAATACCAATTATCCATATGTTGGAGCTGGAACTTTGCCATGTGTTTTTCTTACCTATCAACTTCCCTCTCAACGTTTATGTATTTAGTTTTAACTTGGTGTTCTAGGAAAAGCATATTAAGGTTGTTGTCCACATTTTTTTGTTTTGTGTCAGTTTTAGTTCACCATTTTAAATGCTATTTTATTTTTAATCATGGGGTTGTGTTTTGTTTCATTTTTTCCTTACTTATGTTGGGAACCACTATAACTTTAGGTTATCTTACCTACATGTCTTGTTTCAGTTCCCCATCCTAGAAGCAGACCCAACCAAGGGCCCAACACCAGTATGGGGGAGGGCAGGCAGCCAGTAAGAAGTGAGGTATCAAGCCAACTGCACAGTGGGCAACTGAAGCTAAATCCTGACAGGAAACATTGTGAAGTGGTAGAAACACAAGCTCCAAATTTTCTCTTTAAAGGTGTGAGGAATCTGGGACATTTGTATCCTATAACTGCCAATCACTGGTTAAGGATTGTGTGCAGGGGGATGTTAATTTTCATGGCACCTCCAGTTTACCATGACCATGGGCAAATGGTGTTCTGGTGGCCTAGAGGCAGATCTACGAAAGCCATGCAGGTGGTGGCCCTCATAAATCAGGCTGGTGTATCCAAAAGTTGTAAGAAGGGATTATGGGAATAATGTAAGTTTTGGCTACATCAGATAAAAAGAAAATCAATAAAACTGGATGCCTCCCTGAAAAAGCTACGATAACCAGGATGAACAGTGATTGAGGAACAGAGGTTTTGCACTGTGAAGACTGGATTTAAATTCAATTTATTTCTACCACTTCTTGTGTCTGTTTAGCATTTCTAAGACCTCTATTTTCCTAAGTGTGAATTAGGTATCATAGCAGGGTAGCTTTAAGAATCAGTTATGATAGTGCTTGGTATCTAATAAGGGCTTTCAGACATACGCTCTTAAAAAATATTCCGCTATGAATTTACCTTTGAGTGCCTCACTGGCCATATCCCTTAATTTTATGATATAGTGTTTTTTGTAATGTTCTAAATAATGTGGTGTGTTTGTATCTTATCTCACTTAGAGTCAATTTAAAGAGCTGTCTAGGTGGCAGGTCCGTAAAAAGAAAAAAAAAATATCTGAAACAACAAGAACCTGCACTTGTTTTGTGTCCTGGTATTTAAAAGTGCTTTTTTGTTGAATTTAAATCCTTTTCTATTCCTAAGTAACCTCATGAGCTTCCATAGACAAAGAAAATTATGCTCAGAGAGGTTAAGCAATCTACCCAGGATCACACAGGAGGAAGTAACAGCGTTAGAACTAGGGCCCCGGTCCCTCTGACTACTGCGTCAGTGCCTTACCAGAGTCTCATGCTCCCTTTGTGTTTGAGACAGAATAATGGCCTCCACAGGTGTTCATGTCCTAATCCCCTGAACCAGTGAATGTGTTATCTTATGTGGAAAAATGGACTTTGCAGATGGGATCAAAGATCTTGAAGTGGGAACATTATCTTGGATTGTCTGTGATGTAATCATGAAGGTCTTTATAAAAGGGAGGCAGGAGGGGTCAGAGTCAGAAAAGGAGTTGGGTGGCCTGGTGTGCTGGCTCACGCCTGTAATCCCAGCACTTTGGGAGGCTAAAGCGGGCAGATCACTTGAGGTCATTAGTTCTAGACCAGCCTGGCCAAAGTGGTGAAACCCCATCTCTACTAAAAATACAAAAATTAGCTGGGTGTGGTGGCACACACCTGTAATCCCAGCTACTCGGGAAGCTGAGGGAAGAGAATCGCTTGAACCCGGGAGACGGAGGTTGCAGGGAAGCAGGGAACATAGATCGCGTCACTGCGCTCCAGCCTGTGTGAATGAGCGAGACTCTGTCTCAAAAAAAAAAAAAAAAAAAAAAAAAAAGGGGTTTGGCAATGGAAGGAGGTGTGCATGAGAGAGAGGCCGGAGAAAAGTTTTAAAGATGCTATGCTATGCTACAAGCCTTGAAGTGGAGGCAGGTGGGGCATGAGTCAATGAATGTGCATGGCCTTCTAGAAGCTAGAAAATATAACAGATTCTCCCCAAGAGCTTTCAGAAGGAATGCAGTCGCATCATCATCTTTATTTTATCCCCATAAGACCCATGTCAGACTTCCGACCTCCAGAACTGTAAGATAAAAAATGTGTGTTGTTTTTAAATCACGAAGTTTTGGGTACTTCGCTACAACAGCCATAGGACACCGATATGCTTTGTAATGGTTAACATATTTATGCACCTGTATGTGTGCTTTAGGCATGTAAAAACTGTTTATTCATTTTTCATGCAAGGAACAGTGCTTAGGAGGACTTGCAGAGATGAAGGAAGTTTCTTTTTCTGAGAATCTCAGAGCCTACCTGTGAAACTTCAAATAAGTAGGAGGCTTCGTCTGTGGGTTAAAATGGAGGCCAGCTTCGGGTTCTCCCAGTGTGCAGAGTGAGAATTCAGATGAGTTTTCCTGATCAAGGTGCAACTGGAGAAGAGTCTTTCAGAATGACTATTTCCTAGGAAGAAATAAGCAAAGATTACCCTGGGCAAAGGGAACCACATATGCAGTGACATCAGAGAAGTACCTGACAGGTCAGAAAGTGGAGGGAGTAGCTTTACATGTGGCAGATGACGAGAGCAATGACAGCTGTGGCTTGGTATGTGGTTTTCCTTAATGCCACCAGTGTCTTCCAACAATGGCTAACTCTGTGATTGCTCAACGTGGCATCATGGCCTTGCCTTGGGTGCTCCGGGGTCTGGGTCCTCTCTGCAGGGAAAGGGATGCAAATCAGCATCTGCCTGGAGTTTGCCTAGCTGTAGAGGTGCCATCAAATTGCTGATTCTTAAGTACCAAATGTCAATAAAAATAATCAAAGGAAACCAGCAGCCCATAAACAATATTAACTCCAGAACTGGTAGGAGGCGAGGCGCTGGAGAATATTGGAGCAACGCACGCATTTTAATACTTGGACACAGCCCTAGTGCAAAATGTGCTTTCTGTTTAAGGCACAGATGCTGATCAGATAATCAAGACAGTAATAGTTTAATTTTATATTTTGTGAGGAAGACCATGTTCTTTCCCGCTTTCATCATTGGAGATGTGTCTTCTCTCCAGAGTTTAGATCCTGGGCCTTGTAAAGTTTTCCAGGTGAGCTCTGGACCTCACATTTGGTCTCGGTCTGGGCATCCGCATACCCTCAATTTTGCTACTCTTTGACGCAAAAAGTCAGTTTCCCTTCTACTCAATCCATGGCAATACAATCCAAATAGCACACCCTTTGACCTCCAGCTCCTGTGTAAGATCTTAACTGATATGTTCTAAACTGTATAATGGAACAAGGGACCATCAATATTATGAAAACAATGATAATAATGATTCAGGTACTGACATAGCATGCTTGATACATAGCGTTCCTGACCTAGTTTAATTAACCAAGTTAACTAGTAGTGGCTTCCAACTCTCCCCTTCATTTTGTGCTGTGTGGACAGGACCTAACATCCAAAGTCCAGGTAAACTGGAAGATCTAGGCTTACGTATTCCCTGGTGTTTGAGTGAATTATCTCACTTCATTGTTTATATTTTATATAGATAGCATGCCCTGTGTGCCAGGCATTCTTGTAAGCACTTAAAGATATTAAGTTGTTTAATCTTCATAACAACCTAACATGGCAGGTACTATTATCCCAGTTTTAGTGATGAAAAAACCAAGGTGCAGGAAGGTTAATAAATCCCCGAAGGTTCCATAGTTCCTGCGTGGCAGAGCTAGGATTCAAACACACAGGATTTGGCTCTGCCCCAAGGCTGCCTCTTTGGGACTGAGAAGATGTCATTCTGTGGCATCTCCCTGCCTGCTCCCCTCTGCACTGGGTTGGATCGGAAGTCGCATCTCTCGTACCCCAGGGTTTTCTGGCTGCTCTGGAGCCAGTTGCAGCCCTGGGCCAGTCTGGCCCCCAGCTCTCTCAGAGAGTTGGATTCTGTTTCCTTGCCTGTTCTTGGCCTTTGCAGCACTGTGAGGCCAGGAGTGAGGAGGAGAAAATGGCTCTCCCCACCCTGTTCTTCTTGACTTGCCAAGAGCCACTAGGCCCCGAGCCAGCCACTCTGTGGGAAGATCTCCAGCTCCCCGGGCCCGCTGCCACCGCAGATGTGTCCTGCCCCCAGCAGCAGAATGAGGCCCTTTCTTGGAAACTGACCATGAGATGCCAATGGAGGAAAAGATTAAACCTCCTTCTCTGTCTACCCTGATGGTCATCTACCCCCCACCCCCCCACAATCCCAGAGTGTAGGGTAGTTGTGCCCATGTTCTTCTAATGGCTTCTTTGGAGTCCCATCATAATCTCTGGGGCCTAACAAATGTGATAATCTCTTAGAGTTTGGCAGATAGGAGCCATTCGCTAATATTCCAGATGAGGTCCCTGTAATGCACATCTGTAGGACTGTCCTCCCCACCTGGGACTTGGTAAAGGCAGGTCGGGTCCCTCTCATTGAGTCCATGCGACATGTAAAGGGATTTGGTATTTTGAGCTTAGGATGGCACTTGGGCCGTTCTCTTTTGTTGTTCAGTCAGTCAACAGACCCAGATGGACTAGGCCCTGGGTAAAGCATATCCAGACACCAACAAACCACAGTTCCTGTCTCATGCAGGTCACAATGTCCCGAGGGAAGCAGGTAAACACACAATTAGGTGGAGGAATGAGAAAAGCTTTGATGATAGGGAACAAAATGAGACACACAGGGTTGACTACTTGAGGGTGGACAAGAAGGTCTTTCAGGAGCTGAGACTTGTGCTTGGTCCTAAGAAATGGGTGGACGTTAATTGAGCACAGAAGAGGAGGAACCTGTGTTAAGGTATCAGGAACTATGTATGCAAATGTACGAACAGGGGATAAAATATTCCTGAGTGTTGCGCAATGCAACAATTGAGACTTGTCACGTCACATGAATTTTTTTTTTTGAGGAAGCGATGTCTGGTGCCACAGCAGCCACCTCGTGATGGTGAGGCTGTTGACCTAGGATTAGAGTCAACACCTTTGTGCTGTTTGGTAGAATATTAAATATCCTTAGGATTTAAGCCATGCTTTTGTTTTAGTTATTTTCAGATCAAAAGATATTAACTGATACAGCTATGATAAGAAATAGAGTGTTTACAAGCAAAGAAAGACATACAATGTTGTTTTATGTGGTTTGTTGCCTGTAGGCATGGTTCTGCCCATATCGGATAGATGTGTGTGTGCACATGCACAAATTTGCCTGTGTGAATTTTTCCAACATTACACACTCCAGTCGTGTCCCATTTTAACAGTCTAAATAAATATCAGTCCAAACGGAGGGATAGATGCACATACATCTCCACCCCAAGCCACCTCCCCGGACACAAACCTCATAAACAGACACCTCCAAAACAAACCACACTCATGCACTTGTTCACAAGGAGGATGCCAGTTCTCTTTGTACCCACCTCACAGCTTTGGAAAATTCTTAAAGTTCATCATTATTTATAAAGTTAATGCTTATAATGAAAAGGTTTCTCTTTGATGTGGGAGTGCTTTCGAAGCCTTGGTGACCTATATTGCCAATGTACTCTGTGTACGAGGTGAGGCAGGGAGCGGCTGGGGAATTACCCATGTTTAATGAACACTAAAATTAGAATTTGACTGAAATCCACAGAAATGGCTCGACAGCAAGTTCGAGATGCCCCTGGGGAGCTGTGGGCAGCTCAAATTTACCCACAGGCGTTTTTGAAAATGTTTTTTTTTTTTTTTGAATCAGCACAGTTGGCTCTTTTGAGCCCAGAATGCTGCTTGCACTCAAAGGCCTCTCTCCCCTCCCCCAACCCCAGCCCCCTGACACTCATGCTTTGGGGACAGCCAGGCACCTCTGCGGGCCTATGTCATGTTGATCATGCCTGGGTGAGCACAGCACATGAAGCCTGGGATGTTTGGTTTTGCGTGTTGCTGGTGACCACACTCCTCACAGGACGTTTCAGGAGACATCCCAGCATCAGGAGTGTGTATGCTGTTGACTGAAAAAAACCCTAGATATCCTCTTCTCCAGTGGTCCCCCCAAAAGGGTTTCGGGTAAATTTTGATAGTCTAAAAAGCCCAACAGAAATTTGACATTTTACTGATCAATATGGAAAGAGAGGCCTGAGTGTATAATAAGCTTAGTTTAGGGAATGTTTCTCTAACCCAGGAAACATAAAGACAAATAACTTTAATAAATGATGATGAGGGACAAGTATGGGGTCCAGCTTTAGCACAGCTGTCTCATCTCACGGAGGCCCAAGGAGGGGAAGCAGCCAGGAATCAGGGCAGAACCCAATTTAGAAGGCAAATCTCTTGATTCCTGGGCCAGTGTGCTTTCTGCTGGGCCCCTCGCTTCAGCGTGTGCACGAGTGCTGTATTAGTTGCATTTGATTTATTGGGAAGTATTTATATACTTGTGCAATTGTGAAACTTTGTTGTAGTTTTAAGTTATAAAAGCATTTATAAAAATGCTTGTTTTAACAACAAAAAAAGAAAAACTATATATAAAAATATAAGTAATCACTTTCAATCCTTCTTATTCCCTGCCCACTAGGGAACTGATGTTAACATTTTGATATATGATATTCTGTAGCTTTTTATATTCTTACATAAACATACAAATATATACACATATGGGCTAGAGGCATATTTGTCTACCTATTTTTACTAAAATCTTACACTCTTTCTCCAGCGTTTTCCTTTTTCATTTAATAGTACATGAAAAGTATGTTTCTGTGTATGTATACATCATCTAATTCTTAATAGTGCCATAGTATTCTATAATACAGATTTACCAAAATGTAGTCATCATTTCTTGTCGATCCACTTACTTTTTCAAAAGATATCTTCATAAACGTTTCTCAGGGCCACTCCTATCCTGGTCTGGTGTTTCTCAAACTTGAGTTAGAAGAATCACCTAAAGCTCAGGCTCCTGGGTCCCACTCCTAGCAATTTTGATGCAGTAGGTTTAGGCAGGGCCTAGGAATATGTATTTCTAAAGCTCCCAGCTGTGGTGATGCTGCTGGGCGGAAACTTAGGGTTTGAGTCACTCTTCCCTAGTCCGTACTCAGCTCCTGGTGCGATGGGTGAATCTGCCTCTTTAACCACAACCACCCAGTTCACCCTCAGATCTCTTCATGGTACAGCTGGAATGATGTTTTGAAAACAGAGCCCACTGAACTTACCACTGCTGTCTGCTGAAAACTCTTCATGTGATCTCACTGTGCATGGGATGGCCTACCTGGCCCCTGCCCATTCCCTCCCTTCTCCTCTCAAGGATTTCCCTCCTTGGCTGTCTCCTACAAAGGCCTTCTTAAGGTCTCTCCTACTCGCCATCCTCCCTGCAGTCCCAGGGCTTTTGCACATGCAGTTTCTGCTTCCTGTAGTGTCTTTTCTCCTGTCCTCTCTTATCACAGTGCCTTGCCCTTAGCAGCCACTCAGAAAGTAACTGTGGAATGAATGATGGAATGAACAAGCAGACGTAACCATCTTTATGGACTCTGCAGTCTCTAAAATGCTTTGATGGACTTTTTGGGGAGTCAAAGTGTGCAAACCCCACCTACTCAGTTTGTTCCTCTTCTCCAAGGTCCGGATGAAACCATCCATGTGTTTCAGGAGCCAAGCAGAATGGCGCTACTCTGAGCTGCTCTCCAAGGTGGAATATCAATCATTTCCAGATACAAAGTCATCAACAGTACCTTGTGCTCTATGTTGCCTGTCCTTGAATGCAGACTACAGGGAGACCTTTGCTGGCCATAGCCGGAGAGCACTGGTCCAGATGGGCTAAGCCACAGCCACTGGAGAAACTGCCCCTCCGCATGTCTTGTTTTGCATCAACAGCCTCCCTTCCTGTGCCTTTCACTTACCTCTCTGCTCTGTTTGTCTCAAACACAACTCTTACGGCTCCTTGGCAACCCATTTTTGCCTTCTGGACGTTACAACCTGCCAAAACTGGGTAAATGGGAAATAGTGCCCAACCAAACCAGAAGTTATTTAAAACATTCAAATGATTCAGTGTGATTCCTGTCCTAATAAGCTAGGACCTAACCTTCAGAGTTCAGCTTCAGAAAAAATCCTCAGGGAAATCACTTATGATAATCAAAACCACTTTAGGTCTCTTTCCACCTTATATACCCTTAAAGAACATCTGTGTTTATTTAATGTCTTTCTCCTCCACTGGGTGTTAAGCTATTTTAGGGAGGAAATCATGATGATGATTTTTTTAGTTTGTTTGTTTTCTTACTCTCTGTATCTTCAGTGCTTTGAACAGTGCCTAGCACATAGTAGGTGCTCATTAAACACATGCTGAATGCATGCAGGAATGAATGAATGAGTGGATAACCTACCCATCTCTCTTTTTCCACTCTCCTTTCTTGTTTTTATTATTTTTTTATTTTTTGAGTTGGAGTCTTGCTCTGTCTCCCAGTTTGGAATGCGATGGTGCGATCTCGGCTCACTGCAACCTCTGCCTCCTGGGTTCAAGTGATTCTCCTGCCTCAGCCTCTGAGTAGCTGGGACTACAGGTGTGTACCACCATGCTCGGCTAGTTTTTTGTATTTTTAGTAGAGACTGGGTTTCAGCATGTTGGCCAGGTTGGTCTCGAACTCCTGACCTCCGATGATCCACCGGCTTCGGAGTGCTGGGATTACAGGCCTGAGCCCAGCCTGCACTCTCCTTTCTTCTCAGCTCTTCACATGCACTTTAGGTTCCAGATACACAAAGTCAAATTCCCTAGCTAGTACCAAGCTCTTTCAAACTTCTCTGTCTTCTCATGGAATTCTTTCACCTCCTAAAATTTCATCTCCTTTCTCCTTTCCCTTTTCCAGCCTGGAAAACACCTCCCCATCTGCTAAGGCCTAGTGCCATTTTAACAGGCTTCACAGTGGCTTTGCAGGTACACACAGGTAGAGCTGATCTCCCCCTGTGTTGAATATGGCTCCTAACAGCTGCAAGAACCACACTAGACTTGAATTACAGTCATCTCCCATTTACCATCAATAATTTATTCCCAAACCTCACACATTGTGCCTGAAAATGTTAACTTGGAACTCATCACTAGTTATTTCAGATGGGAAAAATTACATGGCATTAATCAGTAGCCCCCAACCCTTAACAAATTTCTTAAACCATAACTAAGACAAGGTAAAATACTTATATATGGAACAAGCGATCATGTTAGAATATGAAGTGTTTAAATCTTTGCTTGTGAAATGTCAAACAATTAATGCGGATATTAGGAATCAGCCACTTCTTCTCAGGGACGCTGAGTGCATGCCTTAGCACCGGCCATGCTTGGAGACAAAGTTCTCTTTTTGACCCTCACCCATCAAATATCTACATGTCATTCTGAGGTTCTGCTGATTTTATGTGGAAGGGCATGCAATTCTTTATTTTCACATTGACTTAAAAACTATACTGCACTGAGTATTGGGGAGATAAATATATGTTTTCCTTTATATTCGTGGGTGGAGTGATGTTATATCGGGAAATATTTGCATCCTGTGAAGCTTGAGTGTTAAAAACCAAAGGTGTTCAGTTAGAAAAATGTTAATGGGGTAAATCTTCTCTCTGAGAAAAAAAAAAAAAAACAAACTGCATATTTTCCTAAACCCAGGCAATGAATAGCACCACCTGGAGAACTTTGTCTTTCAAATGGTTCATAAGCTTCTCTACCAGAGATTCAGATTCAGGAGGTCTGCGGATCTGTGGATGGGGCTCTGGAATAGATTTCCACCTGTTTCATATGAACAACCAGGTTGAGAGTCACTGGTTGCGCTTGTGTGTGATTTCTGCCATCTAGCTTATGAGCTTTTCGATGATAGGCATTCTTTAGTTTCTTTGTGACCATGTGCCTGGGGTGAAGTAGTGGTGTCACTGAAGGGAATAGTAATGATGCCATGCATGCAGCAGGCCTGCCATAGTGCCTATCCAGGAGTGTTTGTGTGGGGCCAGGCTTTTTTTTTTTTTTTTTTTTGAAACAGAGGCTCGCGCTGTCACCAGGCTGGAGTGCAGTAGCATAGTCTCGGCAGACTGCAACCTCCGCCTCCTGGGGTCAAGCAAGTTTTCTGCCTCAGCCTCCCGAGTAGCTGGTGGTACAGGCCCGCACCACCATGCCCAGCTGATTTTCATATTTTTAGTAGAGATGGGTTTAACCATGTTGGCCAGGATGGTCTTCATCTTTTGACCTCGTGATCGAGGTGCCTTGGCCTCCGAAAGTGCTTGGATTACAGGCATGAGCCACCACGCACGGCCCTGGACCAGGCTTTTTTTGCAGACTTTCTTTGCTGTGTCTGCTGCAGGGCCTTGCCTGTAAGGACTCATTTAAAGGTATTTCTTGATGAGGAACCTGGAATTGTGTGTGTGCAAAGCGTTCTCTTTCCCTCCATCTTTCCTGAGTCAGGCAGGTTTTGTGGTTTTGCAAGAGTAAGAGTTTCTCACAGCATCTGAGAGCACTGAGTGCAGCCTGATCCTTGTTAAAATCATTAATTATTGTCATCTAGTTCTCATGGTTTTCTGTCCACCCCAGGGCCAGGTCAAATGGCCCCTTCCTGAGCTCTCACCTCCAGTAACGCCTCCTGCCCTTGACCTTGGTGTCCTGGCCACACTGCACTTTGCCTCTCCAGCAAATCCAGGGTTGCCTCTGGGGCTCTCAGGTTTCATTTTATTTTCACTAAAATCCTTCTGCGGCTTCTATTTTTATCCTCGTATTTGAGGTGTCGAGGCCATTTAAGATGATTCCTTTGCTGTGGTTGTAGCTCTCCTGTCAGGGACAGAGACTGCTGTCCCCCTGCGGCCACCTTGTAGCATTTACCTGCACACACAGGGGTCAATCCTCTTCTGTTTCTCCTCCCCTTCCTGCCACGCACACAACGATGCAGGCACAAAGTTTTTCAAGCAGTTAAGGGGAAAAAAAGTTGATTGGTATGGTTTGTATGGTGGATTTGCATGGTTTGTGTAGCTGATTTGCGTAGTTGTCTGTTTTCTCCATTGGTCACTTTTTCATTTTATCCATAGCTCTTTTTAGCAATCATCATTTTCTGTTCAATGTTAGTAATTCAGTCTTTTCCCTGCAATATTCTGTAACTGCAGTAGGACTTTTGAACTTTTTGAGTTTAGGAGTTTGTCTCATCTATCTCTGCAACACTCAGGGTGTGTGGCACCCAGGAGAGCTTGGTGAATGCTTGCTAAATGAAATGTTATCCTCCAGAGCTCTGAAGACACATTGATGCATAGCAAATTGAAAAAAAAAAAACAAAAAAAACAAAAACAACAACTAAAATGCAATGATTTATTTTTAAAATGTCTCAGCGTTGGCTATTTACAACTATATATGAACAACCTGAGCATCACAGTTTATTCTCAGGTCCAGAAGAGAGGCTGTTGAACGTGTCATGACCCTGCCCCGCCTATCTCCATGGTGACGTCCCCTCACTTTGCCTTCCCTTCTGAGAAATGGCTTTGCCCATCTGAATGAAAACCTGATGACAGAGGAGGAGAGCGCTCTGGGCAATGATCCCATTCTCTGGTGCTGATTGGGCTAAATCAACACCGAACAGTCACCTCCATCTGTGTCTGCAACCCAATCTTGTTCTTTTTCATAACAACCCTTTCGACCCGAAGCTTGAGCACTTCCTCCTGCCTGAAACAGTATTTCCCTATCCTTTTTGCATGATTAAGGTCTGCTAATTCCTCAGATCTCAGCTTTGAAGTCCCTTCCTCCAAGAAGCCTATCCTGACTTCCCTGCCTCTTAGGCCAGCAGGAAGGGCACCTTCTCTGTTGCAATGGCATCATTCTTCGCCTTCTTCAGAGTGTTGTTATTCTCTCTAGTAATTTTCCAGTGTGGTGGACATAGAGCTGCATAGCCCAAATCCTCTTTCAAGGAAGAACTAGATTCTTAGCTGCAGGAAGTGTAGACAGGACACCATGGGCTTCTTCCTGGTGTCCCTCAGCTGCAGGGAGCCATCTCCACCAGGGCAGCCCACGGGGTGTAAAAACCACCATTTCCACCTGGTTCAAGCTAACACTGACAGGTAAGCTTGCCCTAGAGCCCCACAGCAGGTGGGCTGAGGCTTTGTGAAGCCTGCCTCACAGCCTAGCATCTCCCTCCGCCCAGTCGCGCTCCTTCCCTTTCTTTCACAGGTGCTGAACCCTAATAAGCATCTTACACATCAAATTCCATCTCAGTATTTGTTTCTAGGAAACCCTATTGATGACAACTAGTTAGTTCTCCACCTGACTCTGTGAGAACCCAGAAGAGGCTCATTCACTATTGCAGCCTGCAGGCACTGATTACACAGCAGAAAGCAAGTATCTGTTGATAGATCAATTGAATGAATGAATTTGGATGACTTCAAAACAGGTTCCCATGCTAGTTCCACCCCGCACCCCAACCTTGGGCAGACCAGATGCCCCTCTCTGTCCATCATCCTCATAACGTGAGCCCTGCCAGTCTCTCTCCCAGTGGAGAACTGCATGTTAATTGTATCTTTTCCCCTTTGTTCTCCATCCTTCCTTGTCCCTGGGAGAGCTGGGCAGGGGGTACTGAGCAGCCGAGGACAGACAACCCCTTTTATTCCTTTTGACGGCCTCAGGGAAGTTTGATGGGGATATTTCCATAATCAATGAGGGAGTCCTGTCACCCCAAACATGGAGTCTTTAAACAGAATAGGTTTATGCAAATTAGATATTGATGGAGTAATGATTAATTGGCCCTGAGCCTTTGTTAATATGCAATTGTAGTAACAGAGATACATTTATAATTATTTCAGTTAATTGTTCAAACAAGCACTCAGGACTTAATTGCACAGAGTAATTGAAGAGTCTTGGTATTAGGATTATTTTTTTCCAGAGAAAAATCAGAGTTATTTAACTAGTTGGATTCCTGTGCTGGTGTGGGTAAGTGAAGTCTGGTTCTTCAAAGTCTACTTTAGATCTACAAATGAGAAGGTACAGTCACATATTCTCATATCTTGTGTTACTAAAGATGTTAGGAATATAGGCTTTGAATTTGGACAGATAAGGGTTCCAATTTTGTCACTTCAATACCTGTGTGACTTGGGGAAAGTTATTCAGCTTCTCTGAGCCACAGTTTCCGAATCTGTAAAATGAGAAAAATAATACTTTTACAGTGGTGGGGAAAATAAATGAAGTAGTCCATGGTACGTGGTAAACAGTCCTAATGAGAACTGGTGCAATGCCTCATAGAGGCTACATTGGTGGACAGGAATACATGGGCATCAAACACCTATGATCTCATGCATGAGAAGCATGTGAGGGAGGAGGGGCGTAAAAGGCTTGGCTTAGAGAGTTTATTTCAATACACAGAAATCAGAGAGATTGGAGGCACGTGTGCAGGCTCTGCTACCAAACTGCAAAGGGTGATGACGGGCATTGCAGAGTAGCTGGTTTGACTTCCCACCTTAAGGTGACCCAATTCTGAATGATACTGTGAATTTCAGTTTTCCCTTATTTACCTTTGTTCAAATTCCGAAATCTCACTCTCTCACTCTCTCTCACATGCACACTCACACACCCCATTACCGATATTGAAGTGGGGAGAAGAAAAGTGGTTGTGTCTGGTAAGGGGACAGTTCTTTCTAGTGGTCCCTGGGTTCCTCTCTGGCCTTTCTGAAAGTAGACATTTTCCAGCCATGTGTGGCAAGAGGCTGCATGATGAGCTGGTGAAGGTGGAGAAAGGTGTTAGCAGTATCTGAATTTCAGGCTCAGAGAGAAGAAAGAGAACATATTGTGGTTTCAAAGCATGGTCTCTGGTGCCAGGCAAATGTAATTGCAATCAAGCCTTTACTTCTTTTAAGTCAATGATCTGGAACAGAATATCTAAGCTGCCCCTGACTCAGTTTCTCCACCGAACTATGAGTTCAGAACTCATAGATAATAATAGATTGGACGTTGTCGAGCTGCAGTAAGGTGTAAATGGGGCCAATAAGTAAAGTATTTAGCACAGTGCCTGGGCACCTGAGTACTCGACAGATACATGGTGATGGAAACTGAGCACTATGGGGGGCTCTGGCAGCCTTTTAGACAGTTGTACAAGTGCTACCGAAGGGATCTTCCATTAATTCCCACATGACCCCATAAGCCTCAACCATCAGCAAAGATACCCAGTGAGAAAAATGACCTGGCTGGGTGTAGGGTGTGTGTTTTCCTGATCCCTTGTGAGGTTAGCCACTTTTCCTGGAGGACAGCAGGTGATTCCTTTGGCTGGGACCCTCCCCTCAGCAGGACTGATCATGCTGCTTTTTTTTTTTTTTTTTTTTTTTTTTTTTTTTTTGTCTCCTCCAGCTAAAATCTCAGAAAAGAAGGAGGCTGGGCACAGGGATATTCTCTTCATGGTAGGCAGGTCACCAGGAACGCTAGCTTATTGTTTAGGTAACAAATGCTATTGGATGAATAATTCTTATGGAGTGAGTGAGAACTCTCAACCCTGTTGATGTGGGTCTCAGTGAAGAAAAATGGCAAAAGTGTCTGGGCAAAGCTGTAGCCCTTCACAGGGTCATCTCGTTCAGTCCCCCCATCAGCCTACAAGGTGAGTTCCCATTTTACAGATAGGCAGGTGAGGCACAGAGTGGCAAAGTGTGTGCCATTTGTTTTTCTGGGGCAACATTTTTCCATTTCCTGGTGCACTGGGGCGGCCTTTTTCATGAAATATGCTGCAGCCTACTCAATGAGACAGAGAATTTTGCCATCAAAGCTCCTTTGAAGACTTCTGTCCCTTTTATTCTGATAATCTTGGTGATAAGGTGGGATGTGTGCAAAGCTTCCTGGAAGCCATTCTAGGCAGCGGAAACTCCCAGTCAATTGATTGCTACCGTATAGTAGACATGAGTGCCTGCCTGTGCAGTGGGGGCTGAATTCATAGCCAGGCTTCCCCCTACCTAGCTGTTTATTTCTCTGATTATTGGTTCCTTCATCTTGAAGGTGATCACCATGGAACCTATGTCTCATCAGGATCTTTCTTTCCCTTCCACTTCTATCATCCTGTGGCCTCTGTTAGATTCAGTGCTACAGGCAGCACTGAGGAAGCCAGATGCATCATTACACTTCTGAAAACACCACCCTGACCACGTTGCTGCCAGCCGCACCCTCAGGTTCCACTTGGGGTGCCACCCCCTCTGGCTTGACCTCATCCTGTAACAGGGAGTCTGGCCCAAATTCACTTCCCCTCAGCATTTTCTTCCCATACCTACTGTCTGCCCCTCCCTGATTGCTCCTCAGGATTTCTAGAGCAGGGAATTTAAGAGCCTTTATATCTCTGCAGTTCTCAATCTGTTCTTATTTATTTTACTCTCTTCCCACCTAAAGGAGATGGGACCAGGAAGCAATGGTCTGCTTCTTATGCCCGATTCAATCCAGGCATTTCATAGGCAGCAGCGATTCTCAGCATCACTCCCTACCCCACCCCAAGGGACTGACTGTCGTGTCATCCATTACACAGATTCATTGTCAAAGCAAAATTTCAATTGAGGAGCTAATCCTTGGGGACAAGATGTGTAGTGTTGGTATGTGTGTCTCTGGGGCTGGGGGCTTAATGTGATATATTAATTGCAGCTCTGGTTTGAAGAAGACAAACGTTCTCAACTTAAACCCGCTAATATGGTTGGATGTTTGTCCTTGCTCAAATCTCAGGTTGAATTGTAATCCCCAGTGTTGGAGGTAGGGCCTGGTGGGAAGTGTTTAGGTCACAGGGATGGATCTCACATAGCTTGGTGCTGTCCTCATGGTAGTAAGTGAGTTTTTGCAAGATCTGGTTGTTTAAAGGTGTGTGGCACCTACCCTTACTCTCTCTCTTATTCCTGCCCTGGCCGTGTCACGTGTCTGCTCCTGCTTCAGCCTCTGCCATGAGTAAAAAGCTTCCTGAGGTCTCCCCAGAAGTCAAGCAGATCCTGGCATCATGCCTCCTCTATAGCCTACAGAACCATGAGCCAATTAAACCTCTTTTCTGTATAAGTTACCTTGCCTTGCAACGTAAGAATGGCCTAATACACAAACTCAAACCCAAAAGAGAGTTTATTAGCTAACAGGACAGAAAAGTCCAGGGGTTACGATTTCAGGCATGGCTGGATCCAGAGACTTGAACAAATGGTGTTAAGACCTTCTTCCCTCTGCTCTGCTTCCCTTGATCTCAGCCCGTTTCTCATAAAGGAAGGATGGCTGCTATTAGCATCTTTCCAGTTCTCTGCTACCTCAGAGCAGCACCACATTGTTTTTCTCTATGGTTTCAAAAACATTTTAAGCCCTAGATTGAATCTCATTGACTCTGCGTGGGTCACATGCTGTTTGGAAAGGCCTGTGGTACTGGTCTGCCCAGAAGCCACATGTGAAGTCAGCTCTGGCCAAAACCACCTGGAGACAGAGAATATAGTTAGGCCACATGGTGATAACCAACAGACTCATTTATTTATTGTTTTGGAAAGAAGGACTTTCTAATAATTTTTCACTCCATGTACTTTGAAGCTCTGTTATTAAGCACATATATATTTATGATTCTTATGTCTTCTTGATGAATTGATTCTTTTATTTTATTAAGAAATTCTCCCTATCTCTGGAAATATTATTTGTCTACTTTGTCTGACATCACTGTAGTTGCAACAACTTTCTTGTGCTCATTCTGATTGTCTGGGGTACCTTTCTGCATCTCTTCCATTTCACTCTATCTATATCTGTATATTTAAAGCTCATCTCTTACAGAAAGCACAGGTTTAGGTCTTGATATTTTGGATCCACTCTGAGCATATCATTTGTGGTGCGTTTCTTCCTGGATAGACTGGAAGCTCTCAGAATGTATGCGTCAGATCTTTCCTGTGTGGGGCAGCTTTAGAGGCCCAGAGTCTTGTATTGCCCATAGCATGGGTCTGATCTTACAAGCTTTGGGAGGCAGTGCTGACGGAAACTGTCTGGAGTAACGCAGATCTTCAAAGTGGAAAATGAGTGAAGGGTTAGAGAATTAGAAGGTTGTGGGGATGTGAATGCTAAATTGTAGGATGAGTGAGACGGGGCCAGGGAAGACTGGGCGGGGTTCTGACCAGGGCTAGAGCCTAGAAACGTAACTGATGAGGGGCAGAAATAGGTGCCCCAAAGAATAAAAGGGATGAGTTTTAGGGGCAGGATGAAGATACAGGCAATGCAGAAGAGTGCCTGGATGATGCTAGCATACTTCTTGAGGTGCAGAATTGGCTGCCCCTTCTCCAGCCAAATGCATGAAAATGCACTCCCCCACAGTTTCAGCTCTTGGAGTGTAGTCCCCAGTAGCAGGTGCATAGTAAATCTTTGTTGAATTAAATGGAAATGTTTAAGGAGCCATTTCCTTAGCGAGGGCTGTCTTTGCTGTCAAGGAAGAATTTATTTAACAAGACCTAGACTTCGGCGAATGAGATTCTCCTTCTCTTGGCTGGTCTGTGGTCATGATTTAAAATGCTGATATTTGCTGTCCAATGTTGGGAAATAGGTTCTTGGTGGGAAAGGAGTGTGGCTTAAAGGTTTGGGAAACAGATAATTTAAAGAAGCTCTGAAAATACATTGGGTTTTCACTCTGCTTCCCCCACATGCTTCCAGATCTTTGAAGTATACACTTAGTTCTTGAAGGTCATAAATCTCTAAGAATAATGAATCATTTTTGTTGCAAATACAATGACTTTTTGCATCAGCACAGTCAACTCCAGATCATCACTATGTATGAGGCAGGGAGTATTCATGGAATTTGTGCAGCATCTGGTGCAAGTTTTCTTTCTTTCTGTTTTTTTTTTTTTTGAGATGGAGTTTTGCTCTTATCACCCAGGCTGGAGTGCAATGGTACGATCTTGGCTCACTGTATCCTCTGCCTACTGAGATCATGCAATTCTCCTGCTTCAGCCTCTGGAGTAGCTGGGACTACAGGTGCATGCCACCATGCCAAGCTAATTTTTGTATTTTTAGTAGGGATAGGGTTTCACCATGTTGGCCAGGCTGGTCTTGAACTCCTGACCTCAGGTGATCCACCCATCTCAGCTTCCCAAAGTGTTGGGATTACAGGCATGAGCCACTGCATCCAGCCAAGTTTTTTTTTTTTTTTTTTTTTTTTTCCTTTTCACTGCTGTGGATGTTGCCAATTGCAAGCATCATTTTCAATCTAGCATGTGTGTTCTATGAGAATCTGAGTGCCTGGGACCAATAGTCAGTGATCAGAAGAAGCTGGGATCTGGTCATCGGTTTATGGTGTGTCTTTTCTCCTCCTATTTCATTACCAACAGCACAACATTTCTTTCTGTGAACAGAAGAGACATCTTTCCTTTGTAGCCACTCAGAGCTAAGATGGAGCATCCCCACTAGGCTTTAATGATCACTTGGTTCTTAAGAAGACAGCTACAGTGGCTAGAATGAGCCCTGTTATTCAGGGAGGTAAGAATGAGAGATGTTTCAACGCTAGTGGTGGAGGAGTGCTGTGTGGCTGCTCAGAATTCATTACCCGTCCAGCGAACATCCCCAGATCTGACTGCTGTGGAGCCAGACCCTCCTGCCAGGAGGTGGCTGCAAACCAGCTCCTATTTCTGCAGCAGGGACTAGGGAGTGGCAGAGGGGAAAGAAGCCCCTTTAGGTACTGGTTTGTCCCATGTATCTGTCAACATGGGGCAGTTTGGCAAAGTACTCAGGGAGCTGTTAAATTCATCTAGAGCTCTGGTACTTGGTTACAGCAAGGGACAAGATCCACCAGCCAACCCCTAAGTGGTAACCTTCCTTAATGGTTTCATGAGCCAGACATTCAAATTCCTCCAGGTATAATTTCGGGAAAAGTAGGTTCTGTCTGCTTAATTACATAGGATTCTCTGCTAATACAAAATGACTCCTTTTGGAGAGGTGATATGAATGATGAAACAAAGATCTGAAGATGCCAAACACTTAGGCAAATTGGAAACTTCATTTTCCCTCCTATCAGTAAGCGCTAAAGATAACAATGGAGAAAGACATTTCCATTTAATTCATCTTGAATATCATAAGGTAGATTCAAGACATAATCTCATTCTGAGCCCAGTGGTATATTTCTGTTCAGTGTTACATCAAAGCCTCTTTCAGAAGGCATTTTTCTTCTTACACTGCTACTTTCCCAGATATTACTCCTGCATATTTTAAATGAATAGGCAAAACAAAAATATTAAGAGCTTTAAAAATTGAAAATCTGTGACCTCACTATATAACTCAATGACTTCATTTTTATCTACATACAGAACTTACACAGATAAAGCAATACCAAACCTACTCTTTTATACTTTATTTTCACTTTGACATTTTCTCTTGTGGTACTACGAAGCCATTTTAGTGATTCCCCAATATTACATTCTGCTGCTTTACAAATATTTATTAAAAATTTTCCCAAATAATGAACATTTATTTTTTTTTTCAAAGATTAGCTTTTGGAGAAAATCTTCATTGAATAAATGTCTGTATATAATTTATTTTTTGTATGTTTTTGTTAAATTAGATCCTCAGATAAAATAAGAGAAGAATCCCCACCAAAAGGAATAGGACTATTTTCATGAATCTTGTTATAGTAATTCCCAAAGTGGTTGTGTCAATTTAGAATGAATGAATGAATGAATAAATGAATGTAGGGCTCACTGAAAACTCACGAGGATTTGGTGTTACAATTTGTAAAATTCAGGTTTCAGAAAGTATCTCACTCTTGCTCAGTTTTCCATATATTTGGTTTCTCTCCAAGCTTTTGATCTTCTTTCTAGTAAAAGAGAACTGGCTGTTTCCAAGCTAATCAAATACAGTGTTTCCTTGGCTTTCAAGCATACACAATCATTTGTCTAAGTGCTAAGATTTCCTGTAGCTTTTCCTCCCATGAGCCACATGCAGAAAAGGAAGGAACAAGTTTATCTAGCAACATGATGATGCCAGTCTCTAAAACCCAGAGTTATCATTCCTTAAATGGAAAAAAAATTATACCTGTTTCTTTTCTCACAATTGAGACTGACCCCAACTCTGTTATCTTCTAATAATCTGGTAGAAAGTTTTCAGACTTTATGTAAGCAGACCTCCTCAGCAGCACTTGACTCTGGCTTGCTCTCTCACTGAAACCACGTCTTAGGTTGGGGCCTATGGCCTCTTTTCCTCCTGTTTCCATCCACTCGTCATGCTGTTCTTCAGGGTCCTTTATTGCCTCTCTTATTCACCTGGCCATTGAATGTGAAATGCCCCTGGCTCCAAGTCTGAGGTCCTTTTCTCTTCTGCTCTGCTCCCTGGACAGCTCCATCCCCACCTAAGACTTTCATTGCCATCTGTGTGCCGTGACTCATAAATTTAAATCCTCATCCCAAATCTCTGAGTGCCAGACACGTGAATTGGAGTGTGAGCCAAGTATATCCATTTGACTGTTTTGAGTACAATCTGGCTGATTCTAATGTGAGTTTCCTACTCCTGCCATCTTCCCAAACCTAGTCCTCTTTTGGAAATCTGCATCCCAGCACAGGGCACCTCTGTTTGTTTATTTGGGAAGATCAGGAACCAGGCAGCGTCTGTGGTGCCTCATCTCATACCTGCCCACGTCTGTTTCATATTAAGGCCTGTTGACTTACCGTCTAAACACCTCTCCACCTTTGTTCACTTCTTACTACCTGCTTAGCTGCTTTTTAAATACACACAAGCCTGTCTTCCCATATCCACACAGCCTCTCTTCTCCCCAGTCTGCTCAATTCTGTTCTCTTCATTGAAGCAGGTCACTTCCTTTGCTTAAAACCTCTATTACTTCATATTACTCTTAGGATGAAGAGAAAAGTTCTAGTCATGGTCTGTGAGACCCTGGATCTCATCCTGGCATGTTCTCAGCTGCTTCTCACTCCACACTTGTATTAATACCTGCTCTCAAGGCCTCTGCCATATGTGAGTCTTCACACTGCTCACTTCTTCCACGCCTCCCTCTAACCATGGGGCCTTTGCACATGCTCTTCACCCTGTTTGGCAGAGCTGCCCTTCCTTTTTGGTTGCATTTTTAGGGATGCTGGAGGGAAGGATGGCACTGCTCACTTTATAAAGCATTCATTTTTAAAATTGCTGTGACTCTCATCAGCTGACAGCTGCGTCTTTTTCCCACTGATTGTCCTCAACTGAGGAGAGGTACCGCCTAGCAGTTTATGTCTGGTCGATGTGAGGGTACAAAGTCCCAGGCTTCTTGCCTTGTTGAGGACATTTCTGCTAAGTTTTTTTTAGCTCCAGAGTTCCTGTGGGGCTTGGCTGAGACCTCTGCCGCCACTTTTCCCTTTGCTTCATGCAGCTTCCCTCACTCAGGAGATGTTCCTGAGAAAGCTCTGCAGTGCACCCTTGTGCTCAGAGCCTCTTTCCCAGGGGTTTGAGCTGTAAACCTCCCATTCATTCTTTAGGTCTCGGCTCACACTTCACATCCTCAGGGTATCTTCCCTGACTTGCCTGAAATTGCACATTCATTAGCGTCATTGATTAATGCATTTAGTCATGCATGGCTCCTTCTCTAAACTTTAAGCTCCCTGAAAGGAGGAGTTCACCAAACACCCAGCTATGGGCGTGGTGCTTGGTACAAGAAGGAGCTCGTTGAACACAGCGGATTCTCACTATGCATGGTAGCTAAGTGGATCCTGCAGTGTCACCGTGAACACCGACTTAGCAAATACTGAGCCATTGCTCCTCGGAAATAAAAAAGTTTAGGGTCTTATGAGTTTCTGGCCACAACATTTTTGTCATCTGATCTAATACATAACTTTGTTTTATGTGTATTTCTCTTTAAAGACTGCTTGTTTAATTCATCAACATGGAATTCACAGCCAACAGTGCTGTAATTCATGTCTGAGCAAAGCTTATGCATTTTCTTCATAAGGCACATGTCAGCCTTCTTGTGCTCAAAGCCAGCAGTTCGGCACTACCCTTGGAGGCCATTTTACACGGCGAAATCACCAGCAGAAAGCATAAAAATGCAAAAACCATGGCACTAAACAGATCACACGAAGGCTATTAGTTGGCAATATGACAGCTGAAACAGAATGCAGAACATGAGGCCTGGCGCAGTGGCTCATGCCTGTAATCCCAGCACTTTGGGAGGCTGAGGCAGGTGGGTCACCTGAGGTCAGGCATTCGAGACCAGCCTGGCCAACATGGTAAAACCTTGTCTCTACTAAAAATACAAAAATTAGTCAGGCGTGGTGGCACATGCTTGTAGTCTCAGCTACTTGGGAGACTGAGGCAGGAGAATTCTTGAACCTGGGAGACAGAGGTTGCAGTGAGCTAAGATCATACCACTGCTTTCCGGCATTGGTAAAAGACCGAGACTCCATATCAAAAAAAAAAAAAAAAGGAAGGCAGAGCATGGCCTTGTTTGACTGCAGCTGGGAATGTTCTTCCTGGACAACTGTTTTTTCACTGTCATATGCATGTCTGCAAATGACCACCAAAGTGCTGAGTATGTTGATTTTAGGGTTAGAAATACATTTGGTGAGTAGGGAAATTTGCAAATATGGAATCTGTGGATAATAAGGATCAACTATATTTGTTTAATGTATAAATGTGATAAATGATGAAAACGGCCACCAATTATTCCGGTTCTCTCAACACAGCCTTTGGTAGTGACATCCTGTACTGATTCTGAGCTGGCCTCAAGACTTGCTCTGGCCAAGGGGACAGCAGCAAACCTAAAGCAAGCAGAGTCCTGGAAACTGCTCATGCATTGAGGCCATCCTCTTGGTGTTTTCTAGAGCCCTGTGGCAACACCATGTGAGAGAACCCAGGTGTGCCTGAGACATGTAGACATGTGGCCAAATGTATGCCCATCCTGCTGCTCCATCTGACATTGAGCCAACTTCTAGACATACGCACGAGACCACCCTAGATCACCCATCCCAGATGAGGTGGCCTGGGTTACAAGACCCACCATCAACCCACAGAACCAAGAGAAATAAAAAATACGTTGAACGAACTCCTCTGACCTACTAAGTTTGTGATGATTGTCACCCATCAATAGAAAACTTGCTTCTTGCCGATTACTTAGGTGGAAACCTGGGCAATTTAGGAAGGACAGAGCGTATGTAAGTGTGTTGGTTGGGTTATAGAAATAGTTTAAGGCCCTACGTTTAATCAACCAAGACATCTTAACTTATTAAGTAGAGTCCTGACCTTCTCCACTTCAGGAGAAAGAAGAGAGAGTGAAGCAAAGTGGATAAAGGAGGAAATGATGCTAGCTGGCTTGGGAGAATACAAATTTCTCTGGTGGACATAAAGGCCACGATCACTCCATATGGAGTTCTGAGTCAGGCATAAAAATGAGACATAGAATGGTGCTTTCTTCCACTTCTTGATTTTTAACATCTGCTCATCTGTAGACTGACAAATCCCCTTCTACAGCAGGCTGCCTCCTGACACCTTTGCCTCTGATGTTCATAGTCTTCATGTTTAGATTTCTTAATGCCATGCTTAAAAGTACTTTCAAAATCCCCAAATATCATTTATCTCAGGCAGCAGAGCATCTTCAGAAGAAAGAAATCTTTGCCTCCAAAATCAGAGTAGCAATTAAAAGCACAGAGGTCTATGGGGGTAAAAGAAAATTGAATTGGAAACGGGATGTATGGCAAACTTTTTTCAAAAAACCAAGAACTAGTCATTCAGTAAACAAAATTATTTTTTAAAGCAAGCCCTTTCAAATGCTTCCACTTTATTTTTTTAATGCTTCAGTGACTAAAAATGGCAAAAACATTTTATTTATGTAAAAAGAAATCACTTGTATGCAAAGTTGCAGCTGCTTCTTATAGGTATACAAATGAATAAAAGCCTGGGAACATGCTGGGTTTTCTCTCTCTTTTTTTAATGGAAATCTTGATGTGCTGTTCAGAGCTGACTTGAGAATCGTTCATTCAGTGGTATCTTGGAGTTTCAACTGGATTGACAACAAGAAGTGAAATACTAAGAAGACGTCCATATCCTGGTTGTATCTCATTAGATGCAGTTGGTTGCCTCTTGTGCTTTTGAGAATTGTGACTCTTTTGATGAAGCTAGGAAATAAAAATTATGATGATAATGATAATAATTAGTAAATTTCTAATAAATTATTGTTTAATATTATTTGGGGTACCTTTCCCATGCCTCTCAACTCCATTTAAAAAATTTGTAACCACCTTTTTCCTCACCTAATGTTCAAAAATACAAAATCAATACTTGAAAATTGCTAAGAGAAGATACCAGAACACAGTCTTCAATTAACTTGTTTTTGATGACTCAGGAAAACACAAAAGAAATTTATTGTGTGTGCTGTAGACAGGAATGATACTTTTATAAAAAAGAGCAAGTAAACGCATATTTTTTTAGGGCCCCATCCAGCTGTGTTTATTTTTGTTTGAAGCCAATAAGGCCAACTCTGAAGGCAGCCTTGGAGAAGCTTAAAGACCTTATGTTGGCTTGAGAACTAGACAGAGTCATGGTTAGAACCTTATCTCTGGGCACCTTTCCTGAAGAGGGTTGGTCTGGATAGAGTGGGCTCAAGAACAGCTTGGAAAAGGTATTTTCACTGTGGTCTGATAAAGAGGAAGTCAAACTGCTGCTGTTTGCTGATGACATGATCATATACATAGAAAACTGTAAAGACTAATCCCGAAAACTCCTAGAACTGGTAAATGAATTCAGCAAAGTTTCAGGACGCAAAAATCAATATACACAAATCAGTAGCTATGCTACACATGAACAGCAACCAAGATGAGAATCAAATCAAGAACTCCACGCCTTTACAATAGCGGCACATAAAGTAAAATACAATGAAATACTTAGGAATATACCTAATCAAGAAGGTGAAAGACCTCTACAAGGAAAACTACAAAACACTGCTGAAAAAAATGATAGATGACAAGAACAAATGGAAACACATCCCATGCTCATGGATGGGTAGAATCAACATTGTGAAAATGTCCCTACAGCCAAATGCAATCTACAAGTTCAATGCAATTCCTATCAAAATACCACCATCATTCTTCACAAAATGAGAAAAAAAACCTCTAAAATTTGTATGCAACCCCAAAACAGCCCATATAACCAAAGCAGCAATAAGCGAAAGGACCCAATTTGGAAGCATTGCAGTCTTAGGCCTTTGTTACCTGGGGGGGTGGTGCTCCCCAGGTGACATTTAACAGTGCCTGAAGATTTATTTTAATTGTCACAACTGGGGAAGGTGCTGTTGGCATCCCGGAGGCCAGGAATGGTGATAACTATGTGACAATGCCCAGAACAACCCCCACTAATCATCACAAATTATTTGGTTCCCAAGCTGTAGTTCAGTGAGACTGTGTTTGGAATTGCTACAAAGGCTGTCACGTTTAGAAAAGATATGGACACGCTGGTGGTGTTTGTGAAGCGGAGCCTGGGTATAGGCACATCCCCAGGGCGATTTGTCAGTGAGCAAACAGAATCACAGAGAAAGTCAGAAGAACCGAGGATAGAACTCAGGTCCTCAAATAAGAGCAAGTGACATGGAACTAAACTCTTAGTTCTTGTATGTGATTCCCACTGGACGAACCCTTGAGTTTTTTGCAACGGACATGGCTCCGGCAAAGACTTCCAAGGGGTAAGTGGGGACATGGCTAAGAGAAGATACCAGAAAATAGTCTTCAGTTAACTTGTTTTTGATGACTCAGGAAAACACAAAAGAAATTTATTGTGTGTACTGCAGACAGGAATGAATGATGCTTTTATAAAAAAGAACAAGTAGTCGCTTATTATTTTAGGGCCCCACCCAGCCTTGTTTATTTTTGTTTGAAGCCAATAAGGCCAACCCTGGAGGCAGCCTTGGTGGAGCTTAAAGACCAGATATTGGCTTGAGAACTAGAGTCATGGTGAGAACCTTATCTCTGGGCACCTGCCCTGAGGAGAGATGGTCTGGGTAGAGTGGGCCTATACAGTGGTGAATGGATTAGGACCCAGAGAGACAACATTCCAGTTGAAATCCTCCTGTGGTATGACTTTGTCTCTGTTGCCAATCTCTTGGAGTCAGTTTCTTGATTAAATGAGAGCATCAGCATTATCTCTTAGGTTGTCTCCATTTGCAAATTCTGAGGGTCTTAATAAGTGCATTAATCTTCTGCCTTATCAGGAAAGGATTTCAGGTGGCTGATCCTCTTATGTGCATTTCCTTTCTCCAGAATTTCTCAGCATCTAAGAAGAGTTTCCAAATTGTTTCCAACAAATGCTTCCCCAAGAATTTTTTTCATTACATTTTCTCAGACATACTGAGAGAGACGGGAGTGTTAGCTCTATCTCACAGTGAGCAAAGTGAGAACCAGAATACAAGGTCACAGAGATTCTGAGTGTTTGAGATGTCCATCCCCACATGGGCTCTTCCAAGCAGGATGCATTCAGTGGTCCTCACTGAACTACCACGGAAGCAGAAGCATTAGATCATCATTTGTTGCCCCACATACTCCTGTATTGGACAATTGCTGCAAAACATCGTCGGCACTACACGTGTTCATGTTTAGGGAATGGTGAGTCTGAGAATGAATTCCCCAAAGCTGGGAAGTTAAGTGGACCATTTGGAGTTAGGCAATATTATCACAGTGTCCCTTGCACAATGGCACTGACTCAGATCAGTGTGCACAGCAGCTTTGTTTGCAGGCTGTTTGCAGAGGATGCCATCAGAGGGACTCCTCAGGATGTCCAGCTGGCTTCTTAGCTGAGCGTGTGTCAAGGGGAGCATTTGACTGCTGCCTGCGGCCTTCAGACCAGATGCCAGGATGCGCAGAGACAGTGATAGAGGCGGCCTTGGTGGGCCATGACAGCCCCCTAATTCAGCGGTACAGAATTAGCCAGTGTGGCAGCAAAGCACTCAGCCTATTCAGGCCTGGGAACAGGATGCAGAAAGGACTGGAGCTGGTCTTGGTACCTTTGGCTTCCTGGAAATGATTTCTCACATTCCAGCTAATCTGGCTGAAATGAGGGCTGAGAGCCTTTCCAACGACAAGGATGGGGATTTCTTTCATGCCTACAGCAAGTTTTTTTGTTCCCTTTGCCCTGGTTTGCCCAGCAATTGTGCCTCGGAGTTGGCATATGTGGCTGTCTAATGGGCTGTTTCCTCCACGGCAAGGACTTTATATTTGTCTTTATTTTATCAACAGCTGAAACAGTGCCTGGCAGGTATTAGGCATCTCAAACGTGAAGTAACAGAGGGGATGACTCCCTCTGCTACAGCAGACATTGAGTAAGCCCCACCCTGTATCAGACATTGTTCTAAATACTTTTCATGGAGTCATTCATTTAATTCCTAGAGCAGCCCAGGAAAGTTTGAAGTTTGTTATCAGCAACTTACAGATGAGGCAACTGAAGCCCTGAAAGGTTAAGAGACCTGTCCAGGGTGTTGGAGCCAAGATTCGTACTCAGAGCTCTTGAAAGATAACTAGCACCTTGTAAGGAGTTCTATGTTTCCTTAGCTCCTGGGAAGTCATAGTGTCTAACCTCCTCCTGGCTGCCTCAGTCTTCTCCCCCAGCCCGAAGTCCCATTCTCAACTCCATTTCATGACAATTGGAGAACCTGATGACTCCTCCAGGTCCTGACCCATCCCCAGCTGGAAGAGCTTGCTCCTATTGAATAGACCATGGAGGAAAGTGAGGAGGGGGCAGGTGTGTGCTCCTCTGTCTGATACACCTACCTCCACACCTTTCCCAGAATTTCCTCCTCCACTTTTGATCCTCCTCAACACTAGACCACCCCCCTGCCCTCAAGACCTTCAGCCATCTATAACGTCCTCTCTTTTTGCAATTGAAACCTCTCTCATCAAATCTTTCAGTAGCCGATCACATGCAAGTCATTCCCATCCCCCAAATAAACAGACAACAAGCCGGACACCTCCATTGCTTTTCCTGCCTGCTCCCCGCATTAGAAGCCAGACTTCCCAAGAATGGCCTCACTCACTTTCTCTACTGACTCCCTCCCATCCATTCCATGCCCCACTGCAGGAATTCCTTTCTCTACTTTTCACTTATTTGCCTATTGATGGCTGGTCTCCTTTTACTGGAATATGAGCTCCATGGTTAGGCATTTGTCTTACTCCCCATCACCCCGTCTTCAGTGCCTAGAGCACTGAAGTGAAGACACTTAGCGAATACATTTTGAAATAAATATATCGTGGGCAATATTTAATTAAATTGCTAAAGTCAGGAGGACCCATCTGATATCTGGTTTCCACTTGGGATCCAAAAGTGATCTTCTCCAGGACTCTGGGAAACTGTAGCACCTGGATTTTCCAGTTCTGCAGAACAGCCGCACTTTGTGCCTTTTCCTTCTTTAAAATCACCTACACATGTGGCGTTTGGCATTGCCTAAGCTCTTAGACCCAGTCATCATTCAAGGATTCGCCAAGGCAGTGGAAGGGTCTGGAAACAATGGCTGTGTCTTTTGCCAGTGTCAGCTTTGTATCCACTGAGTTTCACTCTGGGGGAAACCAGCTGTGAACCAACCTAGGGAATTCAAGGGGTCATGGATTAAATTGTATCCCCTCCCAAAGATATGTTCAAGTCCTAATGCCTGGCACCTGTGAATGTGACCTTTTTTGGAAATGGGGTGGGGTGGCAGTTCTTGCAGATGTAAAGAACTTAAGAGGAGATGATGCTGGATTAGGGTGAGTCCTGATTCAATGACTGTGTCCTCATAAGAAGAGGGACTACTACGCAGCCATAAAAGAGGATCAGTTCATGTCCTTTGTAGGGACATGGATGAATCTGGAAACCATCATTATCAGCAAACTGACACAAGAACAGGAAACCAAACACTGCATGTTCTCACTAATAGGCGAACATGTTCTCACTAATAGGTTGAACAATGAGAACACATGGACATAGGAAGGGGAGCATCACACACTGGGGTTGGTGCGGCGGGGGCGCTGCTAAGGGTGGGACAGCAGGGAATGGGGGAGCTGGGAGGGATAACAAGGGAAGAAATGCCAGTTACAGGTGATGGGGGATGGAGGAAGCAAACCACCTTGCCAAGTATGTACCTGTGCAACAAAGCTGCATGATCAGCACATGTGCCCCAGAACCTAAAGTACAATTAAAAGTGGGAAATGCGGGTGTAGAGACAGAGTCAGACAGGAAGAATGCGGTGTGATGACAGAGGCAGAGATCCGAATGATGTCAAGAGGCCGAGGAGTGCCCAGGATCGCTGGCCACCCCCAGAAGCTGGGCGTACCTGGAGCAGATTCTTTCTGGAGCCCTCAGCGGGAACACGGCCTTGTCAATGCCTTGGTTTTGGACTTCTGGCCTCCAGACTGTGAGAGGACACATTTTTTGTGGTTTCAGGCCACTCAGTGTGTGCCACTTTTCTTACGACTGCTCTAGTAAACTAACACATAAGGCGAACAGTCTCACAGTGTTCCTGTCCCTTCAGCCAGTCCTTGCAGCTCAGGAAATTCGTGACTGAAATAAATCCGGGCACAAACTGACCAGCTCAGCACTGCCAGACAAAGGGTGTCAGTGCAGTGAGGCAGCTAATTCTTCACTCCCGCAGAGCGGGATGTGACAGGAGGTGGCTCCGGGAGCTACGGGCCTGAGCCCTGCAGCACAGACGTGGGGACCCCTGGTCCGGGCACTCTGAGATGCCCAGAACCCAGGAAACTAGAAGTGGGGACCTGAGCCAGCTTCCAGATTAGACAAAACCCCTGGAAATCATAAACTGACTCGAGAGATGGCCCCAAAGTGAACCAGAACATCCAAGTTCTTTGCTCCAGCCAAGGCTAGGAAGCCGGCGGTAGCATTTCCTCACGTTGTGTGATAGACTCTTGAAGCCTCTTTGTGCCTTTTCAAAGGAGAGCCTACTTGTAATGACTTACTGAATATTCATCTTTTTCATTTAACTTTATTTTTTTATTTGTTTTTATTGCATTTTAGGTTTTGGGGTACATGTGAAGAACACGTAAGATTGTTGCATAGATACACACATGACAGTGTGATGTGCTGCCTTCCTCCCCATCACCTATATCTGGCATTTCTCCCCATGCTATCTCTCCCCAACTCCCCATCCCCCGCTGTCCCTTCCCTATTTCCCCCCGACAGACCCCAGTGTGTAGTGCTCCCCTCCCTGTGTCCATGTGTTCTCATTGTTCAACACCCGCCTATGAGTGAGAACATGTGGTGTTTGATTTTCTGTTCTTGTGTCAGTTTGCTGAGAATGATGGTTTCCAGGTTCATCCATGTCCCTACAAAGGACATGAACTCATCGTTTTTGATGGCTGCATAGTATTCCATGGTGTATATGTGCCACATTTTCCCTATCCAGTCTATCATCGATGGGCATTTGGGTTGGTTCCAGGTATTTACTATTGTAAACAGTGCTTTAAGTTTTATGATGAAAAAGACTGTTTCTCTCTTTTCCACTACTGTATACTCAGCACCCACTGTACAGTAAGTGCTGCAGAATGTGTGTATAATTGGATTGACTCAATCAGAAGTGTTCATTTACAAGGATATATCCTTAGGTAATTTTAAAAGGAGACTAGCTGTTGTTTATAAATGTGCCTGCCTTAGTACATTAAAGAAAATTTTAAGGAGTCCTTAGGCGCTAAAAAATGTAGGGAGAAAGTAACCTAAAAACAAAACTCAAAACCCATACAGCTATACAGTACACCGAGTAAACTGTAATGTAAACTGCAGATTTTGGTGGATAATTATGTGTTAACATTGATTCATCAGTTGTAACAAATGTACCACACTAGTGCAAGGTGGTAATAATGAGGGACGTTGAGGAGGAGAAGGAGGACGTGGAGCAGATGTGAACTCCCTCACTGTGCTTTCTGTTCAGTTCTTAAAGTTGCTCTAAAAAATAGTCTATTAATTAAAAAAAATCTAAACACACCAAAGAAAATCTAATTTTCTTGTTTTCTGAAGACCTGCACTTAATTTCCAGGATTAATATCAAGACTTCCCCATATACCCCTAAGAGCCCCCCAGATACACAAGTTTATGGCACCTTGGTTAGAGAGGGGTTATTTGGGATGGTTTTGTTTGCTCCATTTCATGTACCATTTGACAACTTCTGTGACACAAATTTTGTGCTATATTCACTCCATAGATTCGTTTTTATATGCAGAGGCCCAAGTACCAAAGTCCAGATGAAATTAATCACAAATTATATGATCAATGCCCCACATTTTGTCATCATTTCTGACACTCATTCCTTCTGCTTTGATGGTGAAGACAAAGACAAAACCTGCTGTAGAATTTCAAGATCTTCTTGAAACCGCCTCTTAAAGCCTTTGTATCCAGCTACTTAAATCTTTATTTCAACTGGAAAGTAATGTTCTGGGCAATACCATGGTCTATATTTCAATTCTTATCTCGGGCTTTTGGGAGAAATCTCAAAACTTAGTCTGGCAAACATAAGCTGATCAATATGTCGTTTGTGGCATTAGAGTATTCACAGGTACCCCTTCCTAAAAGTCTATCTGGGAGGAAGTTGTGAATGTAAGCAATGGGGTTTATTTCTTCTGGAGTCATTTTTAGATTTTTGAGATGGAAAATCAGGTAATGAGTCAAATGCTGAAGAACTAACCAATTAATGATAGAAATTCATTAAAATGTTATATGTTTATTGTGCATTTGTTAATTTTTTCTGTAATTCTGTTTGTTTTTGCTTTGTCTTTGAAGCTATATTATCAGGTATATGCTAGTATAAGTCAGATGGAAGGATAACATTCCTTGAATCATGTCATAAAACTTTATCATTAACAATGTTTTTTGTTATATTACAGTCTGATACATTTTGTCTGACATTAATATTACACCACTTACTTTTAGCTACTATTTATTAGGTGAACATGACAATATGTATATTCCCTTTGCTTTTGATAATTCTGGTCTTTTTTTTTTTTTTTTTGAAACAGAGTTTCACTCTGTTGCCAGGCTGCAGTGCAGTGGTGTGATCTCAGCTCACTGCGACCCCTGACTCCCTGGTTCAAATGATTCTCCTGCCTCAGCCTCCTGAGTAGCTGTGATTGCAGGCATGTGCCACCATGTCCAGCTAATTTTTGTATTTTTAGTGGAGATGGGGTTTCACTATGTTGGCCAGGATGGTCTCAATCTCCTGACCTGGTTATCCGCCTGCCTCCGCCTCCCAAAGTGCTGGGATTACAGGCATGAGCCATCGCGCCTGGCCGTATCTGTCTTTTTTAACTAGTAAAGGTTTATTTAGTCTTATTATGATTACCAGTACATTTCAATTTATATATGCTATCTTACTTTGTTGCTGTTATTTACCATAATTGTTCCTTGTTATTTTCTACCAATTCTCTTTTACTAGAACTGGCTTAGTTGTCTTCTTTCCTTTTTCCATACTACTAATTTGGAAATCAATACTGTATTTGAACTATATTGGTACTCTATGGGATGCTGACACTCCATCATTTTGGTTTTTACACTTAACTGTTAACATGCTGTGATGGTAAATTTTATGTGTCAACTTGCTGCACTAAGGGAGGCCCATAAAGCTAGAAAAAGAAGAATAGAAAGGCTGGGCTGTGGATGAACTTGGTGATGAAAGTGAAACTGGACTGTATAGAAGCATGACAGAGTGTGGGGAGGATGGAGGGAGACTGCTTTGGAAGGAGGTGTATTAGCAAAAAGGCCAAAACACTTTGGAGAATGTTGGAGGTGAGAACTCGGAGAGGATAAAAAGTCAGAAGTTTCTGGTCAGTGCTAGATGTCCTTCAAGGAAAAGGAGGAAAGGCTAGGATTCCTTCAGGTCATTTGTTGGTTCTTTAATTGTTGCCTTTTTTTTTTTTTTTTTTGTAAACATGATACTTCTCTGGGACTGAAAGGCACATATTGTACCTTCAGGACCCCTTGTGGGTGTGTGAGACCTTGGGCAATAATTGTGTCTATATAAACAATTTGATTATAAAATGTATTATAGAATTCATGGGTCCATATGAGGTATAGCAATTTACTGATGAATAGGTAGAACAATGGGCAGAGAACATAAATTGGTTTATTGTCCAATCAATGCATTTGCAGAGTTCAGGCACCATTAATTCCGGAAAGCACCTCTTTGTGTTCTTTATTATCCAATACGCCATTCCTGGCTAATTTCATATCTTTTATCATGAGCAAAAGGTAACAACACTGCTTTAACTTGAAATATGATGGCTTTCTGTAACCTATTTATGTTGAAACAACACAGTTCGTCTTGCTCTGCAAATCCCAACACCATTTATTTAATGCTGGTTCTGTCATTATTCATAAGCTGCATCATGCGTCATGCTGCCTTTAAATACTGGTTTCTAGTGATTCTCTCAAAGGCTGTGCTTCATTGATGACCATAAATGCAGTCCTATCAAGAGGATGCAGGAGAATAGGAACCATGATTTGTTTTCTGGTCATGCTAAATCTACCATTTAGAATTTTGTTGTTTCAACATAGGACATGTAGACACGTCGACATACAAAATTTTGAGGCTATAATCACAGTGCTCCAAGCACGTGACCTCTTTTGATGACGGCAGCTTGCCTTCCACAGTGGGAAGCACAGGGTAGGATGTCAAGGGCCCATGGATAGAGAAAGAAGAGTAATCTTTTTGTGCAAAGAGTGTCTTCTTCTCATCCACCATGACATTAACATAGAGCCGCACATCAACACATGAACAGAGGCAAGAGAGGATGTCAATTAAAAGGCCATCTGACATTGTGGAACCCTCAGAGGAGACAGGCATGTTCAAACCCACTCTCCATGGAGCCTGCAAAGGAGAGAGTAGCCCCCTTGGGTATCAGCAGCAGACTAGAAAGAACACAGGATAAAGGACATCTGCCACCACCCAGTTGCCCTTGGGTGTTACATCCTGTAGGTGGCACTCCTGTCAGAAGATGGCGAAAGCCAACACAGGTGCCCACCCAACAGGCGCAAGGATTGACAATGATCTGTGAACAGCCAAAGCCCCAAACTCAAGAGTGTGTCTGACATGAGTAATAGTCACCCTAAACTCCACCTGGCAGCACCATTTCAGTGGTGCAATCCCACATAGTTCCGTGAAGTAATTCCCATGCCAGTCAAAGGGAGCCTCCTGCTTGCTGGACCATTCTCCTGGAACTGGGTCTTGGCCGGGGGCCCAGGATGACCCTATAGGCATTGTCCTAGAGCTTCTTGGGGCATCTGTTCAGCTTCATTCCTTTACACCCGTACATGGGACAAAGGGACGATGAGTGCCCCAGATGGAAGAAATGGAGGCCAAATTCTATTTTAAAGAAGATACTCCAAAGTATGGGGCCTCTCTGTGAAGTTCCACTGGCTTCAGGCTGAGGTTATGCATGCTGTCTGTCTTCAGTAAGATGATACATGCAAGTTTTTATGGTGCCCCTCCTCCCTTTGACTTGATCCAGGCTTCTATGCTTGATCTTTCTTTTCCCCAAATGTGCCATCCTGTTTTATGCCCCTGCATTGTAAACATGACAAGTGATTTTTCTTCTTCCAGAAAAGCTTTTCCTTTCCCGTCTTCTTTTGGTAGA
Source organism: Cebus imitator (assembly GCF_001604975.1). Lineage (NCBI taxonomy): Eukaryota > Metazoa > Chordata > Mammalia > Primates > Cebidae > Cebus > Cebus imitator. The sequence goes on along the minus strand of NW_016107452.1, from coordinate 3,203,333 downwards.
TACCTTTTTATTCCTCAACATCTGGCATATGTATTACCTCCTTCATGAAATCTTCTAAAACCTTTCCGTCTGCCCCTTCTAAAATTTCATGACATGTGAAAACAGAACATCTGTTCTTTCACTTATCCAGCCAAGGAAAACTTTGGTGAGCACCTGTTCTGTGCCAAACAGTGTTCCAGGCATGTGGCAACAACACTAAACAAAATGGATCTCACAGCGCCAACCAGGCTCCCTCTGGACACTATAGATTGCTATTTCTACTTATCCTGTTGTATTGAAGTAATCTGTCAGAAAACTTTTTCTGCAAAGGTCCAGATAGTCAGTATCATAGACTTTGTAGGACATATGCTGTCTGTTCCAACTACTTAGCTCTGCTTTTGTAGCACAAAAGCAGCCATAGGCAATATGCAAACAAATGCCCATATGTTCCAATAAAACTTTATTTACAAAAATAGATGAGCTGGATTTTCCCCACTAGCCCTGGTTTGCTGACCTCTGCAATAATATAAGCTCCATGAGAACAGCTCTTTTTAATTCTTTTTTCTTATTTTTTTTTTTCACTTCTGTATCCTTATTGCTTAGAAGAGTGCCTTGTACATCAAAGGTCCTTGGTATGGATTTGCGGAACAAGAGAAGTGAGTGGATATCGTCCATGAAACTGCAAGTTCCTGAAAGGTAGGGCCTTATGCACGTGGTGATCAGTTTGGAGAATGTGTTTGGTGAATGCATGGTGAGTAGATGGATAAATGATTGGAAAACCTCCTGCCTGCGCCCTTTCTCCTGTGCCTCTGGTGGCTGAGGGCAGCAACTGGGAAGGTCCAGGCCAGCCTGATTATCCTGTCCTGGTTGTGACTGCCTCCTCGGCAGCTCCTCTGATGAGGAACCAGCATCAGAACTCCAGGCATTCTTGCCCACCCTGGCGCCTGCCCTCAACCCTCTCAGCCACAGCCTGCTGCAATCTTGTAAGGCAGCAGCTCCTTTCCAGGGAAACTGGCAGCGGAAATGGCCATTAAAGTTAAACATGACTAACTGTCAGAAGAAAGTAGTGACAACAGGAGCCCTAGCCGCCACCATCAAGCCATCTGTCAACACTGGCCTGTTGGGTTTCCCAGGGCGCGCCTTCCTAAGTGAGGGTCAGCGGATTGGCTCAGACAGGCAGGGCTCCGGCATTTGGCGGGGGTCTGTCAGCTGAAATGCAGAGGTGAAGCTGTTGTCACTTGGGAAATTTGGGCATGACAAGTGTAGGCAGATAAAGACAAGAGGAAGAAAAGAGGGTGGGGGTGCTGGGCTGTGGGACAGGAGGGTGTAGCTGGCCAGAGGGGCCCTCGGCTGCTGGGGCCTCACGGAGAAAGGAAGCAGCTCTTCTTCTGTTTCATGTCAACTTTGCTGTCATTGGATAGAGGGTAAGATTTCAAACAGATAAACGCCCCTTTGGGAAGCTGGAATGCCTTGGTAGACAATTTTAGGCCTTGATCTGATTGATAAATCCTTTGTGACAAGAGGGGATGAGAGAGGCCCCCGGTTTGGTACATATAAATAGGAAATTAGCTGGCAAAGTTGTCAAAGATAATTAACTTTCCGATTCTGCGGGTCTATTCAGGTTGACATCCTGAAATTATTTAGAAATGCACATGTCAATGCTCTGACAGAATTTGGGGCTGATTAGATAAACAGATTTGGAGATGCTTGATTGTAAAATGATGTAAGCGCTTAGCTGGTGTTTTATCGCGTTGTGCTTCTGTGAGTTGCAGTGGATGTTGCAGGGAGAAGGGTTTTGTTATGGGGCATGGAGATAGGGAGATTGAATTCCATGTGCAATGCACAACACATTTGCTTTCTTTCTTCTTTTACTCTTAATGAGTTGAGAAATTCCGAACCCTGAATTTAAGTGCAGTTAACCTTGGATTCAACCTCCGGACTCTCCCTGAAGTCTCAACCTCCAGTAGGAAGGGAAGCATTCTGAGGGACTCAGAGGCAGATGCCCTCTTCTCTCTGTCCAGCCCAGTTTTCTTGAGGGCAGTGCAGCGTGCAGTCCCTGAGAGCCGCCGCTGTAGTTGATTCATAATCACTTTGGGTAAATCCCCAGGCCTGGTGCTGTTTTAAGAGGGGAGAAAGCCACCTTTGGCATTTCCATCTTGTTACTAGGAATTGTCTCTTTAAAAAGAAGATCAGTTTAGAGCCAAACTCTTCCAATGAAGAAACACCCTTTCTCCAGGGTAGACAACAAGGGATGAAAACCCACATTGACTGAGTCCCAGAGGCCACTGTGGACGCTGTGTTGTGTGATTTGCTCATTTTAATCTCCATAGCTTTAATGCGAGGTACACGTTTCTCATTTGGCTAATGAGAAAACAGATACTTAGCGAGTTTAAATGAGCTGGTGGAGGTAACCCAGCTATTTAAGAGGAGAAATTTAAGAGACAAGTCCTTGCCTTCAAACTGCTCCTAGTCTAGTAAGAGACTCCTCCATCATCTGAAGTTGATGTCAAAGGAACATGTTTGCTGTAGGTATTAAAAATAAAGTTAACTAACATATTAAGAGCAGGATCAGCCTCAAACCCCTTCCTCAGTAAGGGGGTTAGGGACTTGTAATACTGCAGAGCCACGTCCTAAATGAGATCCCTTGTTGATTTCCGTTTCTGGGGCCGTTTGCTGGGTCTTCCTGGACTAGCCACAGAGCATAAGGAAACTGAATACAAGGTTCAGAGGCAAATTTCCTTGAACTCAGGATTAATTGCCTCCCCTTTCCTCCACTTCCTAACATTTTATTCTATTTCACACGACCATAGACTCTTGGATAAAAGGGAGTTTGGAAGTTACCTAGTCTAGGGTCAGTAACTCATGACCCATGGGCCAAATCCATCTGGCTGTTTTTGAGTGGCCCACATGCGAGGATGTTTTGATATTTTTAAATGGATGGGAAAAATCAAAAGAAAAAAATTTCATGACATGTGAGAACTATATAACATTCAAATTTGAATGTTCGTAAAGTTTTATTGGAACACAGCTTTGCTCGTAAATACATGTACCCCTACGGCTGCTTTTGTGCTGCTGTTGCAGAGCTGCATAGCTGTGACACACACTGTGGCCTTCAAAGCTGAAGATATTTACTCTCTGGTCCTTCACGGAAAACATTTGCTGACTCCCAGTTTAATTCTGTGTTTCAGCGAGAGCTTATTGAGCTTGGATGGTAACAAACACTGGGAAAAACTCTCTCAACATGCGCTTTCTGATTTATGCCATCAATGGCTCAAAGTGGGTGCTATTAGCTATCATTTTAAACAGGTGAGGAAACCGAGATTCAGAGGTTCAGGAAGCTGGTTGGCTAACCGCTGAGCCAGGATTCACAGCCCAGCCTGCCTGATTTCATGCATAAATCACATGTTCCACATGTGCTCACTATGTTTCTATTTTGCTATGTTCCATGTTACCTGGATTTGGCTTTTCTGGGCTAGTTGCTCAGGATACAATAGTGATTACCATTGTGATGGAACGAATAGCACCACAAAAGGTGTCTATAATCCCCAGAACCTGTGAATGTGCTCCGTCAATGGCAAAAGGGACCTTTTAGACATCATTAAGGGCTTTTTTTTTTTTTTTTTTACGGAGTCTTGCTCTGTCGCCCAGGCTGGAGTGCAGTGGCACAACCTCAGTTCACTGTAATCACGGCCTCCTGGGTTCCAGAGATTCTCCTGCCTCAGCCTCCAAGTAGCTGGGATTACAGGCACATACTACCACACCTGGTTCATTTTTGTGTTTTTAGTAGAGATGGGGGTTTGCCATGTTGGCCAGGCTGGTCTCTAACTCCTGACCTCAAGTGATCTTCCTGCCTCGACCTCCCAAAATGTTGGGATTATAGGCATGAGTCACTGCACCTGGCCTAAGGGTCTTGAAATGAGAAGATGATTCTGGATTTTTCAGGTGGACCCAATAACAGGGTCCTTCTAAGAGGGAGGAAAGAAGTTCAAAAGAGAAAGAGTTGGAATGATGGAAGCAGATATTGGAGTGATATGGGCCACAAGCCAAGTAATGTGCTTGGCCTCTAGAAACTTAAGGCAAGAAAACTGATTTTTCTCCAGCCTCTAGAACTACAAGAGAATATATTAGTGTTGCCTTAAGCCACAAGATTTGTGATACTATGTTCTATAGCAGTCATTTGAAATGAATACACCAGTCCTTGCCTTCAAACTGCTCACAGTGTAGTAAGAGTCTCATCCGTCACCTGAAGTAGATTTCAGAGGAAAATCTTTGCTGTAAGTGTTAAAAGTAAAGTTAAGCAATATATTAAGAGCAGGATCAGCTTCCAACCCCATCCTAAATAAGGGGTTTAGGGGCTTGTAATGCTGCAAAGCCATTCCAGTTTCTGCAGCTGGCTGCTGGCATCTTCCAGGACCAGCCACAGACCATAAAGAAACTGAATACAAAGAGGCAAATTTCCTCGCAAGTTGTGCACCAGCTTTAGCAACTTGCATCATACATCTTGGGTTGAACTCAGGTTTCCTGACACGTAGCACGCAGCTGACCTTGCGCTCTGCAGTGAGTTTGCTTCGCCTGGTTAGTGAGGAGCTGGACTTTTGCAAAAGGGAAATCACAGTCTTGCCTGAGTTTTATTAGTATTGTGACCATTTGAAAATTAATTTGGAAGGCAATATAATTTACCTCTTGTATAGAATTCACTTTTGATTACTGCCGTGCCACTGAAGTGCCAGATTTCCCGAAAGCTCTTATTATGAGAAATTAAGATACCTTTCTCCCTCATCCAAATAAAATAAACATATGGCTGTGGGATGCAATCGAATTAAAAAAGTATCATTTAATCCAGGGGGTGTAATTATTTGAATGAAACTGGAGAGGAGAAACTCAATCTAGGGTTTGAATGTTGACATGAGATTTTGAAGACTATTTTCACTCATCACTGATTTTTAATAGCTCTTTGTAGAGAATAATTTGCAGCATAAACCTTGTTCATATGAGATTGGTTATTTCAAAATCATGTTGAATCCCAAGCAAAAGCCATTCTCCAGACCACTGTTGGGGGTTGGGGGAGTGCCAAGGTGTTGGAGCAGATACCCTAGGAGTAGTATTTAACCACATATTGCTATGAATCATTTTCTTTAATGGTAAACAGAATGGTTTTATTTTCTTGGGTCATGCTTTATTTAAGATGTCACTTGAGAAGACAGCAGAAAAGTTAGCTGCTGTGTGTGTACCATGTATTCCTCTGTGTATCCTTTATGTGTGTTTCCAGCATGGTTTACGGACTTGAGAAAATGACCCTAATTTTTAGTGGCTGGAATGTATGTTTTGAGCTTTGTTGCAACAGTTAAGGTTGCTGTCATGTATCTCCTTGGAAGGTAGCACTTTGGTGTACAACCTGCCTGGTTTCCAACTTTCAGCCTCTGCTATTCTTTGAGTGCTTTCGCTGGCTGCCAGAGCCCAGTCAGCCTGCATTTCGGAGCAAGGTTGGAATGTATAGCAGGAATTAGTAGCCCTGAATCAAGAACTTATGTGAATTGGTGGATCAAAACAGTCATATCTCTCCTGGAGTGGGAGTGGGGAGTGTGTGTAACCACAAGCCTTTTCTTGTGTTCTCCTAGTATCTTCTAGCAAGAGTCCCAGTTTGCCCATGATGGTGACTCACTGGAATATTCACCTTTTCCCCAGTTTCCTTCTCTTCCTCATCTCTTTCTTCTACTTCTGGCTGGCTTTGCCTAAGCTAACGTAAACCACTTTCATCCATATCCTTGTTTTGCTGTCCTTTTGGGGAAAACAAAATGAAAACAACCACTTTACAAGCTTGTTTGCTTACTTATTCATTAAATACTTGTTGGGAGCCTGTTCTCAGCCAGTGGCAGAGAACTAGGTAAGATCCCTGACTGCAGGAACATACATCCTGGTGAGTGGGCAGATGTTAAACCAGCAAACAGACATGCAAAGGACAGGTGTGGGTTGAACCTGTGTGCCCTACTGGAAATAAACAGGGTAGTGGGAGGAGTGAGAAGAGAATATTTATACTGAGCAGCCATGGAGTGTTGTCCCACTGTGAGCTGGTGACCTTTGAGCTCAGGCTGGAGAATGAGAAGGAGCCAGACATACAAAATCTATGGGAACATTGAAGTGTTAAAATATATATGAAGGAGGACATCACATTTAGAGTGTTGAGCACATGGAGGATGATGGGGATTTGACATGGGAATCACGATAGGAAAGGGAAGTGGGCTCTGAATTATCCAGTATCTTTTTTTTTATTTTTAGAGATTTATTCTAGACAAATATTTTTATAGATTTATTGTCAGCCAAATATGAGTAACCATGACCTGTGACACAGCCCTCAGGAGGTCCTGAGAACATATGCCCAAGGTGATCAGGGTACAGCTTGGTTTTTTTTTTTTTTTAATTGCATTTTAGGTTTTGGGGTACATGTGAAGAACATGCAAGATTGTTGCATAGGTACACACGTGGCAGTGTGATTTGCTCCTCCCCATCACCTATATCTGGCATTTCTCCCCATGCCATCCACCCCCACTGTTCCTCCCCTATTTCCCTCCAACAGACCCCAGTGTGTAGTGCTCCCCTCCCTGTGTCCATGTGTTCTCATTGTTCAACACCCACCTGTGAGTGAGAACATGCAGTGTTTGATTTTCTGCTCCTGTGTCAATTTGCTGAGAATGATGGCTTGCAGCTTCATCCCTGTCCCTACAAAGGACACAAACTCATCGTTTTTGATGGCTGCATAATATTCCGTGGTGTATATGTGCCATGTTTTCCCTGTCCAGTCTAGCTACAGATAATTAATCTAATAACTATCAATATAACATACAATAATTCCAGATGATTAAATTCACTTGCAAATAGTCCGGCTTCTCCAGAAGGATTTTAACAGGAGTTGTTGTTTCCTCTTAAAATAGAAAGTTTTAACACAGCTCAAAAGATACTGGATATAAGCATTCCTATTTGCAAGTATCCAGTATCTTTTGAGCTGTGTTAAAACTTTCTATTTTAAGAGGAAACTACAACTCCTGTTAAAATCCTTCTGGAGAAGCCGGACTATTTGCAAGTGAATTAAACCATCTGGAATTATTGTATGTTATATTGATAGTTATTAGACTAATTATCTGTAGCTATTAGACTAAGTCATCTTCATTGCTGATAATGTCTTTATTCATATAGATACATGATACATATAGATATAATAATACATAAAGATTTAAAAGGGAAAGAAGTAATATTTTCTGTGAACTTTCTTAAGGCTACCTATTTGGCAACCTGTTTCTGCCTGGTAACGTTGCACTTGAATACTTTCAGCAACCTGTAAAACCAGAGTAGTTTCTCGTCCCTGCTTCACAAAGTGAGAAAAGGGAAGTTCAAGGAGCTTGGGGTTACTTACTGTCTTAGTATGCTTGTGTTGCTGTAAAGGAATTCCTAAGATGGGATAACTTATGAAGAAAAAGTTTTATTTGGCTCACAATTCTGATGTCTGGCAAAGTTTAGGTGAAGGTTGGTATCTTCAGTTGATGAGGGCGTCAGGCCCCTTCCACTCATGGTAGAAGGCAAAGAGAAGATGCTGTGTGCAGAGGTCACGTGGCGAGAGGGGAGGGGCAGTGGTAGAGCCTGGAGGTTCCAGGCTCTTTTTAACAGCCAGCTCTGATGGGAACCAGGAAAAGGAAAACTCACTTATTCCCATAAGGATGACACCAAGCCATTCGTGAGAGATCCATACCCATAACCCAAACACCTTCTCCACCTCCAACCCCAGTATTTGAGGTGAAGTAGTTCTCACCTCCAACACTGGGGATTGTAGTAGTCTCTTCTCACACTGCTAATAAAGATATACCAGAGACTGGGTGATTTATAAAGGAAAGAGGTTTAATGAACTCCCAGTTCCATATGGCTGGCAAGGCTTCACAATCATGACATCTTACATGGCAGCAGGCAAGAAGCATGTGCAGGGGAGCTGCCCTTTATAAAAAAATTGGATCTCATGAGGCTCATTCACTGTCATGAGAACAGTATGGGGAAAACCCACCCCCATGATTCAGTTACCGCCCACTACGTCCCTCCCATGACACATGGGGATTATGGGAGCTGTAATTCAAGATGAGATTTGGGTGGGGACACAGCCAAACCATATCAGGCATCAAATCTCAACATGAGATTTAGAGGGAACCCACATCCAAACTATGGATGGCACTTACCTAGAGCTAAGAGGGTTAGAAGAAATTAAGTTGGGATTTGAACCTAGATCTGTCTCCTCAATGAGTGATCCTCCAATGATTAAACCTCATTCTCATTGCCATCTTTGCTTTGTTCAAAACACTGTTTAAAAGCTTTTATAAGCAGTCAGTTACCAATAAGCATACTCATCTGAGATCATGATTTAGTAAAGAAAATGAGAATCATGTTGTTACCCTAATTGCTATGTAACTGACATGTTTCCTGTTCAATAAAAATATTAACACATTTTGATTCTACCTTGTTAAGCTTAGACTCAGGTGGTTTCTCTACTTCTATTTGTTATGTTTAGAAGACTCAGTACCTGGGGTGTGTGTGAGTGGGTGGGATACGCTGAAGATACGATATTTGACTGCACTTGGCATGTTTCTAGGGAAAGACCAAAAAAAGCTGGAGAAATGCTGCCTACTATTAAAATGAAAAGTTTTCCTTAGCTGGCTTATACCTGTAGGATTTGTTTAATTAGAAGAAGATTTGCCCATCAACTGTAGATGGTTAAAGTAGTTTAATAATCTCTTAACAGCTCTTATTTTTTGCCAGTAGAGAGAGGGAAGAGGTATGAATGTAAACACGAATATTTTTGTTACTCTCTAATACCCCCTACTATTGATAAGCAATTTAGTCCTTTTTTAAAGCTTGTTTGAATAAATACACTCCCAAAGAAAGCCTTTGGCTGTGGTGCTAAGGTGTAGTGCGGAGTAGTAGGGATGGTAGTGGGTCCGCTAAAGTCTGGGATACTTGCTGGATGGATTAATATGAATGATTCTGTTTGGATTCACTTTAAATTTAATATTAATGTTAATTTCATTAGCTGAGTTAAATCAACTCAGCTGATCATAATATTTTGACTGGCATGGTCAATTAACACATTCATTAAAGAAATTACTGAGCACTTAATATGTCCCAAGCACAGAGGATGTAGCTGTGAACACATTGTAGACGATCCGTTTTCCAATGCAGTTTCAGGCCAAAGGGAATTTCAAACAAATCCCCACACATCAGGTATTTACTGTGTTACAATGATGCTAAAACACAGGGAAGTGATAGAGACCAGGGCATAGGATGGGTAAGTCTTTAGGGAGGTGGTTGGGGGGCAGCAGGTAGCAGCTGGAATCTGAGTGTTGAGGCTGACACCATGTGAAGATGTGGGGGAAGGCTATTCAGGAAAGGAAAATAGCAGATACAAAAGTCCTGGCATGAATAAACTTTGCATATTTAAAGAACAAAAATACAACCACATGACTGAAGTCAAGGAACCACGTGGGAGAGAGGCTGAAGGAGATGTTGGTGAGGTAGGGAGGGTGAGGATTTTATACTAACTTGTGTTGGGAAACCATTTTCATTAGGCACAATTACATTATTTGGTATTCATTTTTAAGATGGTTATGGTTCTTTTTGGGAGCAAGACCAGAACCAACTACACCAGTCAAGGAGCTACGGCAGCTGCCAAGGGGCAAATCACTGAGGACTGGCACCAGGCAGTGGGGAATATGGAGGGAAAAGTGGATGGATTTGTGAGAGGCTTTGCAGATATCGACAAGACTTGCTTCTGAGTCAGATGACAGGAGGGAAAGAGAGGGAACAGGGGCGGCTTTGGCAGATGGGTCAGAACAGCAGTGTGGGTGGTGATAGCATTTCCAGGGAGGAAGATCACTGAGGGAGAAGCTGGTTTAAACAGTCAATCAAGAGTTTTGTTTTGGCCTTTGGTTTTAGAATCACAATTGGGGAAGTCATGAAGGGAGTTCTGTATATCATTCTAGACTAGTTGCAATTTTATTCTAGATGTTTAAAGTTCAAAATTAAAACCTCAGGCTACTTAAAATGACTCTATAGTCTCACAATGTTCAAACCCTCCCACGTGTAATAATAATGTTTGTTCTTTGAGTCTTCAAAGAAAAAAATCCATATTTTTCTCTTATACATAAAATGAATTTTTACACAATTCTTAAACCTTGAAGTACATGGTGTGTGTATTGGGTAGAGGGGGGAGTATATGTATGAAAGAAAGATAGAAATCTTTCATTTCTGTATTTTTTCCCTGTATTTGGCACTCATATTAGCTTTGTAAGACTCAGAGCAAATCTGTAAATTTGGTACTTGTATCGTTATGATTAAGTTTGGCTTCACATTAAAAATCTACTCTCCTACAGTGGTTTAAACACATAAAGTTTTATTCTTGCAAATAAAACAAGTCAGAGATAGGAAATTTGACGTTGAAAAAGCAGCTTCCTAAAATCCTTAGGGATGGACGTAGTCTCTATCTGTCTTGCTGCTCTGCAATTTTTAGCATGCTACCTCATGGTGCAATATGGCTGCTCAAGCTCTAGCCATTATGTATGTGTTCCAGGACATGAGAAAGTAGATGTAAAAAGGCATACTACTTCTTAGAGGTCATTTTCATAAGTTAATTATTACATTTCAGCTTAAAGCTAATTGTTACATGGCTACACTTAGCTACAAGGAAGGGTAGGAAAATGTCTGTTAGCAAAGCGACATTTACTATGCAAGAAAGAGAAGAAATATTAGCAAGAATCTAGTACCTTGCCATAGTCCTAGTATCCCTATTTTACTTGTACAAGGTCATGTAACTTGAAACAGAAGGGTGAGGCTGAGACTTAACTTTTATTATTCTGTTACTTTTGTCTTTCCTACTCTCAGCTTTTCTATTATCTTCAAAGTTGAGAAAATGGCTACTTTTTCTCAAACATCCCCTCAGAGCTATTTATTTTCCCATTTTGAGTGCTGGGGTTATTCTCTGAGCTCTGCAGAGTGCTCTGGGTAGCAGAAGAAAGAGCGGGAGCTGTATGCCACTGATTTCCACCTTGCAATGCAATCTTTCCCCATTTCCATAAATCAGCAGGTTTTCAGGAGAAAGTAAGAAGAGTTCCCTCTGATTTTTACACCTGATTCACTCTAAAATTTGCCCAGGGACTTCTGGGGTTGCTTATTTTCCCAAAAGGCTGAGGCTGCTGAAACCCACTGCTATGTCAGGGGAGAAGAATTTACCTATTTAGAAGTAACTGGTGATTCTGGGAAACAGCACTGTAACTTTCAATATACATTTATAGTATGATTCGGTAGAATGTCTTTGCACGTGTCCTGAAACCCTTACAGAGAAACTCTGATGACTTCTGAGCTGCTAGCAAAGGCTTCATTTTAGAGGTGAATACTTAGCATCTGGACCCCAGCTGTTTCATCGGCATGGATGTGTGGCTTTGTGAGGTCCCACACGCTGACTTTTCTCACTCTGTAGGAGTCATTTACCTCCCTCCCCTGTGAAGGTCATATCCACTTGATCATGTGGCTCGGTGTCAGTGCCTGTGCTATATGGGGTCATATGTCAATGTAAAGACAGAATATGGCTGACCAGCAACAGAGGCACTGATTAGCTTGGTATTGGGGAAGCTACTTGCTGTGTCCTGAATACTCACCCTGCATCACCAAATTCATTTGTTGACATTTTAACCATCAGGGTGATGGTATTAGGAGGTGGGGCCTTTTGAGAGGTGATTAGATCATAAGGTTGGAGCCCTCATAAATGGAATTGATGCTTTTATTATAAAGACCCAAGGGAGCTCATTCATTGCTTCCACTATGTCAGACACAGTGAGAAGACGTCTGTGTATGAACCAGAAAACACGTGCTCGCCAGACACCAAATCTGTCAGCACCTTCATCCTAGACTTACTGGTCTCCATAACTGTGAGAAATCAATCTCTGTTCACAAGCCACCCAGTCTACAGTATTTTGTTATAGCCACTTAAATGGATGGAGACACCCCTTCAGGTCTTAGGGTCTCAGGTTCCCTCACCTCTGGGAGGTCTGCTTAGCCATCTGGGGCTCACTGTGTTCCTGAACTGGGGGAGGCGGAATTGTAAGGGGTATGCTAGATGATCTCAAGTGTCTGATCTCGTGGCTGAGGGTTTTCAGTATATTGGTGAAAAGAGTGAAACTCTGTAAAATATTTTAAAGACGTTTATTCTGAGCCAAAATGAGTGATCATGGCCTGGGGTACAGTTGTAGGAATTCTCGAGAAAGTGTGTCCAAGGAGGTTGGGCTACAGTTTGTTTTTGTACATTTTAGACACACAGAAGTTATAAGCAAAGGCATACATCAGTACATGTGAGGTATACTTTGGTTTGACCTGGAAAGGTGGAACATTTTTCAGGAGAGGAGGAGACTTACAGGCCATAGGTAGATTAAAAAATTTTCTGAATTGGCAGTTAGTTGAAAGAGTTAGAGTGTATCTGACGACTTCAAGTAAATGCTTGAGTTAAGATAAGGGGGATTGTGGAAGCCGAGGTTCCGGTTATATACACGAAACCTCCAGGCAGCAGCCTTGGAAAGAAGATGCGAAATGTCTTTTTTTAGACTTTAAAAGCGTCAGACTCTAATCTCTCCTAGATCCAGGAAAAACCTAGCTGCATTAATGGAGATTCTCAACAGATGTAAAATTTCCCCCGTAAAAGATGGCTTTGCAGGGCCATTTCAAAATATGTCAAATACATATATTTTAGGGTGAAATATTTTGATTTCCTTCAGGGTCTGTTTTCTGTCATGTGATGTTACATCAGAGTAAAGGTGGAATTTGGTAACTTGTTGCCTAACAGTTTGTGTTTTCAGTCTTATGATCTCTATTTTGATGTTCGTGCTTGTCAGTTGTCCCTAAAAGGCAGGGAATATGACCAGGTTTCTGTGACCTCCCTTCCCATTATGGTCCAGAATTCAATTTCTCAGGTTTCTCTTGGTTCGAAGGGGGCCTGTTCAGTCAGTGGGGGAGGCTTAGGTTTTTATTTTTGGTTTATAAGTAGAAGTCCATTAAGAGAGACCCCTTTGATCAAACACCTTCTTATGTATGTTGTACCAGAGAGGTGCTTTGCCTGCAAGGCCTCTGCCAGCCACTAAGCAGCCTGATGACATGGACGCTGTCGTACGTGTTGTACCGCTGAGGAAATTAGGTTGAGAGAGACAAAGAGTTGGACCATATTCTGTGTGTCGTAAGTGGTGGATTCTGAGTTGGAACTCAGAGGCATGGCGCTGACATGTGAGCCTTCTGCTAGTAAATTCATGACACGTGTATTCAAGATAAATTAGGTTTGAAAACATAGAGGCACTTGGCACACACAGGCTGAATCAAATGAAACGGCTAATACCTGACTGTATTTGTGCTACAAAAGTGTTGATTCCAAATGGCTCAACCTGGTAGATAAGATAATAACTTGCCAGCGCATTTTACTCAACTTGTGGCTGGGCAGATAAAGTTACTACAGGACTCCTTTGTGCTAATATTCTAGAATATTAAATTCTAGGTCAAATGGGCATAGTGTCCTCATTTAAAACAAGTAGGCATCACAAATAGGTTTGGTCATTACTCCTTGGTAAACATCTATCATCTGTTCTTTGTGCACCCAGCCATGAACTACTCTCTTACCAGAACAGGAATAGTTCTGTTTAAGTGATGGGCCTTTTGTGTAACTTACATAGTTGTATTAAAAACAAACAAACAAAACCTCTGTTGCTGCAATGACCAGCATAAAAAGATATACCCAAAGGAGATTATTGCAGCAAGAGTCACGGTAGGGATGTGATCTCTCAACCAATACAGAAAAAATGTGACAAGACTATTCTGTCACATTCATGATTATAAAGTGGAGTTGAGTATTGATTTATTTTCTCTTTGTTGCTTCACATTTCTACAGGCTTTCTAATTTTCCTATGTATTCTATTACTTTATACAAAAAGAAAAGTACAGTCTTCAAAAATGAAACAAAACTCTTCCAAATTTAATTTAAGTGTAATAGCACAAAAAATATTCATGTGAAAAGGAAGTCTTCTGTCTTTAAAGAGGAAAGAGTTTGACTTGCTGAGAGAGAAGGCGAGTGGTTCTGCAAAAAGAGTGGAGATAGTTGGAAAAAGAAGGACAAGGAAAGGCATGGAACACAGTGGTCATGAGGTGGAAGGCAAAAGAAAAGGAAAACAACAGTTACAGGGCATAGATCTCTCACTGCAATGTCACCTGCTCCCTGAGCCTCCATGCTAACTTAGGGTCCCTTGGTACAGGCTCATACAGGATCAGCCTATAAACTCAGCCTGTTTAACCAGGACTTCCTGGTTTTAGCCTTGATTAGTTCACTTCCTGGGAACCCAACTAGTTAGGTTAGCACCTAACTCATAGTAACCCCTCCTTTTCCCCTGTACTGAGCACAAAGGTATCACAATGTTATATTCATAACAGTTTAACACAATTGTCATAAGCTGCACAACTCTTCTATTGTATCAGTTTTCTTATCTGTCTCCTCCACTGTTAGGTTAGAAGTTCCACTAGGGCTATAAACTATACCAGTGACTAGTGGGTGCTCAGGTATTTATTAAATGAAGGAACTCACTGGCTAGACCAGGCAGACTAGGCTGAGCATGTGTGCAAAGACAGTGATGGAGGAGAGAGCCTGGTATACACTAAAATAGAGAGCCATCCAGCATGGTCAGTGAAGGGTTGGAATGCTGGGTGATCACGTCCAGAAGAATAAGCTGCCCCATTAGCACTTGGTGGGGGTGGTCATTAAACCCTTCGGCTGTTTGCTGAAATCTACCAACTTGCTCCCTAGAAATGTACATTGGCACATCATTTTGCTTATAGATTTAGATAGTATAGAGCAGGCTGTTAGTCATATCCAACTAATGGCATGATTTTTGTGAATAAAGTTTTATTGGAAGACAGCCATAGCCATTCGTTTGCACATTACCTATGGCTGCTTTCTCACCCAAGGGCAGAATTCAGTAGCTGTGATAGAGACTGTGTGATGGCCTCCAAAGCTGCAAATTTTTACTCTCTGGCCCTTTACGGAAAACATTTGCTGGCCTCCAGCTAGAGAGCACTAAGGGCCTGGGAGTGCCTAGACTCAGGTTGAATCCCTGCTGGAGAGATGAGAGAGCCAGTGAAGGATTTTAAGGATGACAATAAAGTGGTCAGTCCACTTTAGGAAACAGGTCCCTGGCTGCAGCGTGGTGATGTGAGACTGGCCGTGGGGAAAGCTTTGTGGCAGTTGTCCAGGGAGGGATGCCAGAGGTTGAAGGAGGGCAAGGGGATGTGGAGGGGGACACCCATTTTCAGGTGTCTGCCTTTCTGGCCCCGCTCTGCTTCTTAATCTGCTCAGCTCTGCTCTGATAGAAATGCAAAGCAAAGAAGTTCCCAGCAGCTCTAGGCTTCACTTGACCGCATGCTGCTGGGTTCCACACAGATACTGTCAAAATCAGCCCTTCAAAAGCTCATCGTCGGCAATGTGCAGAGCTCTAATCAGGGGAATTCATTCATACACTTCCGCTCTGTGAAGTGCTGGCTTTAAAAGATCGAAACCCAAAAACTGAAAAAAAAAATCTGAAATCCCGTGTGGTTCACAGAGCAAGTCAAAGAGCAGGAGTTTATTGTCGGCATTCAAAATAATCGGTGCCTTTGAAATGTGAAGTCTTGACAATTCCACGTCAGGACAAAATCAGGATGCAATGAGATCTAGCTTCCCAACCTCTTGACCAATGCCCCAGCTATTGCCTACAATGGTAAGAGGTAGCAAGAAGTAGAGAAAACCACATACACTCTCAGATCTGTTTCACCCAGGGAGTCCCCCTCTTCCTGCTCACAATGTCAGGGTACAGTGGGAACGTCTGGAGACAAAATATTGGATGTGAGTGCTCATCTCAACCCTTACCCTTAATTTTGTTCCTTTGCTTACAAGAGGTTGTGCTATTATTTGTTGTGTTAGTTCATTCTCACACTGCTGGTAAAGACATACCTGACACTGGGTAATTTATAAAAGAAAGATGTTAAATTAACTCATAGTTCCACATGGCTGGGGAGTTCTCACAATCATGGCGGAAGAGCAAGGGACTTACATGATGGCAGGCAAGAGAGAACTTGTGCAAGGGAATTCCCGTTTTTAAAACCATCAGATCTCCTGAGACCTACTCACTATTGAGAACAGCATGGAAAAGACCTGCCCCCTATGATTTAGTTACCTCCCACCGGGTCCTGCCCAATGGGTAGTGGGTAGTGGGTACTCAGGTATTCCCACATGGGAATTGTGGGAGCTACAATGCGAGATGAGATTTGGGTGGGGACACAGCCAAGCCATATCATTTGTCATAAAAAGTTCCCTAAAGGAATGGTTTGGGCCAGTGCTGAGGAATTGCCATGTCTAAGAGCATTCTCGGGGATGATAACAGACAGAAACAACTGTGAGGGAAATTGTACCGAGATGCGGTGGAGAGGAGCTGAGAAGCAGAATTGAGGGGTGAGCGTGTGTGAGCAGGCAGGGGCTAATAGATAACAGCAAACAGAATGGACAAACAGGCCGGGTGTGGGGCTCATGCCTGTAATCCCAGAATTTTGGGAGGCTAAGGCAGGTAGATCACCTGAGGTCAGGAGTTTGAAACCACCCTAGCCAACATGGTAAAACTCTGTCTCTATTTAAAAAAAATACAAAAATTAGCTAGGTGTGGTAGCACATGCCTGTAGTCTCAGCAACTCAGGAAGCTGAGGCAGGAGAGTTGCTTGAACCCGGAAGGTGGAGATTGCAGTAAGCGGAGATTGCACCACAATACCCCAATCTAGGCAACAGAGCAGGACTCCATCTAAGAAAACAAAACAAACAAGAATGGACAAGCAAATGGAGACTGGGGTGCAGATGGTTGGTGTGGGCACATGTGCAGTATCTTCCCAATTCCACAACCCTCATTGATTCTGTGGCGATCTTCAGCACAGTTGCAGCAGTCGCAGAATCCTTCTAAGCACAGCCAATATAGGCAGCCAACACCATCAGGTAGAGCTGCTTTATAAGATGAAACTGATTTGATATTCCCACACTAGAGAGTCCAGCTAGTCCAAGAGAATGGTCCCGAGCAGTTGCAGTGCATCCTGGCCGGGAGGACTAAGGAGTGAAGGTGTGGACGGGGTTTGGGTTTAGCAGATTCTGGGACTAAAGGGAATGCACAAAAATGGCGTGAGGGTGAGACTGTGGCTGATCAAGTTGAGGGCAGGCTGGAAGGAATGCTGATTTGCAGAGTGGGCTAATTGGAAGTAAATGAAGTTGCTGTGCTAAGTTCAAGGGCACTTAGACCAACCTCCCAGTATTGGGAAGGAAGGGACATTGTTGATGAAACAGCAGTTCCGAAATTGGAACCCTCGTACATTTCTGGTGAGAATGTAAAATGGTGCAGCTACTATGAAAAATAGGTGAGAATTTCTCAACAAGTTAAACAAGTTGAGTTCCCAGGTAGCCCAGCAATTCCATGCCTAGGTCTGTACCAAGAAGGATGGAAAACAGGGACTCAAACAATAAAATGTACATACATGTTTACAGAGGCACTATTCACAGCAGCCAAAAGGAGAAAACAACGCAAATGTCCATCATTGGATGAGTGGGTAAACAAGCTGTGGGCCAGGTGCAGTGGCTCATGCCTATAATCCCAGCACTTTGGGAGGCCAAGGCAGGTGGATGACTTGAGGTCAGAAGTTCGAGACCAGCCTGGCCAACATGGTGAATCCCCATCTCTACTAAAAATACAAAAATTAGCTGGGGATGGTGGCATGTGCCTGTAGTCTCAGCTACTCTGGAGACTTGAGGCAGGTGAATCACTTGAACCCAGGAGAAGGAGGTTGCAATAGCCTAGACTGTACCACTGGGTGACAGAGTGAGACTCCATCTCAAAAAAAGCACAAAGAAAAACAAAAACAAAAGCAAAAAACAAAAACAAAAAAAAACAAATTGTGGCCTGTCTCCACTAGGATGTATAATTTAATCATCAAAGGAACGACAGATTTCTACATGCTACACTGTGGATGAAGCTCAAAAACCTGCCGAGTGAAAGAAGTCAGCCACAAGGAGCACATATAAGTCTACGGATACAAAATAACCAGAATGGGTAAATCCACAGAGTCAGAAATCAGACTGGTGGGTACCAGGAGATAGAATGAAAAAGGAGGAAAGACTGCTTCATAGGTGGGGAGCTTTGCTCTGGAATGATAAAAATGCTTTGGAGCTAGATGGAGGTGGTGGCCGCATAACATTGTGAATGGACTAAGTGCCACTGAGTTGTTCACTTAAAATGGTTAATTTTATGTTATGTGACTTGCATCTGAAGAAATTATCCCAAAGAAGAAGCAGGAGGATGAGAAAGAGGAAAAGGAAGAGGAGGGCATGGTACTTGAACGTCTACAATTGTGGAAAGCCAAGCACCTAGGATTATCCAAACAGCCACATGAACTGTATCTTCTACAAAGGAGACTGTTTTAATTTTTCCCTTTGTTTTCTGTGTCTCCTGCTCCCACATGCATTGACTCATCCCCTAAATCTCTTGAATGCATCATTTCCTTTATTACCTGCTACCACTTTTCTCTAGGACCTTCATATAGACTTGGAAGTTCCCTTTTACCTGACACACACTGCTCCCCAATTCCAACCCATCCTCCGCCCTACTGCCAGAGATACCTCCATAAAGTACTTCTTGCTCGTGTCATGCTGTCTTGCTCCAAGTCATTCCTGGCCGCTACTGGGGCCAGATGGAGAG
This sequence comes from Cebus imitator, assembly GCF_001604975.1. Lineage (NCBI taxonomy): Eukaryota > Metazoa > Chordata > Mammalia > Primates > Cebidae > Cebus > Cebus imitator. The sequence goes on along the minus strand of NW_016107452.1, from coordinate 3,184,542 downwards.
TTCTAGCTCCCGAGCCTGGTGTGATAAACTGAAGAGGACCCTGGCCTTATGGTTGGGTGCTTCAGCACATCTGGACACTGGTGTGCCATCCTGGCCAACTCCTGGCCATGTTTATTAACACAGACTTGGTTTTGTTTTTCCTTTGTTTGGTTTTTCATTTTGCAGCTTGCTGAAAATGACAGCCTGTCGTGGAGCTTAGCAGCAATCACATGAGAATACATGTGGCCAACAGCCATTGAGCATTTGTCCTGGTGGACCCTGGACAAAAACATCATTTGAATTTTCTCAATAAGAGAAGGTGGCATGAAAACTAAGCCTGTATGTATAGATGCGTCATTATCATCATCATCTCATCATCATCGTCACTTTTCAAAATCCCCTTCAGTGTGGCACAATGCTTTGACTCACTGATTCTATTCACCACTCTGGAACATGCCCTATGTACGATGGCCCCCACACCATTGTCTAGTCTGTCCCCTCTGCCTGGCGTTCCCTTCCTTTTCCTAGAGTCAGGCTACTTGTAAGATCTCAGATAATAGCACCTTCTTCCAGGGGAGGAGGACCCCTGCTTTGGGAGGACTGAGTTCATTTCCCCCAAAATGTCTCATGCTCCAGATGCACCTCCAATACCTAAGACCACGTTGGGTAGTCAAGAGAGGCAGAGACCCTCATGTCTTCCCTGACTCTTCCCTGTCTGCTGAAATGCCAACAAAAATTCACAGCCACACATACAGCCGTGGATCCCAGAGCTGGCCCAAGAGACTGTATATCCTAGTTTGCTAAATTTCATTCATGCAAGTATTTGCATTTCCGTGTCCTAGAAAGCCCTTAATCCCTAGGCGCAATGCCAGGCTTGGGTGGGGATACCCTGTCTGAAGGAGGCCACATGCCTGCCTGTCTTTATTGTGGCTGATCCAGGGTCTTGACTCCCTGTCTTGGGGTGACCCTGCTTCTTGCATGTGGTCAGGGACTTGGTTGCTGCTGAGCGGTGTTTGCTCTTCCTTTGGTAATTCAGGTCATTTCCAGGAGGCCTGATGAGGGATAAGGTCCCTAAGGATGCAGGAATCTAACAATTGATTCTTTTGTGATTACTTGACAACTAATGCAACTTGCTGAATATCTAAGCAAAAACAAAGTCGTTCTCTCCCTCTTTCCCTTCTGCCCCATTCTGTTAGTCTAATTCCACGCTTTCCTGTGGCTGAAAGGGAGCATGTAAACCCAAGCCTTAGCTTGAGTGCTGTAAGCAGCGTTTGGCTTCTTCATTCCTTGAGTAAATGTTTATTCAGCACACAGCCTGGGCCAGGGATTATGCTAGATATTTTGGGATGCAAGGTGAAGCAGGTGAACATGCCACCACCTCCCCACTGCTGAAAGCTTGCCACATTGTAGCAATGTCAAATAAGAAAGTATCGTTAGACAGTGTTGTGAGTGCAACGGTAGAAACTGGAGGGTCCCACAGGGATGTGAAACAGAGGCGTCTCCCTGGCGAGGGGTGGTTTGGGAAGGCTTCCTGTAGGACTGGAAGAATGGGCCATGGGAGAGTATTGCAGTCCACTGCGACAGCATGTGTGAGAGCTCAGAGGCAAGAGGGGTTGTGACACATTTAAGGAAGTAAAAAGAGGTCAATGTGGCTGGGAGGATGGAGAGCTCTGCTGGCTTAGAAGTGGTGAGCAGGGAGGAGAAAAGTGCAAAACGAAGCTGGAAGAGCAGCGGGGCCTGAAATCCAAAGGGCTTTCCTGACCCCAGGGACCTGGAGAGAGTTCTTTCCTATGCTGGGTTATTGGTAGTGCTGGCACCACAGAGTCCTTGTGAATTCTAGCTCCTCTGACACTTACCAGCTAGTATCTCAGCTAAACTCCAGTGTCCCTGTCTATAAAGAGGTGTAGTTGGCCTGGCCACACAGAAAGATGGGAGGCTGGTGGAGGTAGACAATGGGCTTACTGCTCCTGTGTAATGGAGGCTCCCCTTGGAGAGGGTGATGCTCTGGTTGCTACCTAGATCTTGACCGTGATATCACTCTGGGCCTCACAGAGCAGTCACCGAGCCTGGAAGGCCAGCCAGCGAGCAGTCAGGATGAGCACTGAGTGCACTAAGCCACAGACAGAACACCTGTTGTGTTTTTCCGACTCTGTCAATGGTGTTTGGTGAATAGGACCTTGGCACCAGGCAGACATAGGCTCCGTTCTTTTTTCTGTTGTCTGGGCATTTTGTTCATCCATTGCCTTGCTGCATCATGGCTTGTTTGCTATGTTCAAGATGGAATTCTAAGCACCAGGGAGGTATACAGTTGTGGAGAGCCAGTCAGATATTGTCTTTGCCCTCAGAGACCTCAGCATCTAATCAGGAAGACAGAAATTAAAGAACTACACAGATAATGCTCACAGTTGTCAGAGGTATTAGAAATGGCTAGTAAAGCACTAACTTGGATATTTTACTATGCATGTTTATGGTATAAGTCTGGGTTCTACTGATTTCCAGATGGGAAAGTCCCTGGACCCTTCTGCACCTCAGTTTCTTCGTCTGCAAAATATGAAGATTAGGGCTAAACTGTGGGATCAATGATGGTTTTAAACTTGGTTGCATCAGAATCACCTGGGAAGATCTTAAAAATCCCAGTGTGCAGGTTGTACTTAGACCAATTCAATCAGAATTTCTAGGGGTGGGTCCTGGACACTAGAATCATCTTAAATATTCCTGGGTAATTCCAGTAGGCAGCCAAGTTTGGGAACCAGCCCTCTAGCCCAGTGCTTCTTACACTTTAATGTGTCTGGGAATCACCTGGTGTTTTGTTAAAATGCGGATCATGATCCATGAGCTCTGTGCTAGGGGTGGAGAGTTTACCGCACCAACAAGACCATGAGTGTCGGTTTTCAGCTGGGAAGATGTTTGTCTTTGATGATGCTTGCAGATATTTTTAATTGTCACAACTGGTGGGTGGGGGAGCTCCTTGCCTGCGGTGAGTAGGGGTCATGGATGCTTCTAAACATCCTCTGATGCACAGGACAGCCCCCACCATAAAGACTTTCTTGGCCCCAAATGTCAGTAGTGCCAAGGTTGAGGAACCCCTTTTCAGGGTAAAGCTGATGCTGCTGGCCCATGGGTGACATTCTGAGTAGCAATGGAATCCCTACCTCTAGTTTAGCCATAATTATTCTGGGCAGAATGATCCATGTGAAACAGAACTTGTCAGAAAATGAGCTGACAAAATTAGCAGAGATCATTAAAAAAATTCTTGATTGGAATTTTGGTGGAAGATAAAGTGAATTTTACCAGTCCTACATCATGGGCATTAAAGACGTGGCCATTTGAATGTGTGTAAGGATGGAGCATTCAGAAAGCCAAACGAGAACCTCCCCATTTCCACTGGGTTTAAGCAGCAAAGGCAAATCAACTAAAGAAGGCAAATGCATGAATTATTAACAAGCCCGGGTGGGAAAAGTGTAGTGCAAGCCTTTTTAACACTGTTGGAGATCAGGATAAGGAAAAATGGGCAGAGACTTAATTGTTTCATTGACTTTTGCTGAGGAAACACAGAGTCATCAAATATACACACAGAGGGCAGAGGAAGAATTCACGTGCAACACTTTCTTTTTTTTAAGATTAATTTGTAATTTATGGCTCTAATGACCTGCCTGGTGAAGAAATTAAGGTCTGGACATAGGATTCATAACACAGTCACCCCCGAATATCTCTCCTAAGCTTTCCTTCCACCCCACGTCCCCTGCTTGACTTCAAACCCCCATAACTTTCCATCCAGATGAATGCAGTGAGCTCCCAGTTGGTTTTCCTGTGTTTACTCCATCAGGACATTCCCAGCAGGGTGCAGTGGCTCACACCTATAATCCCAGCACTTTGGAAGGCTGAGGCGGTTGGATCACCTGAGGTCAGGAGTTCGAGACCAGCCTGGCCAACATGGCAAAACCCCGTCCCTACTAAAAATATAAAAAAATTAGCCAGATTTGGTGATACGCGCCTGTCATCCCAGCTACTCAGGTGGCTGAGGCATGAGAATAGCTTGAACCTGGGAGGTGGAGGTTGTGGTGAGCCAAAATTGTACCACTGCACACCAGTTGTGGCAACAGAGTAAGACTCTGTCAACAAAACAAAACAAGACCCGTAGTGTGGCCAAAGGGAGAGTTCTCGAAATGAGATCTGATCCCCCCAGTCTGGGGAAAACCATCCAATGGCTCCTCAGTGCCCTCAGTGTAAAGGCCGAACCCTTATCATGAAGCACCATGACCTTTGGTTATATGGCTCTCATTGCCTTTTCCATCTTATCCTCTGTCCTCTCTGCCTTTCCTTTCCTCATTATTATTACAATTATTTATACTCATCCAGCAGATGCCAGGCTGTTGCTCTCACCACGATGCCTTTTCATTTGTGGTTTCTTCTCCCCTCCACCTGTGTTAGCAATATGTTCTCATCCAGCAAAACCTACCTTTAGTCTCATTTCCTCTTTGAAGCCTTCGATGATACCTTCTTTGTGTCCAAAGAGTACAGATGCTTGCTTCTCCCCTGGGCTTCCAAAGGGACTTTGACTTGTGTCTGTTACAACAATACTGTTAAATATCCCTTTCAGCAGAAGGACCAGGATACTCTTATTGTATCCGCAGCACCAAGGACAGTGACTAGCACATTGCAGGAGCTCAGGAGCTGTTTGATGAGTGAATATACAAGCCCCAGTGCATTTTCCTATTCCTGAAGGGATTCCCAGTTTGGGGTATCACCCGCAATAAGCACAGAAACAGGATCCATTGATTTGGATCCTTGCCCTCAAGAGACTGAGGGTTGAAAAATGGAGATGGAAAAGTAAACAGATAAATTAGCATGAAGGTGGATAGTTACTTTGATAATAATAGTGATGGTCACTACATTTATAGAGATTCTATGAAGTAACAGACAGTGAACAGATTTTGGCCTAAATTTGTTTAGGCCAAACTATTCCCTTATGAGGGAAGTGGGATGATCCCTGTTTTGTAGTTAAGGAACCTCAGGTTCACAGAGGTTAAATTTTTTGCCTGCAGTTACACAGTAAGCACAGAACTAAGACCTGAAGTCAGCTGTTGACTCGCAAGCCTTAAGGCTTACCAGTAAAATCCCAGAGAAGCACAGAATGAGCTGCGGGCATAGACAGGAAGAGAGGAAGCAAGGGTTAGGGTGGCCTTCTGGAGGAGGTGGAACCTGAGTTATCTTTTGAGCTGTAAGAAGGGATTAGACAGAGGCCGTGGGGTGAGGGGAACTAGACTCCAGGTAGCTTCTCTTTTCTCCTGCTAGGTCCCCTACTTCCTCGTCACTGTTCTCTGAACTGGCCTTGGTTCTGAGGACTGTCTCAGAGTGGCTCCTTAAGACTTACTTTGTGTGTCTCCCAGAAGAATCTGGGGAAAAATGGTGACTCCCCAAAGATGTCCATGGTCTCATCTCTGAAACCTGCGAATATATTACCTTACATGGCAAAGGAGACTTTTCATATGTGATTAAATTAAGGATCTCAGATAGGAGATTACCCAGATGGTCGCTCTTATAAGGGTCTTTGTCAGAGGAAGGCAGAGGGTTAGGTAAATGAAGAAAAAGGAGATGGGATGATGGAACCAGAGGTTGGAATGACTCACTCTGAAGATAGAGGAATAGAGTCATGAGCCAAGGAATATGACCGTCCTCTAGAAGCTGGAGAAAGGAAGAAAACAATTTTTTTTCCATGAAACCTGGAGGAATACAGCTCTGTGGACACTGTGACTTTAGCCTTCTAAGACTCACTTCAGAGTTCTGACTTGCAGAACTGTAAAGAATAAATTTGTGTGGTTTGAAGCCCTGAAGTTTGTGGTCATTATGTTACAGCAGCAAGAGGAAACTGACACACCCTGACTGCCTTCCAGTCCATGGGGAAGGAAAGGACAAGGATGCTGATATAATAGGCATTTTCTAGGCGGCTTCTCAGAGAAAACTCCAGCAGGGCCTTGCTGCCACTTCCTGGCTGTCTCCCCCAGAAGAACAAGGGGGCTGCACCCCATGTCTAGGGGCTGGAATGGTGGTAATGAGTTTGCATCTCTGCCCTAAGTGGAGTTCTTACTCTGCATCCATCAGATGATAATGAGGTAGAACTGCATGTGCTGTCATAAACTGGGATTTAAGCTGTTAAATGATACTGTCAAATGATAGCAGCAAAGCAAAGATCAGCATACCTGGTATAATCCATCTTTTTGTTTTATATATATATATATATATATATATATATATCCATTTATATAATGCATAATTAATATATATAATGTATAATTAATGTATAATATATAGTAGAATATGTTTTGTTACATATATAAACAGAAAATTAAATATATATGTGTACTATATGTATGTGTATATATATGTATATACACACACACACACACACACACACACACACACACACACACACTCTCTATATATGTCATCCCATATTTGTCTGTCTATCTACCTCATGCACACTGAAAATAATTTGGGGAAAACTATCAAAATCCAAAATCTTGACTGTGATTATGGAGAATTTTACTGTCAGTGTCGTAAGTGTCTGTGCTGTTTTCATCTTTACAGGAAGTGTACTCTTTTTGAAATATAAATATAGATGAATAGAATAACTGAGATCTCAGTAGACCCTCTTCATAAGCCCTTGCAAGCAGAGGTAAGATCCTTGTCTCTACTGGGGTCAGTGAAGCTTCTTAGGTCTCCACAGTCCCTAGATCGATGGTCCTCTAAGTGTGGCTCATGGACCTCAGGGAGTCCCCAAGGGGCTTTCAGGGAGTCTTTGAGGTCAAAACTTCTTTCTTAATAATATTAAGGCTGGTCATGGTGGCTCACACCTGTAATCTCAGCACTTTGGGAGGTCAAGATGGGTGGATCATGAGGTAAGGAGATCGAGACCACCCTGACTAACATGTAAAACTCCTTCTCTACTAAAAATACAAAAAAAAATTATCCAGGTGTGGTGGCATGTGCCTGTAGTCCCAGCTGTTTGGGAGGCTGAGAAGGAGGATCACGTGAACCCGGGAGGTGGAGGTTGCAGGGAACTGAGATCACACCACCACACTCCAGCCTGGGTGACAGAGTGAGACTCCGTCTCAATAATAATAATAATTATAATTCTAATAATAAGATGTCATTTGCCTGGTTGACAGTGCCCCAGTGGTGCAAAGGCAGTGGTGAATAAAATGTTGGTGTCTTCGTAGCAATCAAAGTGACAGCATCCAATGGTATAAGTTGTCATTATATTTTTCACTACTGGGTGCTTACAATAAAAAAGAAAACAGACAAATGAACAAAGCCAGTTTATGTTAAGATTGCCTTTGACAAATCAGTAAAAAGGATTAATTTCATTAAATTTCAGCTCCCAAGTTCATATCTTTTAATGTTTTCTGTGATAAATCAGAAATACAAGGAAAGCACTTCTGTGACGTAGCAAAGTACAAAGAAACCCACTTGTGAGACTGTTTGAGCTGTGAGCTGAACTAGCCCCCACCTTCTGTCTCATGGAATGCAATTGTTGCTTGGAAGAGCAATGGACCAATTATGATTATTCAGACTTGGGGTTTTGGTGGACATTTCCTTGCAAATGAGTAAAGTGAGCCTGTCATTTCAATGAGAACAACTGACAGTATCTGTTGCCAATGCTACAAGTCAGGGTTTCAAGCAAAAAACTTGTATCTGCAACTGTGAGCTTGATGGCTTCCCAATATTTGAATACTTTTGGGATGAGATTGGTGGTATTAACAAATGTGTTTTAAAAAATATTTTATGGATGAAATGTAAAAATATTGGAGAAAAATATCTGAGTAATCAGGGAATCCATATACTCTAAATGACCAGTGCATCATGTATAGGTAAAAGATCCAACAATATGCAGGATGGACCAATGAATTTTTATTAAATAGAATACAGAAATTTTCATTGATATGATTTCAGATTCTACCTTGCAACTAATCTTTAAAAGAATACCCCTTGTTGAGTTTTGGTGTAGTATCAAAAAATGCCACCTGCAAAAATCTGAAAGGGCTATTAAAATATATATAATTTTTACATGATATACATGTAAATATAAGTGTAAATGATATTCATGATATACATTATATTTATATTTACATGATATACATGTAAATATAAATATGAATATATACATGATACCTATGTGAAATTAAACTTTCTTTATATATTTCAACCCAGATAATAAATTATAAAAGATTAAATGCAGGAACAGATGTGAGAATCTAGCTGTTTTCTATTAAGTCAGACATTCAGGGATTTGAAAAAAATGTTAGACAATGCCAGTCATCTTGCTAAATTATTTTTTGTTTTGGAAACTCTGGTTATTTTTAAATAAATTTACATTGTTTATGCTAATGTGTAATGGATTTATGGTTATTTTAAATGCATTGATAAATAAGCATTTAAAATTGTATTGAATTTCTAAAATGTAAATATTGACAATAACTCACATGAGCAAAAGCTCTCTGGGGACCTAGATAGGTTGTAAGTGTGTAATGCATCCTAAAACCAAAAGTTTCAGAACTGTCATGCTAAACTTTCACCACTGTTACCTTTTTTTTTTTTTTTTTTTTTTTTTTTTTTGAGATGGAGTTTCGCTCTTATTGCTGAGGCTGGAGTGCAGTGGCACGATCTCAGCTCACTGCAACCTCTGCCTCCCAGGTTCAAGCGATTCTCCTGCTTCAGCTTCCTGAGTAGCTGGAATTACAGGCATTCACCACCACGGCCAGCTAATTTTTTGCTTTTTCAGTGGAGATGGGGTTTCTCCATATTGGTCAGGCTGCTCTCGAACTCCCAACCTCAGGTGATCTGCCCATCTTGGCCTCCCAAATTGTTGGGATTACAGGCATGAGCTACTGTGCCCGGCCCACTGTTACCTTTTTAAACTTGTCTGTGCTTAGAGAGATATCCTACTCTTGGTTTTTCCTGTGAATGTGCATCATCCCAGAAAGTGTTGTATTTCAGAGAATGATCGTATTACAATATTAGCTAAAGTTTTGCAGGGCTAAGGACTTTGGGATTTTGGAAGCTGAATGACTCGCATCATGGAAAGCCATGCTGTGAAAAATAATACCAGCTTGTGGGAATTGACTGTCCACTGAGACTTGCCCTTGGATGTTGTTGAACTTTCACCTGAATTCATGCAACTTGGAACTGTCAATCTTTCACTGTGCAGGAGACAGGCTGGGCCACATGTGTGTTGTCTGTATGGGCCTTCTACCATCCATGACAGGTAGATCAGATTTATGGACCAGCTCTTCAGACAGAGTTGCATTTTCTTTCTTCTTTCCCAGAGATGGCCCACTGGTCACCATAAAGACCTAAACTGATTGATAGCCAATGAGAACATCAGCCCCTACACACTCCTGCCCTCCCCCGCCACCAGAGCTGCAGGCATTATCAGGCTTCATCTAGCCTCCTCATGGGGTAAGTTGTGATAGCCTGGACCAGATGGACTCCCCCAGGTTTGGCTAAAACAACTTTCTCCCCTGAGCATCTGAAGCCCTCATGCTCACATGCACCCATCTGTTCCTCTTGAAAATGTGTCTCAGTCATTGAGTTTGGGATGATCTGGAATTTTCATTACAAATGAAACATCTCTGCCTCATTTCCTCTGACATCCAGTTCCCAATTTCACAGGTGATCGTTTGCTGGAAAGACAGACTTAAACATGATGCTAGCATTTTGGACTTCTATGTCAGATTGTGGCACCTAAATTCTGCCACTCTCCCTATTATTCTCTGGTTTCTTGAGTTAAGGGATCTGTATAAAAAGGGGCAAAAACTGAATGGAAAACAACACAGAAAGGCTTGGGTAGAAATTCAATTACCATGAAATGCATGACTTTTATAATAAGCAGAGATTAGGCCGGGGGCTTTAGGAAGCTACCTGCTTCTCCCTCCTGAATCTCTGCCTATTTTGCCTTTAAACTAGAGGGAGGAGTATTATAATTGTAATTCCAGAAAGAGCCAAATGAAATGCACCAACCAGTGCTGAAGCTAAATGAAGAGAATAGCTAGACACAGTACTCTCAGATGCTATACTGGAGCGAAGAGGTCTTTGCAAACCTACCCCCAAAGGCTGAGGGACCTGAGAGGCCAAAGAAAGACACCGAAAAATCAAATTTCTCAGACGGAAACTATTTAATGGGGACTTGCATACAAAAGCGATGTCTCAGGTGGCTGTGAGAAGGTAGACTCCAACACCACTTTCCAGAAAGCATCCTTTATATAGCAAGCTTTTAGAGTAAAGACGTGCAGCTGGTCACATCTTGGGACTTTGTTGCTGAAGCTCGGGACCACTGGGGAGGTAAGAAAGGCATATTTATGTGGGATGATAATCTAGGCTGCATGTATTGTTTAAAGACCTTGGTACATACAGAACATCTTGGTATTCAGGACTCAAACATTGGCCATCATGATGGTTTCAGTTTAAGTTGGCACCACTCTTGCCATGCAGCAGGCTACTTTTCTCCAGAGACTGACAAGGACTTGTCTTGGGCAACCCATTCCTGGATGGTCCAGGTTACTTGGTCCATAACTGGGGAAGGGAGAAGGTGAAATGGAGATGGGAAGGCCGATCGATTCTCCTCCCACATGGGAAATAGCCCTTTGTCTCAGCAGGGGCTTGGCAAAGAAGTAAAAATGGTTCCTTTCTGGGCAGAGTTTACTCAGTGTCAGCACTATTGAATTTTGGGTTGGATAATTCTTTGTCGCGGGAAGCTGTCCTGTACATTGTAGTATGTTTAGAAGTAGCCCTGACTCACTGGGTTCTGGTAGAAAAATCCCCTACCCCCAAGGTAAGAAAACCCACAGTGTCTCCAGACATTACCAAATATCACCTGGGACAAAATCCCTCCAATTGAGAAGACCTCTTCTAGGGTCAGTGTGTGAGTGGGGCTCTGGTTCTTGCCTGTGAGACCCAGGCACTGGTGGCACGCAGCCCTGTAAATATCTTTCTCTTAAACAACCAGCTTAGAAGGTCATCCTTTGGAAGGGAAGAGCTTGGGAAAGGAGTGAGCAGAAGGTTTTATCCACATGACCCCCATAGACATAAAGATGGCACAATTCCCCCAACCCTTCTTTGCAAAGAAAAGTAGAAATTTAACCTTCATCTATCACAGTCTCCATAAGGAAGAAGAAAATGCACTTGGTAGAAATTACAGAGTTCAGTGCTGTCAGGTGTGGTTTATCTGTTGCCAGCCCAGGTACTTTGCATCAGTCAGGACTCAGCTTCCTTCCCTTGAACATTTGGTCAAAGATCATCTTGTATTTTCCAGTAATTTTAACAGACCTTGTTGTGTCTTCTATGAGATCTATGAGGAAACCTACTCATGTCTTTAGAGGTTATGTATAAAAAGTGGCTATAACACCCCCCTTAACTTATCAAAAAACACTGTTTCTTCCATTCTTCTCTGATAGGGTCCTGTGTAGAGTCCCTGTGTTCCCTTTCTGTGATTTTCCAAGTGTGCAGAGATGTTGGGAAAGCTGGTCGGGAATGGGTGAGTGGGAGGCTGAATAAAGTTTGGGATGCATTTTTTTTTATTTTTTTGAGACAGATTCTCGCTCTGTTACCAGGCTCCAGGCTGGGGTGCAGTGGCGCAATTTCGGCTCACTGCAACCTCCACCTCCCGGGTTCAAGCAATTCTCCTGCCTCAGCCTCCTGAGTAGCTGCGACTACAGGTGCACGCCACCATGCTCAGCTAATTTTTTTGCATTTTTAGTAGAGATGGGTTTTCATCATGTTGGCCAGGATGGTCTCGATCTCGACCTCGTGATCTGCCCTCCTTGGCCTCCCAAAGGACTGGGAGTACAGACGTGAGCCACTGCGCCAGGCAAGGATAAAGTCTGGGATGCATTTTTTTAGTGAGAAACAAGCTTTCTGCTCTTTGGCCTAGGCAAGAAGAGATCAGGGATGAACTAGATCCACAAGGCATGATTCTATCGTTAAAAATATATTTATATATTTACTACAACAGCTGTAGTGTGGAGCAACTCTATAAGTTGCAAAACAGGCTTCGCTAATGGTGCATTACAGTTACTTCCGAGGCGGTATCCTAAAATTACTCATTATGAAAGTATTCAAAACTGAAGTTCCTGGAATGAAACCTTCCCAATGAATGTGTGGCAGTAATTGGGAGGGGAATATTTTGTCCCCCACATACTTCCCAGCTCCCGGGAGAGATTTGGGCAAGCAGCCTCATGCAGGTGGCCCCAAAGAGACCCTACTGCCTAATAGAGCAGCCTGGTATATGGGAGGGAGCCTGGTATATGGGAGGGAGCCCGGAATATGGGAGGGAGCCTGGAATATGGGAGGGAGTCTGGAATATGGGAGGGAGTCTGGAATATGGGAGGGAGTCTGGAATATGGGAGGGAGTCTGGAATATGGGANCTGGAATATGGGAGGGAGTCTGGAATATGGGAGGGAGTCTGGAATATGGGAGGGAGTCTGGAATATGGGAGGGAGTCTGGAATATGGGACGGAGTCTGGAATATGGGACGGAGTCTGGAATATGGGAGGGAGCCTGGTATATGGGAGGGAGCCTGGAATATGGGAGGGAGCCTGGAATATGGGAGGCAGTCTGGAATATGGGAGGGAGTCTGGAATATGGGAGGGAGTCTGGTATATGGGAGGGAGTCTGGAATATGGGAGGGAGTCTGGGTATTTTGGAGTCAGACTAGCTCCAGCACATTACATGCTTTTTAAAATAACTTTATAGGGATACTACTCACATAAGATAAAATTTAGCATTTTTAAAAAGTGACCTTAATTTTTTAAGAAAGGTTTTAGGTTTACAGCAAAATTGTGCAGAAGCTTAAGGATTTGCCATATACCTCCTGTGTTCACACAAGCACTGCCTGCCCCAGCATCAACATCCCCGACCAAAGTGGTATCTTTGTTACTATCAATGAGCCTACACTGACACATCCCAGTCACCCGGGGCTCACAGTTTACATTAGTGCTCACTGCCACGCATCCTATGGATGTGGACAAATGTATCATGGGATCTATCCCCCACTGCAGTATCAAACAGAGTATGTCCACTGCCCTAAAATACTCTTTACTCAGATTTATTATTTTAAAGTACACCATTCAGTGATTTTTAAATAGCATAGTCACATGGGGGTACAACAATCACCACTGTCTAATTGCAGAACATTTTTATCACCCCAAAGAGAAATTCCTTATCCCTTCACAGCCTCTCCCCATTCTCTTCCCCTAGCTTCTGGCAACCACTAATCTACTTTACATTTCTGTGGTCTGCCTATTCTGGACATTTCATATAAATGGAATCATACAATATATTGCTTTTTGTGGCTGGATTATCTCAGTATGATGTTTTCAAGATTCATCCATGCTGGGGCATGTGTCACTTTTTTTTTTTTATTATTTTTATAGTCAAATACTATTTCATTGTGTGAATAGAGTACATTTTGTTTATTCGTTAGTTGATGAGAATTTGGGTTGTTTATTTTTTGGTGCTTATGCATAGTGCTGCCATGAACATTCATGCAAAGGTTTATGTGGAGAAATATGTTTTCAAATTTCTGGGATCTGTGCCTAGGAGTAGACTTGCTGGGTCATATGGTAACTAACTCTATATTTAACAACTTTAAGAACTGCCAAACTCTTATCTGAAGCGGCTGCACCATTTTGCAATTCCTCTAGCAACGTGTTAGTGTTCCAGTGTCTCCATATCCTTGCCAACAGTTGTTATTGTTAGTTTTTTTGATTCATCCGTTTATTTTTTCATTTGAAGTGGAAGGCTCACTGAAGCCCAGGAATTTGAGGTTGCAGTGAGGTATGATTGCACCACTGCACTTCAGCCTGGATGACGAGCAAGATCCTGTCTCTGAAAAACAAAACAAAACAAAATGTTAAATTATTGAGTACCTATGTGTGCTAAGAACTGGGGTATAACAGTAAGCAAAATCATATAAGGAGCTTATAATATTATGGCACAAACAATAGTCAAACAATAATAGAAATGAAAATAAATATGCAATTCTGAGAATTACAGAGGTGATGGGTGCGTAATACTAAAAGATTACATACCAGGGAGACTTGATTGCCTGGTGGTTCAGAGAAGGTTTCCCCGAGTAGCTGATGACCAGTCATCATCAGCTGAGAAGTGCAGGCTGAATGAGAGTTAAGGAGATATTCACAAGGAATACTTTTAACATACCTATGTCTCACTTCTTCCTTTGTACCATTGAGTTAGCCAGATCCAGATAACAGTGGCTTTGGGTACTCAGTGAAAACAATTGCTAGACACAGGTTAGATTGCTCAACGTTGCTGTGGTCTTCAGCTGCAACATTCTACCCTTCCTCACCATAAGAGAAGGTCTCAGACAAATGGTATTAATCGTGATGATGCTCATGATGATGACGATGACAGTGATGATTATGTTGATGTTGGATGTTGATGTTCGCTGTGATTTAGTGGACACCTTCTATGTGCGAGGTACCGTGCTCAGTAACTTACGACATCTTATTCATTCTTTACAATTACATTGCAATGGAAGAAGATCAGCATGAGATTAGAAAGGAAGAGAAAATTAAAAGGAAAATGAGGGGAGAGCCACGAGGTTTATGTATGAAGGAATTGGGCTTATGGTTGAGGAAATGATTCCAAAGCAAATATTTCTAATTTCTGAAATAGGTACTTGGTTTCAAAAAATAGATTTGTAATTTGTAATTCTATTTTTACTTAGAAATGTACTTTATTTCTTGAATATGGAATGCAATTTCCTTTATTTCAAATTAAACTAAGCCATTTAGCTTAATCACATATAACAAACCTCCCAGTATAAGGGCCCTGATCCCAAATCTTGCTACACGTTAGTTTCTAGCCCAGGTAATAAATGGATACCTGGAGCAAATCCAAAAAGGGAAACTACTTTAATTAGGCTTGGAAGTGTCTCCAGTCAGCTCCAGAATAGCTGTCACTGGATTTATGGTGTACATTCTAAACTGTAACTCTTTGCATATCCAGCTGAAGCAAGAAAGCTCCAGAGAAATCGAGTATAATTTATTCAAACCTAAATATTTATCTCCCCAAATAAGTGTCCTTAGAAAATATGGCCAAGATAGATGGAAGGAAAGTCGGTCTCACCTTAGCTAAGCCTGTCAGTTTTTATCATTGTTTCCATTTAATTGCAAGGGTTCTAGAAGAATTAATTCAATAAAACCTTCCTTGGAATGTTTCCATAAGTATAGACTCACTCTCCCCCCATATCTGTCACATAACAGTTACATTCACTGTGACATTTATGTCCCAATGACAGTGACTTGGGGCTTTACCCCAGTAGGAGCTGGCAGTGAGGTAAGGAGGGGTCATGATTTGTTGAATATCACTGTAATTTCAGGACCAAGATTCAAACCTAGGTCAGTTAACCATAGTATTTTGAGCCCAAGGAACCTACTAAAATATATACATGTTTTAATCAATATGTACATATGTATACATGTATATATGCAATGTAGGATTCCTTTGAATCAGCAGCTGTTTTAAAGGTCAGTCACCTGTTAATTTCTGTTGGATTCCTTGTCCTTATTTTCCCAGCCATAAAACATGAATGTGACATGTGGCAAACAGATATGCAGGCAGCATGACACAGTGGAAAGGCATGAGGTGTGGAGTTGGAAAAGCAAGACTAGAGCCTGACTTTCTGCTTCTTGTGTGCCTTGACTTTGGGCTTGACCACTCTGATCCTCAGTCTCCTTCTCTGGGGAGAAATGATTAACACATCTGGGTAGAGAGCTATGGTGAAGAAGAAGGGAGAAAATTCTCCTAGAAATGTAAATTTAGAAATGTAGACTTTAAATTGTCATCCACCTTACTTACTACTATTAAAATCAAAATAATATGATTAAGTCTGGCAAGAGAAGTCAGTAAGGTCTTCTCTGAGAGTTAATTGGAGATGCTGTGTAGGCTGGCAAGTCACAATGACAGTTACCCTTGAGTATTTGTCAACTGGTCCCTTTCTTCTTACATGAATGGTGTAGTAATTGCAAAGAAGGTGGAGCCTCAGGTTTAGAATTTTTAGTATATCCATGATGTTCTAGCCACTGTGCCAGACGCTTTGAGAATATCACCTCATTTAATCCTCACAGAAAATCTATTTGATTGGTAATATAATAATCTTCACTTTACAACTGGAAACTGAACACAGATTGATTCAACTTGCTTAAGTCAGCCGAGCTAAATAATGATTTCCCTTGATCACAGCTTTGTCCTTTCTTTTGCATTTCCTTGTTATCATTAAAGTGAGTTGCCACTGGAAGTTGTATCTTTTTCTCCTGGGTGTTCTTCATGTAATTTTAATCTGACTGACTGTCAGAGGGTATGGTAGGCAGAAAAATGCCCCCCACTCCCCAACCACCAAAAGATGCCCATGTCCTAATCCCAGGACCTGTGAATATGTTATCTGACACAGAAAAAGAGACTTTGCAGAGGTAATTAAGGCAGGGGTTGGGGAGATTACTTTGGATTTGTGAATGAGACCCATGTAATCACAAAGGTCCTCAGAAAAGCCAGAGAAGGAGATGTGAGAACCAACCAAACATTGGCAAACATTGGAGCGATGTACTCTGCAGATGGAGCGAGAGGCCAGAGCCAAGGATGCCTGGGAGCTCCAGAATCTGGAAAAGGCAAGGAAATGGAATATACCACAGTACATCCAGAAGGAACCCAGTCCTGCTGACAATGCAATTTTAGTCCAGTGAGATCCATTTTGGACTTCTGACCTCAAGAGCTGTAAGGCATCGGGTTTTAAGCAACTAAACTTGTGTTGGTTTAAGCCACTATGTAAGTCATTTGTTACAGCAGCAGGAAATTAACATGGGGGAGAATCAGATCAAATGATTTCTCATGGCGAACAAACCAACCAAAACACTGTCATAAACATTCAAATAAGTATAGCACTACTGTGGAATATGGAGAGACACTCAGAGCTGGGTAATGGGTTGTGAGGCCAACCTGCAAAGTCAAGGCCACACAACTAGGCTAAGACTTCCAGTACTATGTTTAATATGGGTGGCGACAGTGGGCATCCTTGTCTTGTTCCAATTCTCAATGGGGAATGCTTCCAGTTTTTGCCCATACAGTATGATGTTGGCTGTTTCTTGAGTGTTTTTATCATGAAAGAATGTTGAATTTTGTTGAAATCTTTTGCTATGTCTGTGGAGATAATCATATGGTTTTTGTTTTTAATTGTGTTTATCTGGTCAGTCATGTTTATTGATTTTTGTGTGGCGACTCAAGCTTGCATTCCAGGAATGAAGACTGCTTGGTGATGATGAATTAACTTTTTGATGTGCTTCTGGTTTCAGTTTGCGAGTATTTTGTTGAGGATTTTTGCATCTATGTTTATCTGTGATATTGGCCCATCTTTTTCTTTTTTGGTTTTGTAAGGTCACAGAAGTAGAAAGTTCAGCTGCTAGAATCCACAGTGAGGCCTTCCTGACTGTGTGCACCCTTCTTCATAAGTGTGGCCAGCATAGTGGCTCACTCAAGGTCACACAGCTGGTTATCAGGAGAGCTGGGCTGAAATGCAGTTCTCATTCTGCTTATACATTTTCTCAAAAGCAAATAAAGAGACCTGGGTGTGAACAGAGACTCATTATAGGATGGCGATGCCCAGACTGGTCCTCCGGCCTCCTCCACATGGCTTAATTATGAAAGTGCCTGAGTGTGGTGGTCATTCGTCACTCACGACTTGCTGCCCACACTCACTGTGATGAATTGGCATATGATGGAACTCAAAGTGAAATAATCACTAATGAAGTAGGTAGTGTTGGCTGGATGTTCCAAGACTGCATTTGATTCCTTGTCACCACCAGCCATCATTGATGAAGAGTCCCTGATAGAGGAATCACTTTCTCTGTAAGCAAGGACTGGGGTTACTCATGGTTCAAGTATACCCAACAGAACATCACGTCCTCTCTTGTGCTGAAATTGGGACACAGCTGGATGACAAAATTGTATTTTTGGGAAAAAGAAATAAAGTAAATGTGGTAACTACCCATTGTATGTGTGGAATTACACTTAGTACTTTCGGACGACTGACTTTTCACAATGGCATTATGAGGTGTCACAATTCCTCTTTCTAAAATATGGAAACCGAGGCACAAATCCAGTAGGTGACAGGACTAGAAGCAATGTTTGGAAGCTTAGACATCTATGTGGAATGAGTAAGGAAAAATACAAATTAATACCTGTGGATGACCAAAAAGCATTTACTCTCCCCTGTTGCCGCATGTGAACCAATCCCATTATTGGTCCCTACATAACATGTAGTTTATTTTGAGCTTATCTAAATCTGGCTGCGTGATGCTCAGTGATATTGAGGGTTGATGGAAACCATACTTGCGTGGAATTCAAAGATTGAAATCATAAGAGAGTTAATCATGTTTTTAAGCTTGTGTAAATTACTGCCTCTCTCTGAACTTTCTTACCTATTGAAGCAGTACAGTATATGTTTTGAAGACAGGCAGATCTAAGTTAAAATTCTATTTTAGCCTCGTGTGAACTGTGGCCTTAAGCAAGTCAGTTAAACTCTTCCTAAAAGTGCTTTATCAGAAAAATGTAGACAATAATATGCAGTTTGTGGGGCTCTTTAAAGAACTGTAAATAATAAGTAACGTACATCCAGAAAAGAAGTTAGCATGTAGTGGTTCCCAGTAAGAGGCAGCTCTACCATGAAGAATATTTGACCAAGTAATCTTTAGATACCCTTCTGGTCTATAATTTTGCATTTTCAAAACCTTTAGCTACTGTTTCTGGGAAACTTACCACATACTAGGCACTATGCCAAGGATTATACTTGCATTATCTCATTGAATCTTTACAGTTTTAGGAGGTAGATGCTATCAAAATTCATGCAAATATAGACTCCTGTGCACGGAGATGAAAAATAAACTCCCCTGGTCACAAAAAATAATGTGATGGAGTCAAGATCTGACTAAATATGACTGACACCAGAGCTCCTATTCTTAAAGTCAAGCCTTCATTAATAATATGTGTGCATATATTTTATTGCTTTTGTAGAACAGGCTGGACATAGATTTCCTCTTTTTCCCCTAACACAGGTAGGCAAACCTGTGATTTTCTGAGCCCTTGTGGGTCCCTTCGTGGCACTGAGAAAAGTAAAACCCAAAGCAAATTACACTAATAGTTTGATTCAAAAGTTATGTTACACCTGAGACAAATTCTCAATGCTGTGAAGACAGTGAGACTCAGATGTGTGGTGGTCTGTGTTCTCAGTGAGTGAAGGAGCTGCTTCTGAAGGCAGATAGGACTCTGCTTCTCTGGAAACCTACTAGGAAAATCGAGATGTTCAGCCTATCAGCCCAGGGTTTGCTCCCTTCCACTGTTCTGCAGGTTAGACAGTTGGCCAAGAAGGTGGATTGCTGAATCCTGTGACTATCTATCTCCAACTCACTTCCCAGAAAATTCACGTTTACTGAGCTTTTATAATCTTCTATTCAGACTGCTACAAACAAGAGGAAGAAAGTAAGGTCTTTATGCTTAAAAAAAGTCCTGATTTGTAACATTTATTAGTTTTTGTGGTGTTAATACTCACACCAGGGTCAACTTCAAGCTACACATGTGATGACAGAGATCACAGCATTGGGAAGAGTTGCATGTGATTGGCTTTGGTGAGCCAGTGCAAGCTGACCCCAGCACCACACCAGTCCGCCTACTGGGTTCTTAAATGTGTTCTTTGCTGGTGATATGGTTTGACTGTGTCCCCACCCAAATCTCATCTTGAATTGTAGCTCCCGTAATTCCCACATGTCATGGGAGAGGGTAATTCCCACATGTCTTGGTTGAGGGTAATTGGGTCATGGTAGCGGGTCTTTCCTGTTCTCGTGGTAGCGAATAAGTCTCCCAAGATCAGATGGTTTTATACCTGGGAGTTCCCATGCACAAGCTCTTTTTGCCTGCCACTCTGTAAGACTTCCCTTTGCTCTTGTTTCGTCTTCCACCATGATTGTGAGGCCTCCCCATCCATGTAGATCTGTGAGTCCATTAAACCTCTTTCCTTTATAAATTACCCAATCTTGGGTATGTATTTATTTGAAGCATGAGAACTGACGAATACAGCGGGGCTGCACACCTCTCCTTTGCCTAGTTAATGCCCATTCTTCACTCATGTCTTCATACCTCCACTCAAATGTGACTTCCTCAGAAGCTTTCAGTGGACCCTGTCCCATATGAGATACATTCTGAGAGCTTGGGAGCCCTTTCCATCTTCTTTAATTGTTTCAAACGATATGAGAAAGCACCTTCGGAGAGAAATTTTGGCTATGACTACTCATGAATGTCCCCAAGCAGGTGCCAGAGATAAGTGTGAATGCACACAACCTTGAAGCAAGGATTTGAGATGGAACTGTTTTGTAAAACAGTGCGGAAGAAAACTTCTGCATCAAGTCAAATCCAGTCTTACCCTAAAACAACTAAAATGTGTCAGACCTGCTGACATGTGTATCACATAATACTGAAATCTCTCACCCCATATATTTATTGTTAAACACTGAAATGGTAATACTCTTTTTTAAGCTACTTAAGGTTCTAACTTCCAGTGACATTTTAGGTGTTTTGGGGCAGAGTAAAGACATTGATTTAGCTGAGGGCATTGGAAATATCCTAGCAGCACCCTTGTCTTCTCTCTAGAGGTTGCTGAGCTGATTTGGATAAAATAAGAAATGAACCCTCAGCCTTGAACAAAATCAGGACAAAAGTAAATGTTTGAACTTTTAAGGAGTTCATCCAATTCCTCCCCTGTTGGTTGCACTTGCCTCTGCCATCCGCTTCTAATCCCCACTTGTGGCCAGCTTGGGGGAACATCGCACTAGCAGCCAGCCTTGCCTGGGGTATTTCTGGCCTCACTCAAAATAGGAAGAGCCCCAGGTCTCTTGAGATTCTCCTCTCCACAGATTTCCCATCTGATTCTGCAGTCCTGAGAGAGGAGCATTTGCAAACCTTGCTGTCCAGTGGCTGAACTTCTACCTGATGATCACACTAAAGAAAGCCATCTGCTATTAAGAAGGTCGCATGTTCAACATTGCTGAGGAAATCAATACTTCTTATGATCTTCCCTGATATCAAATGGCTTCCTGGTGCCTCCTTTTGGGTCCAGGTGGCCTTTATTCAACAGGCTTCACCGGGGATAATTTGACTGAACTCTCCTGTGCAAGCTGAGCGAAGGGAAGCGTGGTTATGAAAAGCGGCGCCTGTCTTCTCCAACGTTACCACCACTGCTGCTGACATTCACAGAGCTCCCACAGTGAACTGGGGTTGCAGAACTCACAAGGACTTATGTGTTCATGCTTTTCACTTCACGGCTAGGAATCTGAGGCTTCAGAGAGGTTAGGAAAATTGCCTAGGATGGAATCACAAATTCAGTGAACACAGGTCAGAGTTGAGACTGAATTCAAATGGTGGTCTGATGATGAGCCTAGAATGCTACCAAAATCCCACCTCTCAGAAATGGTTGGATTGAGGCCATTTCATTCAAGAAAGAGTAAGTTATTGATAAGCAGATCGTGTAGAGGCTATATGTCTTTGCTGTCGCTAAGTCACCCTCAAGAAACGTTGTTGGATGCTCTCTTCCTCTTGTAGACAGACAGAGAAGCCACAGCCACATCAGACATGTCTGCAGACCTCCAGCCCAGACTTGTTCAGGGTCAATGGCAGATGTGGTTTTTAACCCACAGCCACGTCTTGCCCCCACTCCCACCTCATGAGGACATAATTGGTTCTTCCTCCCATTTCTCTGGAAAGAGCCAAACCACACGGTAGGTAGGCCATATATAAACAGTGAAAAAATGTTTTTAATAACTTTATTCCCACTGCACATAGGCATGCCTTGAACTTAACAGGAAATATTTGAGTCTTTCATAACTAATTTCGGCAGTTTTTACTTTTCCACAGTTAATAGTGCTATGTCCAAGGCCTTTTGTCTTCTCTCCCCACGTAGGTGGGGACTGGTCACCTCCTGCTGGTGCAGGGCAGAGGCCATGAAGGTGGAATTTCCTAAACACAGTTCCAATGGCAGATTCTGCCTTAAGGTTGCCTTTGCTGTTTGCACTGAATAAACCATGCTCAGGGTACTGAGTGGATTTTGCATTTAGCATTTTATAGCATAGACAATTCATTGTCGGTGAGGGAAGCTGGCCTATTGGAACCTCTAGGGAACCGGAAGGGGAAGGGGAGGGGACCAGGTCAGTATCTGGTTCACTCAGGAATTGGATGGCCTCAAAATTGGCCCAAGGAAGTCCAGCCAAGTAGATCAGAGTGCTCTGTCCAAATGACAGGAAAAATATAGGGTGACTCTGGCCTAGTAAATTGAATCTGGAAGGTGTTGGGTGGATTTCCATGATAGGTAGGGTGGGCATCTACATCAGGAGACCTGACTACATAAAAAAGAGGATGGATACAGTTATGGGAAGGAAATGACAACTAGTGAGTGTTTACTTTGTGCTATGTCTTTTACATATCTTATTTTGTTTAATAAATAAGCGTCCAGCAGTTCTGGGTTCTATCTCTGTACCATCCCAAATATGTCTCTTCTAAAATGATTGGTCAGGCAGAATCACCTGCTCTATTCTCTTAGGTGAAGGGGACTTTGGCTCAATCCCACGCACCTAGACCCCGTAGAATGAGTTTCCTGCACCAAGGAAATGTCCAGTTACCAGAAGCAAAGAGAACTGGGAAGGGAGCTGCTCAAACCAACAGGTGCACAGTTCCATAACTGAGTTCCAAGTCCTCTCTGATATTGATGCTGAATGGTTTATTTCTGCACTGAGGGTAGGATGAGTCTCTTGAAGAGAGAGGGCCTCAGGAATTCCAGTTTCAAAGATCTAGGGAAGATTGAAACAAACCACAAAGCAGCATGTTTTAATCTAATTACTGACTAATTTCTGGTGGGTGTGGTAGTATGTGCTTGTAGTCTCAGCTACTAGGTTCACTTGAGCCCAGGAGTTCAAGTCCAGCGTGGTTAACATAGGGAGAGGTCAACTTTAAAATAGAGGTTAATTCCCTAGTTCTTAAGAGCAAAATAAAAGGTAGATCTTTCCCTCAAACTGAATGGGCCACGAGGACTCGCCTGCCAGGTATGAGTAAGACAAAAACAAGATGGAAAAGGAATGGAGGATCATCATAGTCTTGGGAAGAACAGGGGTGACCATCTCTCCATCCCAGGTGCATTGACAGAGAAGAAAGGTGCAGCTGCCTTAACCCAGCATCCTGAGAGCCTTTGCAGAAGGCGGGCCCACCTTCAGCTGGTTAGGAGTAGGGGCTGTGGTTTCCAACAGGCACAGTGGCAGTGGCACAGGTGAGACTGTCCTGAAGCCCCTAACTCCAGGAAGAGAGGCGGATCAAGCCTCAGCTGCTATGCTGTGAAGCCATCATAGTGGTTGTATCCAGGCTGCTCTTCCTGCAGGCAGCTCCTAGCCAATGACAGAGCATGGCAGCCCTGGTCCAGAGAGATATGAGATTCCCTCAACAGGTGTCTTTGGTTTGAGGTCCCCTCAGTGATCCTGCTGAGCTTTCCTTAGACTGGACAGTGGTCTAGGACATTTGTCTTTGCACGTGTTGTTCTAGTGAATTCCTGGTAAAACCCTGTGTGTTTGAACATGAGTTTCCTATAGATACTAAACTTAGTGGCTTAAAACAACACAAATTTATTATCTTACAGTTCTGGAGGTCAGGACCCCAAAATGGGTCTAAAATCAAGGTGTTAGCTATGCTTCTTCTGGAGGCTCTAGGGAAGAATCTCTTTCTCTGCCTTTTTCAGTCTCTGGAGGCTGCCTGCATTCCTTGGCTACTGGTCCCTTCTTAATCTTGAAAGCCAGTAGCACGGCATCTTCAACTCTTTATCTCTGACACTGACTCTCCTGTCTTCCTCTTATAAGGTCCCTTGCACTTTCATTGGGCCCACCCAGAACTCCAGGTTAATCTCCCCATCTCAGTATCCTTAATCACATCTGCAAAGTTCCTTTTGCCAAGCAGGGCTGTTCTTATATTCCGGGACTTTTATTCTGTCTACCACAATCTATTGAAGTCTTACCCAGGAAGCAGGTGTTCTGTGACAATTCTATTACCCCTGAGTCAAAAGCAACCACTTATTCCTATGAACACACAATTTTAGTTGAATCCTATAGCGTTCTGTTGTTTAATACATCACACTTCTCTGTCTCTATTTTCTTATCTATGTCCCCTGAACTAGATGGAATTCAGGATAATTACTCATCTCTGTGGCCCCCACACCAAACACAGAATCTGTTACAGCTTGGGTCTCAGTAAGTATCCAGCCAAACTGAAGAATACACTTTGCTATGTGTAGATTGCATTTTGGAGGTTGCCAGTATGGCGTAATCTACTAAAATATAAGTGTCTAATATCTAATAGCAATCAGACAGAAGCCTGTGAAATAGGTAGAAATCTGGGTAGACATCACAATCCAGTCTAACTTAAAATGCTGAGCAGAAGCATCAAGACAAGTATATGCTCTCCAACATAGTGACCTGGGGACAGTAGCATCTATGGAGTTTCTGGAACATAAAGCAGGGGCAGAGCTTAAAGATGAGGCTGGAGGGAAATGATAAAAATTGATGCTGACCCTTCTGCATTCTACTAAAGAGCTGGAACTTTGCAGGCAACACGGAATCATGGATTTCTAAGTGGACTGATGTTATCAGCTTCATACTTTCTGAGGGTAGAGTGTGCAGGGTGAAGGAGGAGGCAGTGCACTGATGGGAGGGAAGAAGCGATGGTTCATGAGGAATGTTCATATTCTCAATTAATGCAGCGAAAACTCGAATGGACAGGGAGGACTCCTGAGACACTAGGTTTAATGAGGGAGGACTATGCCAATTTTTGCTCATCATTTTATCCCAGGGTCTACAAAGGGTCATCCAGTCTCTTTTAGTCTCTCTAGACTGATAGATAGATACATAGAGAGATGTCTGCTCTTTCTCTACACACACACACACACACACACACACACACACATATATATATATGTGTGTGTGTATGTATACACACATATATGTGTATGTGTATATACAAACACAGACATATATATACACACACACGTATATATGTGTGTGTGTGTGTGCAAGGAAGCTGCCCCACCTCCAGAACACACACACACACACACACACACACACACACACTTACTCTGAGTCAGTTATCTGACAGTTGAAGCATACTCAGATACTCAGTTAAGGCTATCTGGTTAAGATTAATTTCACAGCAAGTTCCCCTCCTCTAGGAAAGGAATATAATTTTACATAATTATAATTTTGCTACAATTGGGAAAATATGAATAGCATAATTGACCAAATATATTCTTCATCTCTGAGCCATAGCCATGATATATCAATATTTCCAGAAAAGAAAGAAACCATCATTTATGGAGCACCTACTGTGTGCCAGGTGTTGAGCTGAGTACTGTTTTGATGCATTCATATATATATATTTACATATATATGTATGCTTTTTCAGCATATATATGCTGAATAAGTGACAGAGTGTTTTAAGTGTTTTTCCAGTGTTAAAAAAGGGTTGATGGAACTCAGTGATTGGGACATGTAAAAATAAATATTCTACTATTATTGTCCCTTCCTCTAAGAAGGGATCTTTCTGTGAAGTTAATCTTAGATATCCTTAATGAAGTATGCTCTGGCTATGAGATAACTGACTCAGAGTGTGCATGTGTGTGTGTATATATGTATGTGTGTGTGTGTACATGTGTGTATGTGTGTGTGTGTGTTGGAGGTGTCTTTGCCTCATGATTTCCAGGCATTTAGTATTCTGTGCTCCCTTCCTTTGGCCTTTGAGGTGCCTCTCCATTGGCCCCTCCCTGCCACTCCATTGGCCCCTCCCTGCCTCTGTGCATCTCTCTCGGCTAATTCTCAGCTACTCAGGTTTCTGGTCCTCGCTTACCACAAAGGGCAGCAGGCACAACATTCCTTCTTCAGCCCACTCAGGGATTCTTCGATGGTGCCTCATTTCCATACTCCCAGCATTTGCCAGCAAATTCATTTGGACTCATTTTTAATAAGCTCCTGGGCACTTGGTTCAGACATTACATTTCACTTGATTTGTGTTTGAGAGAGGAAGAAAAACCACAAACAAACAAAAAATGATGGATGGCCCTATATAAAATGACAAATATTTATTGGACTTTTCAGGACACACCCAATACTTTCAAAGACCACTGGGTAAATATTAAATTAAAAACCGGGCATTGAACAACCTGTGAGAGCAACCACTCTTGGTACATAAAGCTCAAATTTCCCCATTGGTACATATGGGTTTAGACCATTTGGCCACAACTATCTTTATAAACAGAGGGAAAAGGGCAATGAAACATTGCCAACATTTCAATGATTCTTCCTTGTGGGCCAATTAAAAAAAAACTCCCACCCACCACGTTCTTTCTTCCCTTTTGCTTCAGTATGTGAGTGGCCTCTATAATTCAATAGTCTTAGAAAAATTGATCCACACATATATTTTTAAATCCATAATTTTGCCACAGTTGGGAGAATATGAATAGCATAATTGACCAATATATTCTTCATCTCTGAGTCATACCCATGATATGTCACTGTTTCCAGAAAAGAAAGAAACCAAAATTTATCGAGCACCTACTGTATGCCAGGTAGTATGCTAAATGCTTTTTGGATCCCTTTTCATTTAATCTTCATGGTAACCCTAAGCAGAAGTTTTATCTCTGTCTTACAGATTAGAGAAAGGCAGCTAAGAAGAGCTAAAAAACTTGTTCATACTTACACAAGAAGTAGTAGAAGAAGAATTAATGGTTTCAAACTGATGCCTACCTGATATTTTTTGTTTTGAGGAGGGGGCTGTCTTTTCAAGACTAGTACCAACAGGTTAGAATTAGCTTTGTGACTCACCCAGCCCTGTTCAGTTCTAGGTAAATCTAGCTAGTGGTTAGGAAGTTAGACTCTGTACCCAGAAGACTCGAGTGTGTGGTTTTGCCCCTGTCTGTTACCAGCCACGTGATATCAAGCAAGTAACTTAATATTCCAGCCTCACTTTGGTAAAATGGAAGATGAAATTTATCATAGTAATTACATGAACAGAGGGTTGTTTTAAGGATTACAGTACATGCTGTTTAGAAAGAAAAGAATAGATACTTTCCCTGTAGTAACTATTCAATAAATATCAAGTATTTATTCTTCTTGAGTGAGTTACTTTCCAGAACCTCTGCTATTTCATTTGTAAACTGGGGAGATTTTGTAATCAAAATCAAATTTTAATTGGGGAGATTAAAGAAACTACTTTACCAACCTTAGGGCTCATTAAGAGTTCAATTAAATGGCAATATATATTAAACAGCTTTGTAAAGTATAAAAGGTATCATTCACTTCCCCTCCTTTCTCTCCTTACCTATTAACATTTATTGTTACATGTCTGTACAGTGTCTCTTGGCTTTTCCTTCCCTCCTCTTCCCTTCCCTCCCCTTCCCCTTTCCACATTTCCCTTCCCCTTCCTATCTTTCCCTCCCCTCCCCTCCCCTCCCCTCCCCTCCCCTCTCCTTTCCTTACCTCCCCTCTTTAATTCATTTTGTATAGAATAAATTCGGTGTGATATTGTAGGTATAGGGATGAAAGCAAGTTCCCTGTTCTGAAGGCATTTACACTTAAGGTGTGAATGGGAAGTAAATGATTATTGGCATGGTTTGCCTCTGTCCCCACCTAAGTCTCGTCTCGAATTGTAATCCCCATATTCCCATATGTCATGGGAGAGGCCCAGTGGGGTTGATTGAATCGTGGGTGTGGTTTCCCTCATGCTGTTCTCATGATAGTGAGTGAGTTCTCACGAGATTTGATGGTTTTATAAGCACCTGGCACTTCCCCTGCTAGGACTCATTCTCTCTCCAGCCGCCCAGTGAAGAGGTACCTTCTGCCATGATAGTAAGTTTCTTGAGGCCTCCCTAGCCATGTGGAACTGTGAGTCAATTAAACCTCTTTTCTGTATATATTACCCAGTTTGGGTCCATAAGAATGGACCAATACAGTCATTAATAGGAAGCCTGGAAAGAAGCACCAAACTTAGGCCAGGGAGAGATCTTGGGGTAGTGGGAACACCAAGGCACTGGAGTCAGGCAGCCTTGAGCTAAATCCTGTCCACCCTCCCAGCAGCCTGCCGAGACTTTTCTTGAGCCTGCCTTTCCTCACGTGCAGGAGGAGTGGCGACAGGAGTAAATGCAGTGACCAATGTCAGACACCTCACTCTGTGGCTGAATCACTAATAAACATTCCCTCACTCTCCTCCTTGTCTGCATAGCGTCACCTCAGGCACCCTACAAGCCGGTTAAAGGAAATCAAAGTTACCTTGTACTTTCCCTTCAGTAGCCACACTTGCAGTTATTGTAGTCTTTCAGGAATATTGTCTTATCACTGAATTTCACGGGCATGTTTTTGGTCTTTCACAGTTAAGTGTGATGTTGGCTTGTGATTTAAGATGGTGTTTCCTAGGCCTGTTGTAACTAGTATCACAAACTGGGTGGCTTAAAACCATGGAGATTTATTTTCTCACAGTACTGGAGGTGGCCAGAAATTAGAAATCAAGGTGTCTGCAGGGTTGGAGCCCTCTGGGGGCTCACAGGGATGAACTCTCCCAGGCCTCTCTCCCAGCTTCTGGTGGTGGCTAGCAATCCTTGGCATTCCCCATCCTGCAGATGTATCACTTAAATCTCTCTCCCTATTGTCACATTGCCATCCATTATTGTCTCTTAAGAAGGATGCTCTCAGGCCGGGCGCAGTGGCTTAGGCCTGTAATCCCAGCATTTTGGGAGGCTGAGGTGAGTGGATCACAAAGTCAGGAGGTCGAGACCATCCAGGCCAACATGGGGAAACCTCCTCTCTACAAAAAAATACAAATATTAGCTGGGCATTGTGGCACTTGCCTGTAGTCCCGGCTACTCAGGAGTCTGAGGCGGGAGAATGGCTTCAACCTGGGAGGGGGAGGTTGCAGTGAGCCAAGCTTCACTCCAACCTGTTGACAGAGTGAGATTCGGTTTCAAAAAAAAAAAAAAAAAAAAGGAAGGGGTGCTCTCATTGGATATGGGGACTCACCTTATCCCAGTGTGATCTTATGTTCATCCTTACCTTAATTACACCTGCAAAGATTGTATTTCCTAAAGTCCTTAAAAAGGGAAAACAACAGGAAAAGGTGTAAGTGTAAAACAAAATGGTAAAAAAAAGAAAAAGAAAAAAGATTAAAACAAATAAAATTTTTAAAAAATTTAAAAGAGACCCTATTTCCAAATAAGGTTGTATTCTGAGATTCCAGGTGGGCAGAAACTTTTGCAGAAGCACTACGTAACATAGTGAAGATGGATACTATTTATGTTGTTAAGAAAGCATTTAAATAAAATGCTCTTAGCATTTGGTGCTTAATAGTATTAAATATTTTTTTGGCTCCTTTGAGGTAACAAATATTTCCTTTTACTTGACAGATTGAAGAGGATCACTCTATAAATTGTCTCCCTAATTATAACTGATACTTTTATTATGGTATAAGGTTTCCTTAGTATGTAGTGTTCTTTAAAAACACTGTGAGATCATGTTCAAAAAATATTATTTAGAATTTTTAAAGCTACGTTCTTAAATGAGAGTGAATTGCAATTTGTCTTTAGGAAAATATTCAGTGCTGTTACAGAGTCACATCAACTTCTTAAAACAAATTGGAAAATTGTGTTTCCTTTTTATATGTTTTAGATAAGGGTATACATTGTGCAGTTAGTTCTCACTTGCCTGTGAATCTGTTGAACCCAGGGCCATTTTATATAAGTGACTGCATGAAACTTTAAAAAAATTCTATTCAAATAAGTAGTTATTGATCTAGGCAGATAGATCAATTTTAATAGCCTACTAGAAAATGTTTTAACATTTCACAGTACTTTATCAAATTAATTAGTAGAATTTCCTAGACTATTGTGTTTTAAAAACTCTGCCTTGCTCCTTATATATACCTGGTACTTTTGTGTTCTCTTTCCCTTTCACCCCATTTTTTGGGGGGATTACTTGACTTCCTAGAGTCCATTTTATTTTCTTCCCTGTCACATAAAGGTATTAGTTATTCCATACATTGATTAGTTGTGTGCTTTTTCTATTTCTTTTATTGTTATCTGTATTTTTCCCTTCACCATGCTTTTCATAAGCTTTATTTTGCAACTTAAGAGAAAAAAGATAACACACACACATACACATACATACATGACATATATATATATATATATATATATATATAATATACCTATATATAATATTTAAAGTTATAAATTTTTTTTTGAGACAGAGTTTTGCTCTTGTTGCCCATGCTGGAGTGCAATGGTGCAATCTTGGCTAACTGAGACATCCACCTCCCAGGTTTAAGCAATTTTCCTGTCCCAGCCCAAGTAGCTAGGATTACAGGCATGAGCCACCACTCCCGGCTAATTTTGTATTTTTAGTAGAGTTGCTGTTTCACCATGTTGGTCAAGGCTGTTCTCAAACTTGACCTTAGGTGATCCTCCCACCTCAGCCTCACAAAGTGCTGGTATTACAGGCATGAGCCACTGCTTCTGGCCTAGAAACATTTTATATACCTAATATTTAAACACACTTCATATACATGTGTGTAAGTATATGAAATATTTCAAGCTTTAAACTTGCATCTGGCTACAGCATTTAATACATATATTGGCATTTTATATTGTATAATTATATATTTGTAAGTATATTTACAAATTTTGATTTTGGCCTTTTTCTGACCCCTGAGATATTTAAACGTGTGCTTCCCAAAATGATTGCAAGTTTTGTTTAATCTTTTGCTCTACACTTCTAATCTCATTGCTTTTTAAAAAATTAAACTATGGTATTTTCAGAACTTGTGTTTTTGGAATTTTATTTAATCAATTTTTGTAGATATGCCAGGGACATTTTTTTAAAAAAGGTATTCTCTGTAAGACACAAAATTATTATATACCTTTTAAAGCACTCTTACATATTAATTAAAATGTTTTATATCTTAAGTAAATGTTTATCTCCCTGAAGTTTCAAAGAGTATTAGTTTATATTGTTTTATTTGGCTAGCTATTTAGTGAATCAATAGTTACAGAGTAAGTTGCTTAGTCTCCTTAATTTGTTTCTAGGAGGCGTTTATGGCTACAGACAATGTTATCAGTGGTGAATTCCTATCACCCAGATACTTTGGTTACTTTCTACTTCCATTTCTAATGATTTTGATTTTCTATATTTTGAGTCTATTATTTTGCCCACAGAGCTGCATGACTATTATATATTAAATTTTGATAATTCCATTGCCTATCCACAATGAGGCTGTTGCCTCTGCTCTTTAATGCATTTTATTTTTAATTCTACTTTGTCAATCAGACATTAAATTTCATCTCGTTTTGCCTCCTTTGTGATATCAGCATTCTATCCTGGAGGTATCATCCATTAACATTTGCCCAACCCCTCATGCTCAGTGTTTGAAGCTTTCTAACAGAGCAATAATTGAAGGCAGGACGACACTCAATGGTGGTTTCCATATTGTACAAGATGGATGATTCATCCCCTTCTACGTTTTTCTGAAGAAGCTCTTAGTGAGAAAGAGAATCCCAATGACTTCTCTTCTCAAAGTTGGTCTCTCATGCCCTGGTTCTGTGGGTCTGTCTGCATGGGACTGCAGTGCTATGAGGTGTACACAACCCAAAATAAAATTACTATGGGACACATGCAGAATTCATTGGTAACATCTGTTTCCAAGCTGGCCCTGGTGGCCAAATGTGACTTCTTTAGAACTCAACGTATTTGGGAAAACTTTTCTTAGAAAATAGAAATAATAAATTATTCTACCTCACCACTTATTATTCATGCATCAAACTTTTATTGAGAATCTTACATGGATCTATGAGGAATCCAGCCCTAAATATAAAACAGTCAATAAGACAGATCTGGCCCATGCCCTCCCTTGTGGGATGCATAGCCCATCCCACTGGAAGATAAAACAGGAGAACTGCAGTTGTAGGCCACCTGTTTTCTAGAAGAACACTCCCGATGGGGAGAGGAAGTGGAAATGGACTGCTCCAATTCCCTTACATCTTGGAGAAGACAGTACGGAGGGCTGATTTTTGCGATGTGGAACTGCTGGCGAGGAAAGTGATGTGACAGAAAGTGTCATAGCCTTGGGCTAAGAGAAAATCAGCAATTAGCCAGAGAGAGACATGCCCCACCCCCCAACAAAAAAAGTTGAAGATGGGAAAAAAAAAAGTTCCTTAATTTTTATATATATGCAAGGAAAGGGGAAGCTGTAGGGAGTGACGTCCCTTGCCCTGGGTACAAATAAGACTACAATCCATTGACACGTCCTGGCAGACTGAATTGATAGCGCTGGGAAAGTCCTGAGGTTACATTTTTCTTTTTGAAGACTGCTGCCAAATTGCTAATTTGGACTCACGTTCTTTTTCTGCAACATAGCTTTCTCTGACCTCAGAGGAGCTTGAGTGTAGGCAGCTGAGTGTCTTAATGTCTGAGAATTGCCAACTCTGCTTCTGCTCCTGTAAACTCTCGGGTGGGCTGGTCCATAGGGTTAAATGGCTCATTGCAATTCAGCAAAGTGGGTTTTATGTGCAATTAATGTTTGTTAATTTGGTTAAATGTCAAAGTATACATTTTTGGGGGGTAAAAAAAAGTTGCTGTAATACAGCCTCCACCCCCAGCCCCTTTAAATATCGAAGGGTGAGATGTTATTCTCAAACAAATGCAGAGGCCATCATCTTCAGTGTCTGCTTGAAATTGAATGGATAGTACCTTAGTTTAATGTCTCTCTTGGGAGAAGAGACAATAATATGTCAGCACATCTGAGTTTAGAATCAAAATTAATGGGACAGTGAAATTGCCTTTACTACCTGGCCCCTGAAGAAGAAAGAAGGGCCTTGACTCGACTACTGCACCCCTTGTTTGAGTCCCCGTCTTTTTTTCCTAATATTTGAATATTTCTCCTTTATGCGTCATGTGCACTGTTGGCTTTTTGCTGTTTTGTTTCTTCTGCTCTTGGATGTGTCCATATCTATATATTCTGGTTCTGTTTGTTTAGGTGCTAAAAGTTCAGAGATTATTGCTGCATTCCCTTTATAATGACCATTTCTTATTGCATAAAGTTTATGTACTTAATGTAAAATATATGCTTAATATAAAATATACATAGTAAATATACACCATGGTAAAAATAGGAACACACTGAACCACTTGATTCTTCAGTTTTGACACATATCTACTACTAAACTGAAAAATGGTTGTCTTTTCCAATATCGTAGGGAAAAAGTAGATTTAGGAGTCTCCGTCTTAGAATATCTCTAGCAGTCTTGTTTTTTTCCTTAGGAGTTTGATCTCTACTACAGCTCTGGGCTGGTTAAACTGTGTTTTATCCATGCACCTGGTAGAGCTTAGGTGTGGATGTCCTAGACATTTTAAATTCCATGTCTTGTCCTCTTTTAAGAAAACAATTCTCTTTGTACTACTCCCCTCTCTTGCATTTCTGTGGTATAGTGCTATGGTTAAGTTCTGTCTGCCTCATTCACTGCCTGCTCTCCCTGCTGGATGGAGGAGGTTAGGTGAATTATTTCTAAGCCACAGCCATTTATTCCCTCTTTCTTCTGTTGCATCAGTTGCCTTGCGCACATCGTGCCTTTCTTTCTCTTAACCCAAGAACGGAAAGACTTCTGGGGTCATGTGTAGTTTTAGTTTTAGTTTGCTCCTTAGGGACAAGAGATACAGCCTCTCCTGATGGCTCTTCTAGGCCATGACGGATTCTGAAAAGCCAACTGATCATAAAATAAGCCCGATATATTTTCTTGACATGTTCTCTCTTCAGTTCATTATTAGAAATCTATGACAGTGGCTTCTTGGTGATTGTGATCAGGACCAGCTACATGGGTATGTGGCTTACCCAGTTGCACAGGGCCCCATGCTTAAGATGGTCTCACACTGAATTTAATGTTCTATTGCCACTATCTTAAAAATCCTTAATAATGTGTGACTGTGAGCTTGGGAGAACATGTTAATATTCCCCAGGGTTCAAAGGTAAGAGTTGAGTTCAACAAGGATTTAGCATAACATGCCAAAGAGTTTACAATTACATTGAGTGGTGGGCTGATTCACTGATAACAATGTTTTTATGAATGGAAAGGAGCGAGGTCCAAGGCACTTGGAAAGTCATTCGAAACTTTGCAGTAATGACCTGTGAATTTCATCCAAAGAATGTATCATTGTTACTCAGGGGACATGCTATGTCCGGAAAGTAGACTACGGTAAGCCAACAGAAGAATATTTGTCTTTTGTTTTTCCTGTATTCCTGTCCCAAACTTTAGTTGAATCTCCATTGGCTACCGGAAACAAACATGCAGCAACCTCCTCCTCAGCTAGGCATTCAAAACAAAATGTGTTTTTCTATGGACATCTCTAACTTCAGGGACCAGGGAGAACACTTTGCCACAATTGGAGAATCTAAGTTATACATTCTCTGGGAAATGTGGTCAACTTGGAAATATGGCCAATTGGACTTATAGTTAAGCATAGGCAGATAGGTTAGTAGAGAGAAAAAACAAACTGGCTTTTCATCTTAGACCAGTAATCCACAATCTCTCTCTCTCTGACTCTTTGATTTTCTTTTGTGTGTGATGAGATTTTAATTGGGCTGATAAAGGAAAGAGGGGAAATGATCTCCCTCCAGCAGAATGCACCACTGTAGTATTTGTAGTTTGTGGGTAGAACTCTGGGCAGAGTTGTGTTTGTTTATACTTTTTGCTTTTGTTCAGTTTTTGACTCTGTGGAAGAGAAACTCCTTTTAAAGCATACCACACTGGTCTAGACTCTCTGTCTATCCTACCAAGGGTAATATTGTGGAAAGAGCCTTGGGGACGAAGTTGGGAAGTCAGGATTCAAGTCCCAGCTCTGCAAGTAGCTGCCAACCTTTCTGCAGCTTGTTTTCACCACCCTGAAGAAGAGCTGGGGTAAAGTTTATGGATCCCATGGTGGTTTTGATGGCCATAGGATAGTCTGTGAAAACTCCCTGACCTAGTGTCTAGCACACAACAGCTGTTCGAATTGTGGTTAGTTGAACAAGAGTAGAGGTATAGCTCTGGTTGGTGTTCTGATTGTTATTAAATGTCCTTTTAGTAGGAAACTACGTTCGATCAAATTCATCTTGATTTGCCTAGTCATCCTCCCTGCAAATTTTCTAAGAGATATTTGTGAAAAGAATTGTGAGAATGAAACCCCAAACTAACATAATTAGTATTTGCACCTAAAACTCAATGCAACGAAATGTGGTAAGATGGAGCATGCAGAAATCCATTTTACTAACGTGGTTAGGCTTAAACATGTTCTGAAACAATATAACACACTCTCTAATACTAGCAGAATGTCAGCAGAGAAAAAAAAAAAAAAAAAAACCTCCGTGCCCCAACCTGGGGTGGAGTAGCATTTTTAAGACTAGTTGACAAATGGATAGGGCAAGATGGCACCAGCCAGCCTTCGGTATGGGACTTAGTCTTGTCATACTTGAAAGACAGAGGACAGAGAAAGAGGGAGAGGCAGAGTTAGAAGAGGAAGAAAGGCTGGGCATGGTGGCTCATGCCAACAATCCCAGAACTTTGGGAGGCAAAGGTGCAGGATCGCTTGAGCCCAGGAGATTGAGACTACCCTGGGCAACACAGGGAGACCTCATTTCTTTTTGAAAAAAAAATTACTTTTAAAAAGGAGGAAACATAGTACATATGTGGAACACTGAAGTGCATAGTGACCCTGAAAACAAACAAAAAGTGCTAAGTCAAATATTGGTTCAGATTCTGGCAAATCCACAGCAAAGCTTTTCCCTGGAGGAAAGAGACATTTCAAAGAGCAGGGTTGGAAGAAATTTACCTTCATCCTAATGGCATTCCAGAGGCTGCTCCTTGAGATTTGATTTGGTGTCTCTCAGGGGAAACTTAAACGTTTATCTTCATGGAAGATTCTCTTACAGGTTATACTTGTTGGGGGTCTTTCTTTTCCCTCCTGAATAGAATAGAAAAGGGGAACATTGAGGCCTTCATGGAATACCAAACTCAGATTTCAAAAAGAAA
Source organism: Cebus imitator (assembly GCF_001604975.1). NCBI lineage: Eukaryota > Metazoa > Chordata > Mammalia > Primates > Cebidae > Cebus > Cebus imitator. The sequence continues at coordinate 3,148,381 of NW_016107452.1, read as the reverse complement.
ATTACGTTTGTTCGTGTAATAAATAAGGATGCATTCGGACCTGGCACACACTAGGCAGGGCTGTAGAAGATATACAATACAATTAGCCCTTGCTAGCGTTGCCTGCCAACAGTGAGGCAAGATTTATGTGTTTGCTTTTTCCATAAGTACAATTTTATTTGATAAGTGCAGTCTGAAGATACAAAGAATTAATCCGCGGTCTGCATTGTGGGATATTTCCTCTGTAATATTAAAATAAATATTACCCTTCTATCCAATTACATGAAATTATGTTAATAATATCTTCTTTGTTGTTGTTGTCTGCCTGTTTCATCTTTGTAGCCAAAGAGTTTATTAAAAGCAGTGACTGGCTTCCTTTCAGAAAGAGGTAGACTTTTTTTTTTTTTTTTTTTTTTTAATCACCCTAGTCAGAAGAGCACAATTATTTCTTTTTAAAAGAAACACTCCCGACTGGCATGGAGGGTCTGGTGTCCCCCAGGACTGGCTTTCATGACACAGCCTTTGTTCTAAATTTCCATAACTGATAGCTCTGCCCTTATGGCAAACCTGAACTTTTAGAAATAGCAAAGTCATACTCTGCTTTGAATGGGTGTGTGGGGTTGAGGTGGACCTTTGATCAAATGCAAAGGATTCAATCCATACCAACTACTGGGAATAAGCATTGCAGAGTGAGGGGGCAAAATTTAGCCATGAGATATTTTCTCTAAAGTCCAGCGTTACACCCAGACATTAATTGTCTTTACTGGAGGCTGCTTATTAAGAATTTATTCTAGACCAGGCATGGCGTATACAGTCTCTGCCAAGAAACACAGTGCCTGGAAGAGAGAGCAATAAATGAGCTAAAAATTAAAGTGCTTAGAGGATTCAGATGGAGATAATATGGTCTGCTCATTCACACAGACATACATAGCAGACAGACACTTGCTGATTGATTGATTTCAGTCAGAGCTACTGACAGTGTGGACCTTTGTCCAGTGCCTGTCTGTGAACTGCTGGCTATTGGTCCATGGTAAGAAAAGCACAGAAATTGAGAGCAGACATTTAGAAACTTTTAGAACAATTTGACATTGACATCTTATATCTGTGAAATCTAATAATAATAAAAAACTAGGGCTGGGCATGGAGGGTCATGCCTGTAATCCCAGTAGTTTGGGAGGCTGAGGCAGGCAAATCACCTGAGGTCAGAAGTTGGAGACTAGCCTAGCCAATATGGTGAAACCCCATCTCTACTGAAAAAAAGATAATGCAAAAATTAACTGGGTGTGGTGTCGAGCACCTGTAGTCCCAGTTACTTGGGAGGCTGAGGCATGAGAATTGCTTAAACCCGGGAGGTGGAGGTTGCAGTGAGCTGGGATCATGCCACTGCACCCCAGCTTGGGTGACAGGGTGAAACTCCATCTCAGAAAAAAAAAAAAGAAAACAAGAAAAGCTGGGCTTGCCTCTTGCATTTTATTCTTTTAGTCATACCAGATTCTAGTAATTAATTAGTATTAATTGGAAATACAATGAACTGGAAAAAAAAAAAGAAAAAGAAAATTGGGTTTTTCTTCAGATGATTTGAGAAGCACAAGTCCTAATAGATACTTGGTCTCCTTTATCTCAGCATTCACAGAGCCCATGAAAAAAACTTAAAACATTGCAAAACCTCAATATATCCTGGCTCACCTGACATGAGCTTTGAACATCACTCCAAAGCCTGCTGTCACCCCTAGCTTCTGCGTTGGGGAGAAGAAGAGGGAAAGGAGGATTTAATGCAGCATGTTGCATTATTTGTATATATGTGTATACTGAGCCTTCACAAAAATCTTTTGAGGAAGCGTAATTAGAACCATTTTACAGATAAAAATCCAAGGATACACAGCCTGCACAGCTCAAAAAGGGCAGAGCTGGGTTTCAAAGGCAGGTTTCCATCCAAAGGCAGGTTTTTCTCTTTCTGGACTCCCCTTGCTGAGCTGAGGCTTTCAGAGAGCAAGTATGTGTGGCCGTCACACTTCACGCGTGGGGTGCAGCCCCTTGAAGGCTCTGTCTTGGTGATTCCCACAGAAGCCCTCCAAATGTATCTAGCTCTTCTCCAGATGATAAATCTAAGTCATGGAGAGGTTAAATGATTGAAGAAAAACTAAGCCAAGCAGGATCTGACATCAGTTCTGTCTAGTGAGAGGAACTATGGCTTAGCAGTTTGTTTCTAAGGTTTTAAAGTCGAATAAACTGTGTCCATTTCCACCAGGTGTACAGGATGGTGTGGCTGTTATGTACAGCTGTGCAGGCTGCACAGCACGCAACATCAAGGGTCACCATGTACATTGTCATTCAGGTAATGGAGCTTGTGTATGGTGCAACCTGTGTGGCTGAATCAGTAGGCCCAGCTGGGAAAGGCTACCGCGTCTGAAACCTGCTGTTCAAAATTGTCCCAGATGCACCAGCCCCAGATGCACTCTGGAAAGCACGGAGCTGTGCCCTGCTCAAAGCAGAGAGAATGCCTCTACACACCCCATGTTGCCCTATTGTCCTGCCCTGGGCGCAGGTCACTGATCAGAAACAAAGCGAGATGAGCTTGTGATACACCCTTTGTTGGACCTTTAATCTCTGGCTCACTGTGCTTTTATAAAATGTGAAAGTAGATTATGGGCTGTGAACCACTATAGAACCCCATTAGGTAATGACTGAAATGTAACAAATGCTGCCAATGGTAATAAAGGAAGAATGAGGTCATAGGAAAACTTACTCACGTTTCAGCTACTTGTTGCAAAAGGTCTATATTCCCTGAGAAGAACAAAACAAGCATTTGTTCTTGTTGATAACTCTATTGCTCTCTCTCAGCAAGATTTAGTATAGAAACGGCGCTCTATAAATGCTAACAAATGAAGGAAAGGAGGAAGAAATAAAGAGGCAAAGTAATTGAATAAACGAGGTTTCAGGGATAGCAGAACTGGGAGCTTGCTGTCTGTCTGTCATATTTTTGGAGTGGGAGGTAGCTGTTAATGTGCGATGGTGCCTATTTGCATGTAAATTGCGTGTCATGGAAACCAGTGTTGATTGTACCCACCAGTGTGCCAGTCATCTTGTTTCATGTGATGCTATTTCATTCAATTCCTGTTCAACCGCAAATGTCATAACTCTGGTCTTCATTTTACAGGTTAAGTAACTGGCTTTAGGTTCACACATATAACTGCAAATATAAGATTTGAACACAGACCTCTATGACTCCAGAAACTACACCTTTCTGTCATATCAGTTAAGCCAAGCAATACTTTGGGGCATAAGTGTCTCTATGCCCCAGACTTACACAGAGATACTTAAATTTCCTTTTTTTTTTTTTTTTGAATCTTGGGCTTTTCGGGGGATTGGGGTTTTCTCCTTGTATCCATGTTTAGGTTCTTATCTTTCCTGAGATATCCTCATCTCCACATACTTGGGAGGTTCTTGGCTCCAGGATGGGGAACAGAAGGCAGAATTATGGGTGGGTTTTGTGAGGCAGCTGACTCAGGTCCAGGTTTTGTTCCAGCATCCAAGTATTGCTGCTGCCTGTAGGGTCTTATTCTTTGATTCAAGGGCTGAGTTGGCTGAGAAGACCTGTTGATAGATCAGCGTATGCAAGTTAGGAGATTAAAATGAGAACTGTCTTAGAAACAAAGAAAAGGGAAGGAAGGAAGAGAAGGAGGGAGGGCGGCAGGGAAAGATAGTAAGAGGAAACCTTCCTGAATTTATCATTGAATTACTGTCTTCATCTTTTCCTTCAAAGATCAATGGTAGAAAATACTTGGGACAATTAAGGTTCAGGGTAATTCAATAAGAGAAGGAAAATCATTCTCGTCCTATGATTTGATGCCATTGGATACTGAGGTGGGGTCGCCAGTAGATGTCTTGTGTGGTGTTGATGTGGTTAATTTTATTTCAAACTTTTAGAAGTCCAGGGAATGAGTTTAGACAGGGAAGTGGCTGTGGGGAGGAGAGGAGGTGGGCATGGTATGCAGGTCAAGGGGAGAAGAGACTTGTCGAGTGTCAGCTTCGTTCAGTCTTGCAATGTGTCAGCTAAGTGCCATGGCTTCTACCAAAGCCTGGAGCTTTCCCAGTGGCTTACATGTCACCTCTAATTTGACTTTATGTTTCTGGGGGATGGCTTGTTAGGCCCCTTCCCCTATTCTCTTGCTTCTACGCAGGATACTGAGTCATCAGTATCTATCCCTTTCACTGCCACGGTGGTGGGGTGAGGGCAGACCTCCTGGCCTCTGTGGCCACACAGCATAGAGGGCCCCATGCTGAGTCCACAAAGGGGGCAGCTTGACAGTCATGCAGAGTGCCCCTCCTCCCTGCACCACTGAAAGAAGGCAAGGCCCTGGGTTTGCGATGTTTTCAGAGGTGTTTATTTACCCAACACTAAATAATTGTAGGATTTTAAAACATTCAAAAGAAAGTAGCCCATTATGGTGAGCAATGTCTCTTAGTCACTGATGTCACATTTACCCTGTGTTGTCAGAGAGCCTCGAAGACTCAGGTCTCTCAATTTCCCATGCTCAATGTGCGCAGGGGATTTGAACATATTGGCATTATGATTCATTTTCTCAGGCTGCGTTTTAAATATGTCTCTTAGAGTTTTGTAATGTTTAGCCACATGTTTAGCCAGTGTCGTCTGGGATTTTGACGGTGTGCTCTTAATCTCGAGTTCTTAAGGACTGCAGAGCAGCATGTAATCATGCTCCGTATTCAAGGCTCATGTTGTTTTCCGCTTGGCTTCTGCAAAGTCCACCTCTGTTTCTGGCTTGGTGGGTAGATTCAGATTCTGAGTGGGTTATCATCAGAACCATCCCTTTTTCCTCTAACCGAGAAGTTGGGGCAAAACAAAGACAACCTTCTGGTTGTCTGGGGTAAAATTCTGTCTCCAAATAACTCAGGGTGTCTGAGGCCTTCCTAACCCTTGGGTTTCAGCCCTCGGGAAGCTTTCTGAAAAAATCTGCTGGTGCTGTGCATTTGCTAAAGCCACTAACGGTGTTTATAATCTCGTTAGAAACTTTAAAAATCACACTGGATCTGTTTCCCAGGGGATTAGGGTCATGTCCTCTTCTTTGATTTGATAGCCTTGTTCCTAAGTTCAACTGGGTGTGTTTGGCATGGCAGGTAAGACATGAGTACAAATGCTACGCTGTTCCTCCCATAGAGAGGCCATTTTAGTCCCTAGTTCTTGGACATGAATGGCCTTAGTGACTTGCTTCACCAGCTAATAGGAGGCCACAGAAATGTTGTTCAGGGGAATCTGTGGTCAGGTCATGAAAAGTCTTCCAGCCTCAGCCCAGACCTCTTAGAAAGCTCATCCTAGGAATGTTCCTTCTTTGAACCAGGTGGCCAAGTACCAAGGAGAAACCACTTGTAGATAGTCTGTTTAATGGCCCCAAGTGAACTCCAAGTCAGCTGGCAGCATCCACAGTAAGCCTTCCTGGTCCAGGCTTGCGAGCAGAAATCCTGCCTTGAAAGTGACCCTCCAGTGTCTGCTGTCCACCAGCCATCATTCCCTATCAGAGATGAACCACTCAACTAAACCCATCCTGAATTCTTCACCTACAAAATTGTGAACAAAACAAAATGACCTTTTATTTAAAACCATTGAGTTTGGAGGTAGCTTGGTACAATACATAACTGGAGTATTTGGTAAACACAAATATTAGTTCTTGGGATCCAAGATTGTAAGAGTCAACATATTTCATCGCAGGAAGAAAGATGCAGAAGACCCTAGTCTTACATCTTTGGGTGTATGTGACTCTAGTCTTACATCTTGGGTTCACTATTTCTGTGTCACCTGGTCTTCACAATACTTCTCATTTCTTACTATCCAGCCGGTTCGATTAATTAATTTCTCAATTTAGTGTTTTACCTGCGTATTGTATTCCAACTTCAAAAAAGCTTTAAAAAATGCAGAAGCAGAGATATTTTAGGCCTTGGGTAGCCATCACTGGAGAGTAGTACTTGCTGGGTATTACTAGACAAATCCATGTTATTACTAATACAGTGAGGTGAATGAAGTGGTTCTAGCCTTGAAGAGTTCCAGACTGTTCTGAAAGGGAATATGGGTTCATTCTCATGTATCTAGTACAATCATCTTACAGCAGCTTCCTGTAGTCTAGTGTTGAGAAGAATTCTGAAGCTAACACTAGGCTCTGTGGGAAAGAATATTATCAGTAATTAGTGATGACTGCCATCTATGTTAATGAAGTCAGTGCTTCCGCTTGAGGCCTGTATGTCTTGAGGCCAGGGCATCCCAACGACCATTGACTCTGTTGCAAACCTTAGATGCCTGTTAAACTGCTGAACTCACAAAGAGGGTCATCACTCTTGGAGAGCTTCTGAGAAAATGTCAGTAAATTATAGCTGTGAGTCTTGGGAGCCAAGCCCAGAGAGTATTTGACTTATCCATATAAATATATTTGGCAATCCAAATCAGTGAGACTGGGGTTCTATGGACTCTTTCAATGAAAAAAACTATGAACTATGATACTCATAATGGCATTTTATACTAGAATGTAACCAAACACACACACACACACACACACACACACACACACACACACACACACAGTAGAGTAGCATAGTATAATACATAATGGACATTATATGAGAGACCTAGTGTATTGGCTTGCTAGAGCTGACATAATAAAATGTCACAAACTGGTACTGGCTAGATGACAGAAATATATTTCTCACAGTTCTGGAGGCTGGAAGTCAATCATCAGAGTGCCAGCAGGGTAGATTTCTTCTGAGGCCTGTCTCCTTGGTTTGTAGATGGTCATCTCTCATGTCCTCACGTGGTCTTCTCTTGGTGTGTGTTGGTATCCTAATCTCTTTTTATAAGGACATCAGTAATATTAGTTTAGGGTCCATTTATATGATCTCATATACCTTAATTATTTCTTCAAGGCCTGATCTCAAAATATAACCAATCGTGTTCTCAGGTACTGAGGATTAATACTTCAACATATAAATTTTGCAGGGAACGTAATTCAGCTTATAATACTTGGGTCTGAATTCTGACTTTCCTGCTTACTGGTCATATGACCACATGTAAGTTGTTTAACCTTACCCAGCCTCAATTTTCTTTTTTGCAAAAGCAGAATTAAAAACAATACTTAGCTCATAGGGTTGATGGGGCTGGGGCAGGGCAGTGAGAAGATATAAAACCACCATGCATATAAAAGTGGCCTATATGCATAAGGCATGAACAAATAACTACCCCTCATTTTCATCTCTGGATAATAGCTTCCTCCAGGTTGGGTGACATTAATAACCAATGTTTGTAGAGTTAATTAGAGATTAAAATGATTTTTTTGCAGCTATAATTCATTTAATAATTTTAAAAGTTGTGTAATGATTTCATAATTATTATTAGTGCCATCATCACACTGATTTGACAAGTAGAAAAATATGTGTTCATTTTCTCTTTCATTTAGAGGCACAGACAGGCCCATTGATGCCAAGTGTCTCATCACTGGCAACTGTTTTCATGACGTCAGACACGTTCTGCCATTCATCCTCAGCTGTAGATCTGGGAAGGCTGAACAGGTTTCACGATAAGGAATCAAATAGGGTAGACAAATAGATCATCACCTTTTAGTTGAAGGCCAAGAGCTTATAAGGTTTGGCATGCTTTTTTCATGTTGCTTTCTCACTGTAAAATGAATTGTGTAGAAAATCCAAAATGTCGTTAGGTGTGTGCTATGTCTTGTTTCAGAATTTGATCTGGTGACTTCTCATGAAACCTTCTTGTAGTAGTGCCTCTGGATATGAAGAAAGACCTTATCAAAAGTTCAAAACTGTTGTCTTGAGAAGGTCAATGAGAAGGAAAACAACTCCTCATTAACTGGGAACCAAGTCAATGCTTCTCCATTTATTTTCACCCTTAGATGGAGGATCAGAGAGCTAAAAAAGTCCGAGAGTCACCATGAGTCTGTAGTACACAGCAATTGACATGTCAGAGAAGAGACCTTCCTTTGTTTTAGGGCTAAAGAGACCTCTGCTTTGAAAATAACTTTAAGGGAAAATTAGTTAGAGATCACTAACTAGGGCATGTGGAACATTTGAACATGTCACAAACTCATCATCACATAAAATATGAATGCCAACATCTCAGGTGAAGTTCTGGTGGATTGGTCATGGGTCAGGTGCTTTATATACATAATAATCCTTAGTCCACCCACAAATCAATGAGGAAAGGAAAAGAAACCAATATAGAAGTTGATGTGTGTTCTTAATATTGGCTCTGGAGACAGCCTGATTAGGAGCTCATCATGGCTCCTTGGTCAACATGTGATTGAGGCCAAGTAAACTAAGTTCTCTGAGTGTCAGTTTCTTCACCTGTAATTAGGCGTGATGTAAATGGAGTGTTTGTCCCAAATTTTATTATCAGTAATGAAAAACGAATCTTCATTGCCATCATCAGCATTAACTTTATCACATCACTGCCGCCATCATCATCATCAGCTTCATTACCATCACAATCACCATCATCATCAACTTCTTCACCATCGCTGTCATCATCGTCACCATCAGCTTCATCACAATCACTATCAGCATCATCCCCATCAACTTCATCATCACTATCACCATCATCACCATCACAATCGCCAGCATCACCATTGAGTTCATCATCACTGTCACCATCATTACCATCACCTTCATCACCATCACTATTACCGTCATCATATCAACTTCATCAGTCTTACTATCATCCTCCTCCTCCTCTTCACCACCATAAAACCTGATCCTTCCTATTTTCAAGAAGGCTCAGTGTTATTTGGCTTGCCCTGGAATTGGAAATGTTTTAAGTTTTGCTAATACCCTGCTTTATATAACTTGTTGTTTTGTAAAGAAATCTTTACTCCCTTTTCAGCTACTTTCCAATATTTCTAATTATCTGAAGGAGAATGTCACCATTTGGTGGTAGTAGAATTTTTTTTTTTTTTTTTTTTTTTGAGACGGAGTTTCGCTCTTGTTACCCAGGCTGGAGTGCAATGGCGCGACCTCGGCTCACCGCAACCTCCGCCTCCTGAGTTCAGGCAATTCTCCTGCCTCAGCCTCCTGAGTAGCTGGGATTACAGGCACGCACCACCATGCCCAGGTAATTTTTTGTATTTTTAGTAGAGATGGGGTTTCACCATGTTGACCAGGATGGTCTCAATCTCTTGATCTCGTGATGCACCCGCCTCGGCCTCCCAAAGTGCTGGGATTACAGGCTTGAGCCACCGCGCCTGGCCGGTAGTAGAATTTTAATGCCACTCCAACACTTGTTCACAAAGGGAAATCAGACCTCAGGTTCAGAATGTTAGATAGAAAATGGTGTATAACTAGAATTTAACAATGTGGCTTTTATTATAATCGCTTTACATTTGCTTTTTATTTATAGCAACTAGTAATAGTTTTACACTTTAGGTGGTGATTAAAGTTTCTTATACAATGTAATTAAGGGAAAAGGTAAAATAATGAGTAGGTTAAAAAAAAAGCAATAAGCAACAAATAGTACAGCATACACATGAATATGACGTGTATGCCGTACTAAAAATGGTGACGGTGGCACATGAATATGTATCAACTGCCCCAAACAAATTAATCTCAGCTCTAGGCTCTATTGTGTAATACTTTTGTATCTCTATTTCTTCTATTCCTAAAAAGCCTGCTACATTATTCACTGTGTCAGAATCACCCAGGAGAAGCTAATAAACATGCAGATTCCTGGTCCTGACCCATGGTGTCCTGGAACCAGCTTTTACCAGCTCAGAAGCGCTTATTGAGCATATCTCTTTCCAACTTTGTTCAGTGACGTCAAATTCTTGAAACTGGTCATGACAGGAGTCCTGGTACTAGGAAATCTGAAAATTCCCCAATCAGGGCTATTTATGTATTTTTCCAGGGAGCTGGTTGCTAAGTATTTATCATCACACTACTGTCCCTGCCCCAAACCTACTGAGTCAGAAACTCTAGGAAAAGTGCCACAAATATCTACTCTTATTAAATTTCCACACAGGTGACTCTGCGGCCCATTCTCCATTTTGTAACCACTGCCCTTATGGTCTCAGAAACCCTCAGAACCTGCAACTTTTGCTTTTCCCTAGCTGCACTCCCACTTCCCCCAGCCTCCATGCCGGCGAAAGTTCAGCTATCGGGAGGGAAAATGCTGCCAAGGCTTCTGCACCCAATGAAGCAGAAAGACACTGGGCAGAGATGGAGAAAACTCTCATTTAAACACAAATAGCTGAAATAATTGCTGAGCAAACCTAGAAAATGACTGGCTAAGTGAATTGCTTTTTTGTGTAAAGTTTTTTTGAGTTTGACCCTGGGGAATGGGGTGAGGAGTAACTTCCAGAAGCCCAGACCTACACAGCTGAATCCCTGGCTGTGCCTCCCCTGAGTTACATAGGCATTTCCTAGGCTTCAGGTTAGCACTGCCTCTGCCTTTGGGGCAGCTGAGCTTCTGTGGACGCTCTGGAAGGATGGAGGAATTACCGCAAGACACTGAAATAGCGGTCTGGAGGTCTGGGTTTGCTGTCGTGTTGGCTTCTCAAAGTCATGTTGTATCATGTTTGGTATGAAATTCACATGAGCCCACAGCCCATGAAATGGTGCTTTCATTTTGCAAACAAAGGACTTTTTTTGCAAACAAAGGACATTTTGCATCACTACCCATTACTCAGCATCTAATGTGTGTTGGTTATTGTGCTAAGGTGATTTTATTGAAAACAAAATAATAGCAACTTACCATAGAAAGAGCGTGCAAGGAATCATTTCAAGCCCCCTTTCATACAGTAACTTATTTAAAAGGCGCAACAGTCCTATGAGGTACAAATTCTTTTTCTCCATTAAAGAACAGATTTAGGTCCCTTGCTCAAGGTCACAGAGATGGGACTCCAGTGCTGCCAACCTACTCCAGGGTCAGAACTCTCCACCACAGCAGTTTCAACTGCCTCCCACATCTGGGCATTGTTATTTCCTTTTAAAATTCCTGTGACCTGGGAGAGGACTGTGGTTATACTGCTGAGGAACGTGAGAGTCAAAGGAATTAAGAGACTTGCCCAAAATCACACAGGAAATGAAGGAAAGAGCTGGAAGAAAATAAAGGGCTGAGGTAGGAATAGCAACATAAAGATGGGACCATTTTGTATGCTAATGGCTGCTCACATCCGCAGGGCACGGAATCTTCAGGATCCCAAAACTTTATACCAGGAAAGTCAACTTGAAACGGATGGTTAAAGAAACTCTCCTCAGTTAATTTCTAGCTTTGATTCTCTGGCAATTCATTCAATCTAAGACTTAGTCCTCTCTCGGCCAGCACCGTAAAATACCCTTATGATATTAGTTTAAAGGCCGGGCGCGGTGGCTCACGCCTGTAATCCCAGCACTTTGGGAGCCCGAGGCGGGTGGATCATGAGGTCAAGAGATCGAGACCATCCTGGTCAACATGGTGAAACCCCGTCTCTACTAAAAATACAAAAAATTAGCTGGGCATGGTGGCATGTGCCTGTAATCCCAGCTACCCAGGAGGCTGAGGCAGGAGAATTGCCTGAACCCAGGAGGCGGAGGTTGCAGTGAGCCGAGACCGTGCCATTGCACTCCAGCCTGGGTAACAAGAGCAAAACTCCAACTCAAAAAAAAAAAAAATATATATATATATATATATATTAGTTTAAGATACTGATAGTTGCGAACATTTAATAAACTAGCATGTATAACTTTCCCCCACGACCCCAGAAAAATTCCTAACTAAGCAGGAAAAACAATTTTTGGTTGTTTTTATTGTTTCAACTCAAAGCTGGATGTTTTTGTGGGTTTGTTATCTAGGCGATTTACAGGAAAATCCCTCAAAGCCTGGAGACTGCCTGTCCCCAAGGTTAGTCCTGAGATAAGCCCTAAAACCAATCAGAGATATCTTTCTGGCTGCCATCCCACAGACAGACATTAACTTGAGAGAAGGGTTGATTGACACGAAGTAGGGATGGCCTGGCTCTCTGGAGTGGCTGGCTAGATCCCAGCAAAAGTCAGGCCAGGCGTTCTGGGCTGGTGGGGAGGGACATGTTGGGTTGGTTTTACCTCTCTAGAGGAACTCACTTATTTGTCACCACCTGCTCGGACCTTGGGGTTGACCCCCTAGCCCTTCACGCAGTGAAAATTGCAATGTGGAGCCTACTGGGGAACAGTTTGATGATCTCAGGACAGTCCCCTCAGACCAAAAGTAAACTCCCTTTCCTGTCTGTTGATCAGAAGTCAGAATGAAGGCTGCCCTGTCTCCTGCCAGACTAAGTAGACATACTGGTTTCAATTTTTGATTCTAGAATGTCAGCAGTTGCTCAGATGTAATGCAAGAAACTGCCTTGGGCTGCTTTTCATTCTTATTTATGATTTTAAATACTTTAGAATATGTAAGTACACACACATACACACACACACACACACACACACAAACACACACACACACATATATAAAATACCTGACGATTAGGATAATTTAGAAAAGACTAGTAAGCTAAAGCAAGAAAAAATATTTAAACCATTAATCTTGTCTTCCATCAGTGTAAGGTATAGCTTGATAGTCTTAATTCAACTCTAGTTCTCTTTATAAAATAATAGAACAACTGCTTATAAAGTGATGCAATAAATGAACAATCATGAAATTCTAGGTGGGAAGGCAGTCTCAATTTTATTGCTTCAAAAATCCACATGGTTGAAAATTTTGGACAGTTGCCTTGCATTTTGAAAAGGAAAGAGCTGTTCTTGACCTCTGCTTGATAAAGGCTTCAGGCAGATGTGGAATATTCATGGCCCTTGTCCTCCTCTGGTACCCGTCGGAATGTTATAAGCTAGAATCTGAAAGGACAGGGATCAGGAGTATTTAAAAGCCTTTTCCAAATTGAGTTTCTTCCTGGAAATCAACAACCATGAGGGCAAAGGTGTATTTCGATGTGCTGGGCTCAAAACAAGGCTTTTCCCACTCATAAATCTATTCCTCAGGCTTCCTGATCTGCAAAGAGAGGGGAAGAAATAAGAGAATGCATGAGCAAGAAAGCCCCCATATGTTGTTTATAGGGCAGGCCAGGAAGAGTTACCAGAAAGGGATCCTGATCCAGACCCCGAGAGAGGTTCTTGGATCTCATAAAAGAAAGAATTGGAAGCAAATCCATAAAGTGAAAGTAAGTTTTTAGAGAAGTAAAGAAACAAAAGAATGGCTACTCCATAGGCAGAGCAGCAGCTGCTTGTTGACTGTTTTTATGGTTATTTCTTGATTACATGCTAAGCAAGGGATTATTTAATGAGTTTTCTGGGAAAGGGGTGGGCAATTCAAAAAAATGGAGGGGTCCTCCCTGTTTTAGACTAGGGTAACTTTCAGACATTTCCATGGCATCTGTGAACTGTCATTGCACTGGTGGGAAAGTCTCTTAGCATGCTAATGAATTATGGTTAGCATATAATGAGCAGTGAGGATGATCAGATGTTACTTTCATTGCCTTCTTGGTTTTGGTGGGATTTGGCCAGCTCCTAATTTACTGCATGCTGTTTTATCAGCAAGGTCTTTGTGACCTGTATTTTGTGCAGGCCTCCTGTCTTATCCTGTGGCTTAGAATGCCTAACCTCCTGGAAGTGCAGCTATAGGACCCAGCATCTATTCAAGATGGAGTTGCTGTGGTTCAAACACCTCTGACAAAACTAGCCGTTGATCAACATGATCCAAGATCTAGTGTTCATTGTTGCAAGCTCAGAATGTTGCAAGCTTATCACCAATTGCAGACTAAGAGGCTCATGTTGGCACAACTCCCCAGTTTCTGGCCCTTGAATGGTTGCAGGGGAAGGCAAATTGCCATCAGAGGATTGCTTGTTGAGTGTGCTACAAGAACAAAGCAGGCTGAGTCATTGCAGCAGCTTGTGCCTCCAAGCTTAGCCTCCTGTCTCCACTGTGAGGAGAGAGTGGCCAAGAAGTCTGGCTTTTGAAGACAGCCAGGGGCTAGACACTGTCTTTCCCATCTTTTCTGTTTACTGTGGGGCTGGATTTGGAGGCAATAAACCTGGGGTAAGTCACTGCTTTTCCTTGGCTCAGTCTCAGCACCTGTAAAGTGGGAGTGATGTACCATTTACATGTGCTGGCTAATGTAAATCATTTGCCATGTTAAATTGAAGTTATCAAGAATATTCTCCTTATTTTTTACTTTTTGGTGTATTTATGTGATGGCTATGTAATCTATTAGTTGGCTGTAAGTGTACCCTGCTTAGATCAGGGGCCATTCATTCAGTCCCTTGAAAATAACCTTCACTTAACATTTAGTTGAAGTACCTTTAGCGCTTGTCAATAATCTGCCCATGTCTTCCTTAATTAATTCTCAATCATAAAACCTGCTCAGACTTTCCAGAGCTTTAGATGATCCAGGCGAGGAGGTAAAGAGATCTGATGGCTCTGGGAGAGTCAAGATTCTGGGTACCTAGAGACTGGATTTACCTTGTAATCTTCACTCCTGCCATCCATTTTTAGCAGGCACCATGCTTTCCTTCAGTCTGCTTTTGTGGGAGAAAAATCACACAAATTTGAGACAATGATTGGAGGGGCACGCCACTCAGACACAACAGTATATGATACAAATTGGAACATAATCTTATGCATTTCTTAGGTTGCATATTGTTTATAATAAAGTATTCATGGCCAGGCATGGTGGCTCATGCCTGTAATCCTAGCACTTTTGGGAGGCCAAGGCAGATGGAGTGCCTGAGCTCAGGAGCTCAGGAGTTCGAAACCAGCCTAGGCAACACGTGGAACCCATCTCTACTAAAAATACAAACAAATTAGACCAGCATGGCAGCATGCACCTGTAGTCCCAGATACTCGGGAGGCTGAGGCAGGAGAATTGCTTGAACCCAGGAGGCGGAGGTTGCAGTGAGCCGAGACTGTGCCACTGCACTCTAGCCTGGGTGAGAGAGTGAGACTCCATTTCCAAAAAAGAAAAAGAAAAAGAAAGTATTCATTAGAAGGCATTTCAGTGATAAGGAATTAATATTAACTCAGGAAGGAAACTCCTTTTCAGGCAAACAGAAACACTTTAGATTTTTTTTTTTTTTAACCTCAATTGACATCTAGGGATTTGATGGTTATCTTAAAGAAAGCTGGTTTTAAACCCAGCCATTTGTATGTAAAGTTTCCCCATTAGTCAAACTAATTACTTGGGAACTTGCCTACTAATCTCCCATTTTCTTCTTGTCTGAAACTCCCTTTAGGGTCCCCAGAGGGATTTAGGTTCTCCTCTGGTATACAAAAGTTAGATCAATTGATGTTTTCGAAGTAGAGTGCCAATCTTGGCTATGGAGAGTATGGTTGAAAGTCTATTTTCAATTTGTTTTCCATTTCAAGAAAGCATATTACAAAGTGAAGGACCTTTGCTTATCCCTGAAGGTGCCCTCTCCACTTGAGTTGGTACCTACACAAAGCATTAAATAATACTAGAATATATCATAAGTCAATGATTTTCTTTTCAATTCTCTTTCTACATGTCTCAATATGTCTAGGAGAAATGATCAGTGAGATGCCATTATATAGGGTTAATCTCTTTCCAGGGTTGCCAAATTTAACAAATAAAAAGGCAGGACATGTAGTGAAATTTGCATTTCAGATAAACAGTAAATACACGTCTAGTATAAGTGTGTCCCAAATAGTGCATAGGGCATACTTGTATGTAAAAAGTATCTGCTGCTTATGTGAAGTTCAAATTTAACTAAACATTTTGTATTTTATCAGGGAATACTCCTTTCTGATTTCTGTTAACATCTCCTTTTAAGCAAAGATTGGGCAGACTTCATTGCCAGCAATGATATCAAATTAAAATTTAATAATAAAGTTTTATTTTCATGCTATTTATTTTTACAGGTAACTTTTAATTCAGGGAAAATTATACCTGTTAATGTATTTAGTGTAGTGCATTTAAAAATAAAGTTAATTTTAAAATAATTGAAGTTAAACATTAAAAAGTGAATGGATTTTAAAGTGTTAATATAGGGTGAATTTGAATGTGGCTAAAAATTACTGATGATGGGACATACTTCTTTACTTTTGCTGTGAATAGGCTTATGTTGTATATAACTCTAGGATAAAACATAGTACTTGGAGATTTGAAAAATCCCTTTGATTCCTTATAGATTTTTAAAATTTAGGGAGGGAGAAGAAGTTTAAAGTACCGTGTATTTTTTGGTTGACTCTGGCACGACCCAGTCACATTTCTAGCTGGCATGGTTGCATGTGTCTATAGTCCCAGCTACTCAGGAGGCTGAGACTCAAATGTGAGCTCAAGTGTGAGCCCAGAAGTTTGAGACTGCAGTGAGTTATGATCATGCCACTGCATTTTAGTGTGGGCAACAGAGTGAGACCGTTTCTCATAACAAACAAGCAAAAAAATCCTCACATTTTTGTTCAGACTGTTTTTCATTAGGAATTCTCTTTTTTGCTTATGTAATACTTACGCTTTCTCTGTTAGTAATACTTAATGCTTTCTTCCCAAGTTTTCTACGTTTAATTGTTCTCAAAGTCAGGGCCCTGACTGGTGCTGGGAGCATGTTAGAAATGCAAATTCTCAGGCCCCACCTTAGACCAGCAATGTCTGTTTAGACAAGGCCTTTATGTGATACTGATGCACCTTAAAGTTTCTGGTCAGTGACAGGTTAGATAAAGAAAACATGATACGTATACACCATGGAATACTATGAAGCTATAAAAAGAACAAGATTATGTCCTTGGTGGCAACATGGATAGAGCTGAAGGCCATTATCTTTAGCAAACTAATGCAAGAACAGAAAACCGAATGCCGCATGTTCTCTTTTATATGTGGGAGCTGAATAAGGAGAGCACATAGAAGACAAGGATGGGAATGATAGACACTGGAGCCTACCAGAGGGTGAAAGACTGGGGGAGGAAGGAGAGAAGCAGAAAAAACAACTAGGTTTAGCACCTAGGTGATGAAATACTCTACAACAAACTCCCGTGACATGAGTTACCTGTGTAACACACCTGCACATGTGCCCATGAACCTAAAATAAAAGTGAAGAAAAAATAGGTTGTGATCCACTGTTGTCATTCATACATAAAGGCATAGCTACAAAGCAACATCTCTTTTGCAGCATTTCCTGCTTCTTTTAGCTAGAAATCTTCTCTTTCTTATCTGACTTGCCATGACAGTTCAATTGAGTTCCTTTAGAGTATTTATTATTCTTTGTGGGCATGGCAGTTATTTGACTCTCCTGTTTCACTGTGAACTCCCTAAGAAGAGAAATCCTCTCTCTCCTCCTGTCTATGTATATATTTATAAATTTATGTATATATAAATAAATTATATGTGCAAATAAATATAAATTTATAAATGTATATATACACAAATTTATATATAATTATAAATGTATCTAATTCACGTATAAAAATATGTACAATTATAAATGGTATTACATATAAAATTTATATATATAACAATAAGTATAAATTATATAAATTGAACTTGTCAAATAAATATCAGAACTTTTTCTTGCAAAGGACTTTTAAAAATTAATAATAAGAGAGCTTACCCATGTGAATCATTACGGGAAAAAAAAATTCTTATTCATCTTAAGCAAAAGATACAAAAAGGCAGGATGCAGCAGAAATGTGAATAACCATAAGCAAAAATATGCAGCCTTGCGGATACACAAATTAAGACAAATTGGGATACGAATAAAGAAGCATGTTATCTATAAAATTAACAAAAATTTAAAAATAGTAATGTTTAGATTTGGCAAGAATGCAGAAAAACGTTAATGTAAGCGCTGAAGAGGAGTTTAAGTTATAGCTATATCTATCTCATAAAGAATCAATACGGAAAGTAACTTGGAAGAATAATGTAGAGAACCTAAGTAAAGTTCATACTCTTTGACATAGTAATTTTTCATCTTGGGGGAAAAGTCAGAAATGCATGTGACTATTTATATACAAATATGTTCAATGCAACTTTATTTATAAATAGTAAAAATGTGGGAATGGAATGCATGCCAGAAATGGTTAAATAAATTATGTTCCATAGAAATAACAGGACATTTGTAGCCATAAAAAACAATGTTTTCAAAAGATACTGAATGTCATGGAAAATTTTCTTCTTATAATGTTAAGTGAGAATAGAGAGGAAGATAAACATTTGTATGTATGGAATCATTAGAATACTGTTAAAATATGTGTGTGTCCAGAAGACGCTAAATAGATAGGTTGATGACATTAGCTCTGAAGCATGGAAAGTCCTGTTTCTACAAGGTGCTGGATCCCTTTATTCTCTCCTAGACTTGTGATTTTGTTCCTCATTCTTCCCCTATATTTTCTAAATTTTCTACAATGAGCATATAGTACTTTTACTTGTTTTCATTGAAAAGTACAGAACTCTACTTCTGGGCATGGTGGAGTAACTCACGCTAAGCGTGCCTTGCTATCAGTAACAATAAAAAACAATGAAATACGTAAGATAACTTTCTAGTTTTTGGGGAGCAGTCGGCACAGGGCTGTGATCCTTTTGTAAAGGAATATTCTCTTTTATTTGTTCTTTAGAGATGAAGTCAAAAAAAAAAAAAAAAAAAGAGAGATGAAGTCTCAGTCTGTGACAGTCACAGCTCCCTGTAGCCTTGAATCCTCCCATCTCAGCCTCATGAGTAGACAGGACTATAGGTGTGTATCACTAGGCCTGACTAATAAAAACAAACCAAACAACAACAACGACAACAACAACAAAACGTAGAGAAGATATCTTGCTATGTTGCTCAGGCTAGTCTCTATCTCATGGCCTCAAGTGATCCTCACACCATGAAATCATAGAAAAATAAAAACGAGACAGGACAGAAAAATTATTTAAAGAAGTAATAGCTGAAAATTTCCAAATTTGATGAAGATTGTTAACCTGTGAACTCAAGAAGCTTAGTGAATACAAACCCAGATTCATTAAAACAAAAGGCACCTATGCATATCGTAATGAAATTGTTGAAAACTAAAGATAATGAGAAAATCTTAGAAGCATACAGAGAAAAATAACATTACACACGGGGGAAAGGATACGAATGGTCTCTGGTTCCTAACTGGAAACAATAGCATCTAGAAGACAGTAAAATAGGGGCATTTTTAAAGTGTGTAAAGAAAAAAATCAACCTGGAATTTTATATTCAGCAAAAATATTTTTTAAATTGAGAGTGACATAACATTTTTAGTTAAAGTAGAGCTCAGGTAATTTTTCACCAAAAGATCTATACTATGACAAATGCTTAAGAAAGTTCTTTGGGCTAATAAAAAAATCATACCAAATGAAAACTCAGATCTTTAGGAAAACAGATCAATAAAAATTATAAATATATGGATAAACATGATTAAAATTTAAGTGAATAGGTAAAAAGTCTATTTTTAAACCACTCTTTTAAAAAAGATAATTGATTATTTAAAGCCAAAATAAAAACGTGCATTGGGGGAACTATGTAAGTATATATTAGTATATATATAGAATGCATATATGTGTGTAAGTGTGTGTATATAGTACACATATACCTATACCTCAAAGAAAGAGAGGAGATAAATAGAATTATATTTTTTTGCAAAGATTTTATGTTTTATATAAAGTGATAATTCTAAATATAGTGTGATTATTTAAGGACTCATTATCTTTAGAAGAACCTCCAAAAATATTAGAGAAGTATAGCACAAAATCTAATGGAGCCAATAAAAGGGAATATTAAAAAAAAATAAAAAATAAAAACATCCCAAAAGGAGGCAGGTAGACTAAGGGAGAGATAAAAATAGATGAGTCAAATAACAAGATGTATCGTTAAGTCTAAATTGAATATAAATGGTTTAAAGAGTCTAAAATAAAAAATAGTGATTGTTAAACTCATTTTTTAAGTGGCAACAAGAATCCACATATATGTATGAGAGACTCATTATAAATATGAAGAAAGAGGTAAGTTGAAAATCATAGCGTAGAAAATGATACACCATAAAAACATTAAGCCCAAGGAAATTCTCATTGCTATACTACTATCATATTAAATAGGCATCAGTTTCAGGAATGTTATCAGAATCATAGATAGACACTTCATAATAATAGTGTCACCTCATTAGAAGGAAATAACAATTCTAAAATTGTATGAAACCAATAACAGTGCTTCAAAATACACATAGTAAATAAGTGACAAAGCAAAACAAGGAACAGAAAACCCACAATCCTAATTGAGAATGTTAGCGTATTTCTTAGAGTAATTCACAGGACAATAGATAATTAGTAAATCAGTAAGGATATAGAAGATTATAACAAGGTTATTAAAACCTAATTTACCTTGCCATTGATAGACTACTATAACAACAAAATACGCATTTTTTTAAAGTGCACGTGGAAGTTCACCAAAATAGACCATATAATGGTCTCAAATAAACTACATCTCAATAAAACACAAAAGACTCAATTTTAGTATGTGCTCTGGTAACAAAGGAATTAAATTAGAAATAACAATAAGCTATAAAAAATTAAAAATTCAGAAATTGAGCATCACATTTTTACATAACATAATTCAATTAAGGATAACAAAATAAGTTATAAAATATTTTGATCTGATTCATAAAAATACAATGTATTTATATTTGTGAGTTGTGGCTAGAGGATGCTTGATGGACATTTATAGCTTTACGTGCTTATATTGGAAAAGGAAAAAAAATATGTAAAACTCAGTGATGTCATTTCCCACCTTAAAAAGCTAGAAAGAGAAGATAAAATTAAACCCAAATTCAATAAAAGGAAGGAAATAATAAAGACCAGAGCAGAAATTAATGCTAAAAAGACAAAAATGGGGAAAACTAACACAGTCAAAAGCCACCTCCAGGATGAGTGATTGAGGAAAATAGAAACCATAAATACAAAATATTGAGAATGAAAGAGGATGACAGAAGGAATATTATAAACATTATTACTATAAATTTTATGTAATTTTCATAAAAAATTAGAGAATCCGAGTAGCTAGATATCTACCCTGTAAAGAATGCTTCAGGTATGAATGGGCTCACTGGTGCCTTTTATCAGATATTTAAGGAAGAAGTAATATCAATCTTAGACAAAATATTTCAGAAAATAATGGTGGAGTGAGAATTTACAATTCGTTTTTTAAAGGCCAGCCTAACTCTGAAATAAAAATCCTATAAAGATATTTTAAGAAAATATTATAAAGTAATATTACTCATGAATAGAAAAAAATCTTTAAAACATGAGCAAATCAAGTCCAATAATACATAAAAAGGATAATGTACAATGACCAAGTGAGTTTTATTTCAGGAATGTAAGATTTAAATTTTATTAATGTGTTTATCAATGTCTGTAACCACATTAATAACATAAAGGAAAGAACACATATGATCAACTCAATAATTTTTAAAAGAAAGCATTTGGTAATATACAGCAATAATTTATAATAATTCATGATAAAAACATAACAAACTGTAATAAAAAAAACCTTCCTCAGTTTGGTTAACAGTGTTTGTGAAAAGCCTACAGAATCAATACTTCCCCTCTAAGATCAAGTACAAAGCAAGGACGACTGCCCTTACCAATTTTATTCAGTATTATGCTAGAAGTCCTAACCAGCGCAATAAGGTAAGAGATAAATAAAAGAACTATTAAAGGATTCGAAAGGAAAAAGTAAAACTATCATATTTTCAGACAGCATAATTCTTTACACAAAAATCTTAATGCATCTATAAGACAATTAATAGAATTAATAAGTGAATTTATTAAATTTGCAGGAAACAATGTCGACATACAAAAATCAATGAGATTTCTATGTACTAGCAACTAACAACTGAAAAATAAAAAGTAAAATTTGCAGTGATACCAAAAACATTTAGAATTACGTTTAACAAAAATATAACATGAGTCTACTAAGACTATATAAAAAATATTTCTGAGAGAAATTGATAAAGCCCTAAATAAATATAGAGATATAAAGAGATATACTGTGTTCTTAGGTCAGTCAACTTAGTATAGTCAAGATGTCCATTCTCCCCAAATTGACTTCCAGATTTAACACAATCTCAAATTTAAATCTCAACAGGCTTTTGTAATAGAAATTGACAAATCAATTTTAAAATCTATCTGGGAATGTAAAGGACTGATAATAGCTAAAACAATCTCAAAAGCAAGGAAAAAAGGTAAAGGTCTTTAACCATCTTATTTAAAGTCATACTGTAAGGCTACAATAATAAACATAGTATGGTATTGATATAAATGATAGACAGCTGGACAAATGGAACAAAATAATGTGCAGAAACGGATTCCCATATATTGGATCGGTTAGATTTTCTGGAGCATCTGAATAGGCATATAGAAAAACATCTTGACACCTCTCCCTCACACCATTGGCAAAAATTAATTTGAGATGGATCACAGACTTAAATGTAAAACCTGAAACTTTCTAGATTAAAACATAGGAGTATATCTTCATAACTTTGAGATAGGAAAATAACTTTTTTGAGGGAGAAGGAAAAGTTATGAAGACTAGCACCAAGTTAAATATATATGTCTCAAATTATTTCAATTGGGATTCTAATTTTGTCATTCATGTGATGCATGTAGTGCTTTTTTAATTTAAAAAAACCTAAACATTGAAACAAACAAAAAAACACAAGAAAACATTTAAAAGGTAGCAGAAAGAATTCCTGCTTTGCAGCCAGGAATATGTGGGTTCAAATACGGACTCCCCTTTTAGCCACTTAATAATGAGCAAGTCACTTAATCTCAGTGCTTTACAGGATCATTTTGACAATTAAGCAAAATAATGCACATAAAATGGCTCTCACGTAAGGAACTGCCTGGCAGATAATGAGTGCTCAAATATTAGTTCCTTTCCTCACCTTCTTTACCTGAGACCAAATGTTGCCATCTCCAGGCTGATGAATAAATTAGGCAGTTAATGGCACAGTTTCTGCAGTTAGGCTCTTTGGGTTGATGTCCTATATGGGGCAAGTTTTATTTAATTTTTCTCTGCTTCAGTTTCCTTATGTGTAAAATACTGAATTAACTCACAAAGTTGTTGTGACAAATTGGATAATCGATAATGTGTTTAGCGCAGTGGCAGAGCATACGGTCAGTACTGAGAAGATGTTAGCTACCATTATGTGACTTGACCATCTTTAGATGTTAAATAGCACCCCACCCTGATTGTAGGGTAGAGGAAATAAGTTCTTTGGATATCAGAGAGCTGTCTGGGTCATGGAGATGCCTCACCTATTTAGCAGCACACTTTCTGTGTTATCAGTTCCATTAAGAACTTGGAGCACATGCCTCATAGAACCCAGAATGACAAGGTCATTTTACTTAGTCCAAGTGACAGCTGAATTATGCTCATTTCTCATGTCCTCCTTTGTGGGTCAAGATAAATTACACTTTATTCTACGTTGTTATCTTCATGGGGTCAGTCTGTGACATAGCCTCTTAAAGTCACATGGTATTGAAATATTAAGACAAGTAACAGCTGTGAGGAAGGTCCACTATGGAACCAGAGGCTGGGTGTTTTCAGTCTTCCTCCTTGACCATACAGGGAGGGAAAACGATGTGTAGAATATTCTTTGTTTACATCTATGTAATGATGCATTTGCTAGCTTTAAAGATGGAAATGTGAACAAATACTTCATCTCTGAGTGGGGCTTTGTATAAACAAAAATAGACCATATAATGGTCTCAAATAAACTACATCTCAATAAAACACAAAAGACTCAGTTTTAGTATGTGCTCCGATAACAAAGGAATTAAATTAGAAATAACAATAAGCTATTTAAAAAGGAAAAAATTCAGAAATTGAGCATCACATTTTTACGTAACATAATTAAGGATAACAAAATAAGTTATAAAATATTTTGATCTGATTCATAAAAATACAATGTATTTATATTTGTGAGTTGTGGCTAGAGCATGCTTGATGGACATTTATAGCTTTACGTGATTATATTGGAAAAGGAAAAAAAAATATGTAAAACTCAGTGATGTCATTTCCCACCTTAAAAAGCTAGAAAGAGAAAATTAAACCCAAATTCAATAAAAGGAAGGAAATAATGAAGACCAGAGCAGAAATTAATGCTAAAAAGACAAAAATGGAGAAAACTAACACAGTCAAAAGTCACCTCTAGCATATTAAAAAATCAAAGCAAAGTTTAGTTACATCCCAACCACCCAGAAAGAAGTAAAGAAAGGGCTCCTAGCTCAGTAATAAGTTACAATTCTCAGTGATCTAGGCAGGAGAATGAGGACATTTCCAGTCAAGGTGGGCGTGTGCATTCTGGCAGCCTCTGGGTCTCTGAAAAGTGCTAGGTTATCCATGTCTGTTTTACAGAGGGTCATCCATTCAGCCAGTGATATCCAGTAGACATTGCCATGATGGCGTGGTTCAGAGAGAGGGTGCAAAGGTACTTTCTTTGATGGCATGGACTTACGTAGTCATAGCTTTCATGGAGAGGGGCTGAACATTCATAGATCAGTCCACAAAAGCATTAAGTAATCTACTTATGGTTTCTGATTATCCCTCTTAAAGCCCATTACATATGTGATTCAGACCTAATATTTGGATCTGGTAACATGCCTGAGTATAGTAGATGTTCAACAATTAGGCTTTCCTTTTAACTTTTTCAGCAGGACATGATACTACCCCAGAGAATGTACTTTCTGTGATTCTTCCCATTCTGTTATCAGGAAGATAATGAACTGCTAAGGCCTCAAGGAAGAAGTTGGCATAAAAATTATGAGGTTTCAGTGGCCTATAGAACAAGTTAGACACTCACTCTTCTTCTTTTGATTACAAGCAGCTGAAATCAGCTTGAACTAAAAGAACTTGGAAGGGGTACATAGTATTATAAGGCTAGGGAATATTTAATGGTTCTCAAGGGTCGGGAAGGAGTCACCATCAGGCTCAAACTTGAACTTGACAAGTCCTCAGGGTTTTCTCCATCTCTTGTCTTTGCTCCTCCCTTTGTATTTAGTCTTTCCCACTTTCTTTCTGTAGTCTGACTTGCTTTACCAAATCACAGCTGAAAATGCCCATCCATTTGTCTGCTGTGATAATCAGGCATCCTGAAGCTGGGGTCTGTTCCTGTCTGTTCTATATTTCCAGGAAAGAAATCTTTGTGTCACATACCACCTGTGTTCTAATCCATGTCAGCCAGGGGCCCAGTATCATTGCCAGATGGATTGGGGGTATGAAGTGGGATAGGCCGCAGAAGAGTAAACAGCGCAATTGACGGGCTATTCCATCAACAATACTAAGGGTTCAGATGGTCCTCCCCTTCTTTGAGAAAGCCATAAAGGGTTGAAAAAGAACCCAAGTATTGCAAAAATGCCTCAAGGATACACTTTCATAAGAGCCTAATGAAATAAGCAACTAAATTAAGGGACTTAAGGCTTGGTTTTATGGCCTGGACAGTTCGTGCCTGGTGTTAGAATATCCTGTCAATCAGTTCCATAAACTGTGCCCTCCTCTTCACTGCCATGGCTGTCACCTTCTTTAAAATTGTCATCCTCTCCTACCTCAACTACTCAATGGTCAAACTATTTTGTCTCCCTGCCCTATGGACTCCTTGGTCCCACTCTAGACGGTTTCCTGTAATGCTGTCTTTACAGTTCTAAAATTCAAACCCGGCCATGCTGCCTTCCTTCTTGAACATATTAATGTCTCCAGTAGTCCTAAGAAGTCCATAGGCCCTGTTTCGTTATTTCAGATGCCAACCAAAGGTTTTGGCCTCACTTCCTGTGAAGCTCTTCATCATCGTGAACATCACCTAGAAGGTATGTCCTGCGTTTGTTCAACCCAGCTAGCAGGAAAGACAATGGAGTCATATCCTATCGTTGTGTTTAAGTCTCTCCTCTACCGCTGACCAGCTCTGTGGGAGTGGGCAAGGCACTCACCCTTGCAGGCTTTAGTTTCCTCTTAAAAAATTAAAATAAAACCCACACATAAGTTTGTGGGAAGAACAAAATGAAATAATCCATGTAAAGTGCTTAAAATGATTTCTGGAGTGCAGTAAGTATACAGTAAATACTACCTATCATCATCATCAACATCTTCATCACCATTATCACTGTCACCATCACCATCACTATCACCACCACCAATAAGATTAGTGTTATGATAAAACAAGGCACCATTTTGATTTCTTGATCTCAGACTCCCTTAAATTCCCGATTTTTCTATCTCACCCACTTCTCTGTAGCCAAGTGGAACACAGTCCTTGAATAGATGGCCAAAAGGCAGATGGGAACTTGAAAATAACAAACCGTATGCTGCTTTACTAATTAGCTTTTAATCACACCTCCTGCAGAGGCAGCTAAAAGTTAAGAACATGGTCCTCTTAGAAATAATGTCTTATTTTTTTCCCAGAGGAGGAGGGACATTCCAGGCCTTGGCCTTGGGCTGCCCACACAGGATTCCAAAGGCAGAGGGCATGAGCCTGAGACAGCTGCCACCAGGTTTCTGAACGGGATTTTGGGCTGTAGCCCCCAGCTTGGCCCCAGTGACCTGCCACTGGGAAGGGATGTGGCAACCTCGTAATTCATTACCAGTTGGAAATAGAACATCGTTGAAGAGATAAGGGCAACAATGGCTTTCTCTCCAGTGATAAATTACTAACAGTCGCATTATTTTCCCTTATTTATATATGGGTCTCTTTATTGAATTTTGTTGGAGATAAATAAACGATCTGCCAAGCGTCTGGTTAATATTACTTCTCAGGGGCTCGTTTTAGGCCCAACTAGACTCCTACTGATAACATCTGTAAGCTTTTCAGGAGGGAGAGACATAACATTTGTTTCTGACAAGAACCCTCTGTTTGCCTTATCTGCTTCATTTGAGAGGCCATCGACCCCTCGCTTCTTTGGCTAAAATGAACTCTTTCCAGCTAAGGAGGAGTTCTTGAACTTGACTCTCAGCACACAATGTGACTGGGTGCCCCAGCTGCAAATCTGAGGACCTCTGTCATGCACAGCCAGACTTACTACTTCCTGTTGGTCTTCAGGAGACAGTGAGACAGGGAGCTGAATTTCTCCGCTTAACATACATTAATACAAAAATTGAGTTTTCTATTCTGAATATTCCTGTCTGGTCTAAATGGAATGTCTTTTTCTTTTCATCACAGGGTTTAAATTTTTTTTTTTTAATGCAAAGAGATGTTGATACACACTGATTTAGAAACACGTAACTGGTTTACAGCAATGAAGGTGAACCTTAAGCCATCATTATAAAAAATAACACCAAGCTTCCACTAGCCTGCTGCCATAGAGCTGTAAACTCAGAGACCTTTTTTATTTTTTAGATCCGCCATTCTGATGCTCTGGCTCTTGATATCCTGTATTGAAGGCATATTTCTACATGTGTGTGATAGTCCACAAAAGCATTAAGTAACCTGCTTCGCAGGCCATATTAGAGATAATAGTCTCTGGAAACCTTCCTCTGATCTTAGATCTGTGTTTCCAAATATCTGATTGCTCTGTGCAGGGCCTCAGGATGTTGGCATACCCCATGCAGCATTGTTGCGTTTACTTGGGTCTTTCTTATTCCAGGCAGCAAGTTCCTGGGGGACATATCCTCATGTTTTCTCTGTACCTTCAGGGTTCAGTAGAGAGTTTGGCATCAAGTAGGTGCTTAGTGATAGCTCTAGGTCATGTTTCTTTATTATAAAGTCTAATAGAATAGTATTTCTTTCCCTTGAGTGCTGGTCTCAGTTTATTTTTTTCTTTCCCTGGTATTGTTTATTATTTTAGAAACTTCTGTCTCTGGTATTGGTTATTACTTGAGAGATCTATCTCTCCCCCACCAAACTGTAAGCTCTTTGAGAGCGGAAGTTGTGTCTTTATGTATACATGGTTTTCCTTAATGTCTAGCACAGTGCTTGGCACTTAGGTGGCACTCCATTTATGTTTACCAGCTGAATGTATGAAAGGCATTAGGGCTTTGGGGTCAAGGCTTGTGTGTGTGGAGGAATGTCACAGTGCTACATAGACCATAGACCACACATCTGAATCACGCCTGATTCAAAGTGCAGCTCCAACACAGCCCTTGGGTATAGTGGATGGCCCTTAACTTCTCTGTGTATGGGTGAGGCTCAGGAAGAGGTTCTGTGCCTAGGGGACTCACAGATGAGTGGTCTGTGCTACATAAATGAGAGAGTTGGCTGGAAAGAAGCCGCTGTGTTTCTTTGGCAACAAGGCATGTCTCTGGCCCCTTCAATTTTGCTCATTCCTCTGATGGAAGTCTTCTGTGGACTTTCCTTGTTCTGACCATCTTGGATCCCTCCTCTTGTCCTACATAGTTCATTCATATTCATTCTCTCTCTCTCTCTCTCTCTCACCTTTTCTGCCTTTGCTTTTTTCCTCTGGTTGAACCAAGGTTCCAATTTCCAGGTGGGATTGGAAAAACCAGGAAAATTCCTTGAAATCAAAGGGGATAGGGAGGAACTTAGGAGTCTGACAACTGTTGATGTGTTAACAGGGTCTGTGTCTTCCCACCCACTCAGTGTGCTGAATTTTGTCCACACCTTTCTCCATGCGCTGCAGTGGTGCACCTTCACTGAAATGCCTCCAGCCCACCGTGGGCACACTCCTTGCCTTACTCTGAAATCCCTGAAGGTGCTCTAGCTAATGAGCTGACTCGGCTAAAATTCAGCTTAGGCTCTGAAATCAGTTCGAGTTACAATTATTCTCTTCTTTATGGTGGCATTTATGTAACCCAAACATTTTATTTGTTTAAAGAGGCAGATGTGAAAGAAAAAATGACTTCTCACTCTACCAACTGGCCGAGTTTTGTCAGAGAGAACCTGGAATTCTCAGGCCAAACACTGGCTTTAGAAAGCAGAGAAAGCTCTTCTCTGTGTCTTTCACACACGCATACACACCCACAGATGCACTCAAGGTGCGTAAATCTAAAGTGATCAAAAGTAGACGTAATCTCTGTTCTCCAGGTACTTAAAATCTACTAGAAGGAACAGACAATAAGCATTTAGTCCCCCGAATAGTTTCAGCTATGTGTTCTGAAATGGAAGCATGTGGTTTCGTTGGATTCACAGAAGGTGTCCCCATGAAATTGGTACATTAGCTGTGATCTAAAGAATGAGTAGGAGTTTGCTAGATAGGGAGTGGCACCCAGGCAGAGGGAACAGCATATGCAAAGACCCTGTGGTTTACGGAAGCTGTGTCCATTGGCATAGACTCTTAGAATATCAAAGACCATGAAGATCCTCTCATTCAATTCCTTCATTTTACTGATGAAGGAACTAAGGCTCATAAGGGAAAATGCCTTGTCTTAGATCCCACAGTGAATTAGGAAGATGTATCTCTAGCCTTCACTGAACTCCCCCACCAGCACCCACTGAGTCCACAGCTGAATCCCTGCCATCAGGATATCAAGAGAAGGAGGATGAGGCAGGGGGCCACTCTGCCTCTGCTCACCAGGGCCTGGAGCCACCAATCAACTGTGATGTCCTGGTCTTTCCAAATGGAATTCTATCCAACCCCAACGTCAACTTTTTTTCTTCTTATTTAAATTACTCCTAGGTGAGTGCCGAAAGTAGAATGCTTTGTGTGAACACCGTGGTGTTCCATCCGTGCATCATGAATAAGGTGATATCACTGAATTTTGGGAAATGAGAATTAACATCAGGCTGGAGGGAATCATAGCCCTTACCCCAACTCTACTGACCACATAAGTCTGTTTTCAGCGCTTCACTTGTGCACGGTTTTCAGAGAGGCAAAAATATTTTGCGTTAACAGTTTTCTTTGTGGCTTTGACTGAAGAGTCAGCTGCACTTCTTTACTTGCAGAGTTGCTTTTTCCCCTTCAAAAATGAGAGTGAAGGACATGCAATGCATATTTCATGATAGAAACACAACTCAAACTAACCTAAGGAAAATAAAGGAACTTATTGGATCTCATAAGTGAGAAATCAAGGTGCCGGATAAAGGGGCCCAGTCTCTGTCAACAGAATTTTCTCTTTCTCCTCTCTTCTGTTTTGATGTGATATCTCTGCTGTCTCATATATAATTAGAGCTCCTTTCAGGAAATCCAGGAAGATGGCCATAGACAGCTTAAGCTGGTATTTTTTTTTTTTTTTTTTACAGTTCAGAATTCCAGAGGAGTAGGGTGCTCCTCTCCTAATGTCCATAGTTTGAGCCCCAGGGGACTCTGAATCCAGCCCTCTTTGGGTCACATGTCTACTCCTGAATGAAAGTACAGTGACCAGAATAGTAGAATTCTCCTATTGACTTGTCTAGGGCAGGAGAATGAGCTACTGTAATTGATTTCCACATTGATGTTTCATGAAGTTGGAGCAGGAGTTGAGGAGAAATTGGTTCCCCAAAGGAAATGTACAGTCCTCTTATTGGAATAAGGAGAAAGACCAGGTTAAAGAAAAAA
>NW_016107452.1:2919716-3117859 GCF_001604975.1 Cebus imitator | reverse complement strand
GCTGGAGTGGAGTGGCGCAATCTTGACTCACTGTAACCTCCACCTCCTGGGTCAAGCAATTCTCCTGCCTCAGCCTCCCAAGTAGCTGGGACTACAGGTGCATGCCACCATGCCCAGATAATTTTTGTATTTTTAGTAGAAAGAAGGTTTCACCATACTGGCCAGGATGGTCTCGATCTCTTGACCTCTTGATCCACATACTTTGGCCTCTCAAAGTGCTTGGATTACAGGCGTGAGCCACTGCGCCCAGCGCTCTCCATTTTTTTAATAGCATTAAGATGCTCCTGGTCACCCGATTTAGATTCATTGAATCACTTTCAAGTCACTGGCTCATCACCTCCACATTTTATCTTGTTCGTTCTAACTTCAGAATCTCTCCATTTGCCCTGACTGCCAGATCCATTTTTATTTTGGGGCAGATGTGGCTCTCAGAGCCTCTAGCCTGTGGGCAGGTTCCTGCTTCTTCCTTCAGTGGATGTTTGTTGATGACTTCTCATATCAGGTGTTGGGTATGCAGAAATTCATAAATCTGACAAGGACCCTGCCTGGGGGAGTTTACATTCTAGCATAGGGGGCAGGTGTGAAATAAATATATGAGCAAATACACAGGCACTTGTCATTATCCGTGATGGTAAACGTCATTGAGGAAAAGGAGAGGGTAAAACCAGAGGTTTATAACTGATACATACAAATAGATGAATCCTACAGGCATTAACATTGAGTGAAGGAAGCCAAACACAAAAGAATGCTTACTATATGATACTACTAATATAAAGTTCAGAAACAGCCCGAAGTGATCTGTAGTGATAGAGGTCAATACAGTAGCTTCATTTAGGACAGGTATAAGCTGGAAAGAGGAGGGAGAATCTTTCTGAGATACTGGAAATTTTCTACATTTTTATGGGAGTAGTGGTTTCAGATAGATGAGTAGATAGGTAGACAGAGAGATGATAGACAGATAGATAGCATCTACCCACAGCTTAATAGCACCATGGAGTCAAGCGTCCATACTACGTTTGAACAGATGGCACCCAGGGAAGGCCAGTGATAAACTGAACCAAGTGCTCCTCCGCCACAGTGGACAGCAATGGTATTATTGCATGATCCGAGCTGTTTCCACATCTTCCAGACTCATACTCTCCCCCTTGTTTGTTCTGACCCAGATCACAACTAGTTTTGCTTTTCTTAAGAAAAGTCCAGGTTATTTCCACCTCACTGTTCCTTCTTTTTGTATCATCCCTTTTCTGATGTGTGTATGATTCTCTGCTACCACTTTCAGATCTCAAGTAGTTGATCTTCAGAGTCATCTGCCCTGACATCCTGTAAAAGTTACATCCCCATACCCCCAGTTCTAGCATCCTACCTAATGATGTGTTTTTATTTATTTATGTTATTTGTTTAACTCTACTTGATTGCAAGTCCCATAAAGACAGATATTTTGTTTAATTTGATTTTATTGCCAGAGACCAGGAGAGTGCTAAGCAATAGTAGATACTTTACATATGTTTGTAGACTGGATTAATGAATAAAAGGATTTAAAGCAATGTGTAATATGATTATAGTGACATTTACAAAAAATAAATATATCTACTTTTTGTTGGGAGTAATTGTGAATATTTATACCATTATTAATCTACAGCAGTATACCCTCTGGCCAAAATGATATCCATTTATCCCATAAGCAAATTACACCCAACTCCTTTAAAAACGATTTAAACTGCATCCAATTACAGCATTGAGCTCAAAGTCAAGCATGTCATGTTCTGAATCTTGTTCAGACAAATGAGGCATTTGGGGTGTGGCTCCTTGACTGAGGGTCTTTCTGATCCAGATAAATGTCACTAAAATGACTAGCTGTATGCTTACCTCACACCCAATATTTAGTAATGAGGCAGGCACATCTAGTAAGAGCAACAGATAACACTATTCAAAATGGGGAAGAAATGGAAGCACATAGCAGGCACTGGTAGGTAGTGACTCTGAAATCCAGCCAGGTACCTCCTCCTAGCGCTTCCTACTCTGGAGACTGAGAATTATTTTTGCGTAGGGTCTCTTTATGCTTTCATTTCTTTTTTAAAAAACATTATATATATTTTTAGAGAAAGGATCTTGTTACGTTGCCCAAGATGGCCTTGAGCTCCTGGCCTTAGGGGATCCTTCTGTAGCTGAGACTGTAGATGTAAGCCACCTTGCTCGCTCTTTATACTTTCTAGGAGTGCTTCCACAGTCCACTGTTCCCCTTTAATTCTGGGTTCTTAGCTATATCCTCTGAACACTCTTTATTTTTGCCTTAATAAATATCCTACTGCAGCTTAGTAGCCTTCTCAGAGTACCTTGGTTCTATAGGAGGATCCAGAGACCTCTTTATATTTTCTACTGTCTTAATCTTTTTTAGTCCAAGCTGCCAATGTTGTCACTAATCTAACACTTTTAAAACTTTGTGGGTTTTCTAAAACCCGATTTGGTTTACTCCAAACATATAAATTGCATTCTTAATTCTTTTTGATATAAATTATATCTGTTTTGGGCGACATGTGGGTCTACTGTGTGATAGCACCTTAAATTATTAAAATCTTTTTTTTCTAGTAAAGCAGATCAAAACTTACAAACTTAATCTTTCAAAGGTCTTAACTCAGAATCTTACAATCAGAAGTTTAACTTGATCTTAGATCCAGGGCTTATTTCCTGAAATAGAGAGTTGTTTTTACCAGTGCAGAGGCTGGGAATGAATGACAGTTTTATTTTATTTGTTTAACTCATTAAGTTGTTCGTCTTCTGTATTTTCTTCTAATTCTGCCTGAAAACTAAACAGTTCCTTTCTCCTCCTCCTCTTCTTCTTCTTTCTTCTTCTTTCCTCCTCCTCCTCCTTCCTCCTCATTCTCCCTCCTCCTCCTCATTCCTCCTCTTCCTCCTCCTCCTCCTTTTCCTCCTCCTTCTCCTCCTCTTCTTCTTCCTCCTCCCCTTCCTCCTCCTTTTTCTTCCTTAATTGGTACTTTCAAACTTCCGTTTTTGAGATTCCTTTAGCCAGGTCTATGAGTTCATTAGGTATAATTTCTATCTTTCAAGTTACTATACATGAATGTTTGCTAATGTTTCTATCACAACATAACATACTCACCTTTTTCTTAGGCTCCAGCAGTTCTTTCACTTTTCCCCCAGTCTCTGCTTACTAACTGGTCCCAAAGCCAATGCCACATGTTTTAAATTTTGTTGTGGGTACATTCCCCTTCTGGTATCAATTTCTGTTTTGGTTATTTATATCTACATAGCAAATGACACAACACTTTATGGTTTAAAACAATAATTTATTGTGTTTTTTAAGATTCTCTATGTTGGCTTGGCTCAGTTGGGTGGTTCTTCTCCTGCTGTGACCTGGGATTAGTTATGTGGATGCAGTCACCCAGCAGCATATTGGGCAGTGGAGTGTTTCAGATGGTTCTAATAATCACAGGTCTGAGTCCTTGGAGGTGACTGTCAAACCATTGGCTGGTTTTCTCTCTTCATGCTGTTTCTTATTGTTCAGTTGTCTAGCCCTGGCTTTCATATGTTGTGGCTAGAGCATTTGATGAGAGCAAAACCAGAAATTGCAAGGCCTTCATTTTCTCAGCCTGCTTTACCAAAGACCTATCCTTAAAAGTCACACAGTGTTACTTACGCCACACTCAAAGCATGTTCACAAAGCCAGTTCAGATTCAGGGGTAGGAAAATAGTCTCTAACTCTTGATACAAGGGGCAACAAAATCACATTGCAAAGAGTTATGGACAAAAGGAGGTGTGATTCATCGAGAGCTCGTAGTATACTTCACTGCTAGCTTAAATGGGAGGAACAGATTATAGTGTGAGAGTAGAAGCAAAGAAAGCAGGGAGTACATTGCTTATTTTTGATTCAAGAGATACTGATACTGGAGCCTAGATAAAGAAGTGGATAGATTAAAATGTTTATATCCAAATATCTTCAATGTCTGTCTTCTTCAGTTCATATTTCCCATAACTAGGAACATTAGTCTTTTAAAGTCAAACTGGGAACATGATGTATCTTTAACCCTGTCCCTTGAATGAGTTTTTAATTCTTCAGGTTAAATTTTTTATGCTTCTTTCTGAAATTTAATTATCTGGATACAATGTGCCTTTAGCTCACCTCTCCCTATGAATCCTATGAATAAAATCACTCCAGACTGTTCTTTTGTGAATCAGGGAACATGGAACACTCCCTATTTCTCCATCTTTCTTTCTTTATGTTTATACTCTTCTGTGGACTAGCATACTGTATTAGTCCATTTTCATACTGTTAAGAAGAAATACCCAAGCCTGGGTAATTAAAAAGAAAAAGAGGTTTCATGGACTCAGTTTCGCATGACTAGGGAGGCCTCAAAATCATTGTGGAAGGCAAAGGAGGAGTAAAGACCCATCTTACCTGGTGGCAGGCCAGAGAGCATGTGCAGAGGAGCTGCCCTTTATAAAACCATCAGATCTCATGAGACTTATTCACTATCATGAGAACAGCACAGAAAAGACTGGCCACTATGATTCACTTACCTCCCACAGCGTCATGCTCACAACTCGTGTGGATTCTGGGAGCTACAATTCAAGATGATATTTGGATGGGGACACAGCCAAACCATGTCACATACTGTCTTTGGAATTTTGAAGCCATGATCATCTTTTAATGCCCGCTCAATAATCACCTCCTCTAGAAAATTTTCCCAGAGCCTCACAGTTAAGTCACCCCTTTAACTTTCGGGGGTGATGAACTAAATGGATAAACACCATTTAGTTTATCCCAGCCTGAACCAGTTTCCAGATACATATACAGTATTGTCTTAATCAGTGCAGACTACTATAACAAAATACCACAGACTGATGGCTTAAAGGATATATGTATTTTTTTCTCTCTCAGTTCTGAGGGCTGGAAATTCAACATCAAGGCAACAGCAGATCAGAAGATTCAGTGTCTAGTGAGAGCTTTCTTCTTGGCTTACATATGGCTGTCTTTCCTTCTCACTGTATCTTCGATGGCAAAGAGAGAGTGAGACAGAGACACACACAGAGAGAGAGAGAGAGAGAGAGAGAGCAAGAGAGAACAGAGTGTGTGTGGGGGGGATATAGGGGTGAGATCATTTCTCTAATTACTTCCCTAAGCTCTTACTCCTTCACTTTGGGGATTTAGGCTTTAGCATATCACTTTTGAGGATACAGAGACATTCAGTCCATGGAAGTTATTTCAACTAGAGAATGAGTTTCTTGAGGACAGTTTCTTGTTTCCATTCTGTACTTCTGAGCTCAGAGTCTGGGACACAGTGAATGCTAATGTATCTATGGGAAATGAATTTTCATAGTTTTCCCATAGATATCCTTTTCCCCTTCTATTGCCAGCTCCTTTGAAAGAACTACTTATTATGGAAAATTTCAAAGTACACAAAAGTTGTGAGAATAGTTTGATGAACCATGTATTCATCATCCATTTTCAAAAATCTTGGCTATCCTTTTAAAAGCAAACCTCCTCTTCTGCAGACAAAGCCATTGGCAGTGAGGGGCATGAAGACACCATTCTGTAGTCCTCAATTAATTCAAATCAAGTTTGGGCACCGTTTTCTCCCCCAGAATAACATCAATAGAACTCCCAGTGAAAGAATGTCTTCCTAAGGCAATTCTGAAGACAAAAAAGCAATATAAGAACACACTTCCCAATAATGTGAAGATCTATGACTGTACTAAATAAAAATGTTCCCTTAATGTACTGTAAAAAATAAAGATGTTTGGCTAGATTTATCAACCTGCTCCAGGAGCAGAATTAAGTTTCCATGCTACATTTTTTCTACTTATTTAAAAACACCTGAATTGTTATATAGCTAGTCAGACAACCGCTTCATTACATAAATATAATACATGTCTGCTCTGAAGATGTACTGCTTAAAGAAAGCTTCTGTTTTCTCAGGCCTGTTGGATAACTTGTAAATAAGGATTTCTAAGGACGCAGATATGGGTGTAAATTGTTCCAAGTTAAAACTTGTTATACATTGCTGAAGGTTTTTAAATAGATTAATAAGACTCTAAAGATATTTAAAGTCCTAGAGGTCCTGACTGTATTCCTACAAAATGAAATTAAAGTTAGTTCTTAGAATTTGCACTTACACAGCTTGGAAATAGAATGGCAAAGCAAACTGGGGAAAGAAATCTTTATTCTCAATGGATTTGAGATTCTCAAATCTCCTCACCCAGGAGATTTGTAGTCAGTGGTAACCAGTGTTACATGCATATTGACATGTCATCGTATGGAATCCCTTGAACTTCATGGCCTAGAATTCCAACAAACAGTACTTGAGGATATAGTTTCCTCATGTCTTTGCTCCTTATGTGAACTGTTCACTAGTGCTGCCTGCAGGCAATTCACAGGCCATGTAATGATTGAAAATAATCCGAAACAGACTGCTAAAACCGTGTCCTGGTGGCTGCCAACACCTTGGAGAGAGAAGATGAGTGAACAAGGGGCAAAGTTAGAGAGGGCTCATGAGAAGCTACAATGTTGTGAGGGCAAAAATAAGAATGGATGGGGTTTCATCACTTCTTAGAGCTAACTATACATTCCATATATGATAGATCCAGGAGACTTGGAATAAAATGAACCAAGTAGCCTCTGACTTCTTCCCATAACACCTGGATTGGTGGAGTATTAATTTTTTGGATTTTTAAATTTTATTCTCTCTTTGAGTGTGAGCCAAAGAGGGAGCAGGCATATCACGTTTCACTGGGAAAATCACTCCAATCTTACCTTAGCAGTTCTGCCTCAACCAGTAATCCTGCTTATGAACTAGCATGGTATAGATTGCTCATGAGCCTTCATCAACAAGTAACTGGTTTATTTAAGTCAAAGTAATGGTTGGTAGCTCTCTGCTGGCCCTCTCTCCAAGTTGTCAATCCTACCTGATGAGGGCTGACATACTCATATAACGAACTGCTTCTCCTCTTGTCTTCCATCCACAGCAAACACTACTGCTTCCAATTAAAATCTGCATGATTTATGAAAACCTCCAAGCTTATCTGCCTTAATTCTTCCCTGTCCTGGTGACAAAATCCTATTAAATTTCTTCCTCGAAATATAGTACTTTATTCCCTGAAATGCCATGGGTAGTTATGCAGTAAGACAGTTGGAAAAAAGAGTAGTACAGAGAAAGTCTGAAAAATAGTAATAGCTACCTACTGATGATTGGGCAGGACCCTGGACCTAAGTATACACTGGGCACTTTACATAAGGAATTTATTCATTATCTCATTAAATTTATATAACTCTTAGGGGAATACTCCTTCTACTTTACACATTTGGTAAAGAGACATAGAGGAACATAACTTCTAAGGCCACATAGTGGTGGCAGAGCAAGGACAAGAAAGTTACCTGGCATGTAATTGACAGACAGTCATGTTACTCACCATCACTGTTACTCGTGAAGTCTGCACAATTCTAGGTATGTGCAGAAGTATTACTGGGGTTTCTAAAATCATTCTTAGTATTTCAAATATAAATCACTCAAGTATTTCCCTACAAAAAAGTAGCATAGTCTAACAAAGCATAACATGCTAATTTTTTTTGTTTGGATTGGAGTTTTATTACCTCAGAGCAGTAATATTTATTATTAATGCTGATCAGAGTACCAGTCAGGAAAAGGAAGTCTTTACTTCATCAGTGGCAGTTAGATCTTCAAACAAGCAAGCAAACAAGCAAACAGAAGTTTAGAACATGAATTTATTCAAAGGATCTAGAAAATAACAAGAAAACAAGAAATATCACTAGCAAGTCTTTACCCATCAGTAATTACCTTTAATGTAAATGAATTAAACTCTAGTCAAAAGATAGAGTGGCCAAATTTTTCTTTTTTTTTTTTTTTTAAAGACCTACCCATATGCTGCCTACAAGAGACTCACACAGACCGAAAGAGAAGGGAGGAAAAAGATATTCTGTGTAAAGAAAACATGAAAGAAAGCTGTAGTAGCCATGATTACATCAGAAAAAAAAATAGAATGTGGGTTCATTGAGCAAAATAATAACAGTAGGTTTTTATAGTGAAGAGAATATTGCTTCAAATAGATAGGATAAACATACTGGTAAAAATAAAGAGTATATTCCAGAGATATATGCAAACATATCTATGTGAGTGATCTGGCCTATATGCTGCCTTTTTTTTTTTTTTATCTCCCCAGAATTCTGGATAAATATCCAGATGAAGTGAATAACGTCGAGTAACAAAGCTTACTTTGTTACTAAATTGAGGAACAATGCTTGAATATTAACAGGTCTCATAGTTATTATTTTTTGTAATCATCTGAAAACCATGAGTTTTAGGCTGGACCTCAATAAAGAGTGGGAATTGCATTGAAAGAATGGAGCAAATACGTATTTCCATTCAGAAGAGCGTATGCATATTACAACAACCATCATCAAACTCAGTTATTCATCAGACTCAAGTAGCAAGTGTGTACTGGATCAGGGACTAAACTAGATGCCAGGGTGTAGAAATGAAAAAGTCAGCTTCCCGTATTTAAGGAGCTTAAGTCTCATAAAGAAGGCAGATGCATCAATAAAACGGTTTTTATGGAGAAACTAAGGCTACTCAGCAAAGTGTGACATAAAAGACGGAGTAACATTTTCTTATCTATCAAAACTGAGTAAACCCTTTGAATCCCTTCTTGAAGGATCAGTGACTGGGAGTTTGTCAGATGGGAAAGGAAACAGAGGAATTCGGTCACTGCTGCAAGACATCACATTGAATATAGGCATTCAGTGAATTCAGCTCTGTTTTCAAATTGTTTATCAATAAATAAGTATTCTCTAATAGGGTAACTGAAGAACGGGGAAGGTTAAGTCTTGTGGTTTTGAGGAATGTGTTCTCTTTCTGGGCCCACAAGGGGGCGTAGTTTCAAGGGCAAGAACTTCCCTGCACCATGCCCCCTCCCCTCTCTCTCCATCGGGGATTAGAGGTCTTTGTTTTAATTTTCGCGCATAGGAAGAATCAAAAAGTCAGTCACACCAGCTGAAGTCCAAAGGAACTTCTTTCATTGGCCAGGGGACTTGGAGAGGGAGGGAATTACTCCCAGGTTAAAAGTCCTTGTCGCCTCATCTGGGCAGATTTCCCCTCTGGGGTCCGCTTCCACACACTCTTTGTGGAGGCTTTCTCTCTTCTTCTTTTTCTCTTTCTCTACCTAGATAAATGCTTTTCTACATAAACTTTTTGGGTCTGGTATTTACTTTATGAGCACACCTGCCATGTTCCCCTCATGAGCCATTCTTGACAGAGTGAGAGACCAAGAGCCTGGAACCCACCCAGGAGCGAGCTGAGCGCTCCCCCGCACCCCAAAACCCGCCAACAGTTTAATACACTGAACTTCTTGAAGCCAAAACCTTTGTCTTATTTTTGCAACCCCAGGAGAGCCACTTGCATGTAGTAGCTGCTCAGCAAATGATTTTTGAACTCGTGGTGGTCCCTTCTGTCCAGAATATGTAGTACAATGATTGGAACTAGAACTTTTTGAAATGTATTGATAATTCAAAACTAAGAAGAGAGTGATGTAACAGAACTGAGTATGTTTGTGGAAAATGGGCATGGATAGGCGGTGGTGATAGTGTTTATGTAGCCACCTGTTACTTACTTGTTATGCCTCAACTAAAGAATGAACGTTCAGGCTAGAGGTTGGTTGGTTGTAAAGAGCAGGCACAAGATGATCTGTGGAGTAGTGTCCCGTTAAATAAGACTCTGAAGAACAAGATAAATAGACCTGGATTTAGCTGGCATGGGTCTTTGAGAGAGCTCAGGTAGAACAACAGAAAACAGTTTTTGTTTTGACTTGACATGAATTCTGTATAAATTCATTATGCCTTAATGATATTTCACTGTTCATACTCAGTGTAAATCAGTCTCTTCAACCTCTTCTTCTCAGAGCGGTTTCTCACTAAGCATTGCATTCAGCAAAACCCAAACCACAGAAGTGCCTGATGGCTTTTCTGCTTCAGCATGCATTCTTCTTAGAATCATGCAAAGCCATATATGAAGATAAACTTATGACATGAACAAGTTCTGCATATACTGTCCTAATACCCCAGGCACAGCTTTTCTAAATACAGACAGGTCTTTAGGGGCATTAAGAAACACTGAGACGATTAGTACCTTTCCCCAGCGCGAGCTGGAGCATCACTTTGAAGTGAAGCCAGGGAGCGTACTTAAGTTTTTGCCTCATTAAAATAACGAATGTTTATGTGAAGATGCAAAGGTTAATTGCACCATCTCAGAAAACCATGCCCATGCATCTACAATCAAGAGAGTTTCGACCAGCAACAAAACACCCCCTTGACGTCTGAGGAATTGTAAGCTTACGTTTCAAATTTGTGCCTCCCTAGAATTTTCTGGAGCTGACTTTGTTACTAAATTGAGTAACAATTCTTAAATATTAGTAGGTCTAACAGTTGTTATTATTTTTTTGTAATCATCGGAAGACCATCTCAACCCAGGATTTTGGCTCATGGTTTTCATTTTCTCTTCCTTCTACCATCCTACATTCTCATGATTCTTTAAGTCCCATCTTCTGGAAGCCTTTCCTCATGCATCTTTTGAACTCCTTTAGCATTGAGGCAACCTGTGAAGCTGCCCTTGAATGAGAACCATCCTCACTGTCTGGTTTCAGCATGTCTTTACAACCTGCATCCTCAACTAAACCAGAGGCCCCCTATACCCAAAGGTACATCTTCTCCATCTTGTATATTCTTCATCTGTCCCATCCTAGAGCAGAACATGGGAAAGGCCCTCAACAAGAGCCAGTGGCGATCCAGACCCATGCACAATAATTTAAAACTGTAGATACTCAAAGGAAATAAGTATATATTGAGTGTTTAGTGTGTGCTAGGTTTTGGGTCAGGGTCTTTACATGCATTATTAATTTTTGTTTCCTCTACAACCCTAAAAGGTAGTACTTACATTGTAGAATTGGGAAAAAACTCAGGGAGTGGTAAAAGCGGAAGGACAGCATCTGGATAAGTCAGCTTCACACCAAGGCTGTGTCTCTTTCCTCAATCCTTTGCCATCTTTTATCCCAGCTGGGGGCTATTTAGGCTCCTGATTATGGCAAATGTATTACAGAGAAAGTAAATTTCAGGGATAAAATTTTAAATAAGTCTGTGTTCAGTACTTGCCACCACTGCACATGAGAGGTATTGATATGAAGCCCAGGAAGCAAGGCTGGAGTAGCAAATTATAGGGCCTATTATAGAAGGTACAGTCAATAATTATTATGGGCTCCATTGTAAGTGAGATACTCAACTCTCATGGCTGCTTTACCCATAGCTACTTCTTCCAGTTAAATACGATCAAGGAGGAAAGAGAACCAGAGGAGGGGAGTTGTGCGCTGAGAAGGATTTGTTTTTTTGCATTCTCAGTCACTGACTCCTGGGGCTTTAATTGGCTTTTTGTTGCCAGCACACTCCAAAGAAATCATTTTTTATGACCCCTGAGAGTTCTGGCAGTCACTGGTTTTTCAAACACCAATTTGAATATTCAAGCATTCACTTAGACATGAGTTGAGGGAGATTGGCCTTTGCCTTTGATTCTGAACATGTGTGCCACCTCCTGTCTTCCTGCTTTGCCCAGTGGCTGTGCCTTCTTCTCATGATGCCCTTCCATTTACCCCATTTGCCAAGGGAAGAGCCTTCCTTTCTTAATATGCTGCTCAAACATTACCTTCTCTGTAAAAACTTTCCTGCATGCTCCCACACTCCTGCCAAGTGTAGAGTGGTCCTTCTACCACTGAGGTCCTAATTTGGGGTTTGTTTCAGCATCTGTCTTTTTAAGTGTGTTCCTTTCTGAAACATGAACTTGTCCACTCTGGTCAATCTAATTATTTGAGGGGACAATACTGCATGGTGGTTAAGACTGTTTGATTCTTAATTCAGACTCAGCTTACTCATTAATAGAAAGGGATAATATCCATCTCTTGGATTACTGGGAGAGTTAAATGAGATGGATAGAGTTAAATGATGCTGGTCAAATGCTTGGTACATGCCTTTGAGTGATGTTAGCTATTAGAGCTGTTGTTCATTTAACCACCCCAGGTCCCCGTTGTCCCCCTACTCTGTACAAAGAGTTGAACATTGTCTAATGTGACAAGGAGATTACAGCTTACCACCCAAAGGAGAATGGTCTCTGTCCGCTGTGCATGGTCACAGCTCTGTGCAGAGCAAACACCATTTGTTGTGCTTAGCAGGACTTGTCCCAGCCTCTCTGAAGTGTTCTGTTCCTCGCTGCAGAGGTTGGGCCAAGTTGTACCTTCTCGAGTCCTCTGAGCCGTCTAGATCAAAGGATTTCAGGCAGTGAATTTCTATATCATTTATGTGGGATCATTAACTGCCCTGTTATATCCTTTCTCACTAGTTTGCTTCTTAAAGCATTTGTCATGGATGAAGCTGGAAGCCATCATTCTCAGAAAACTAACACAGGAACAGAAAACCAAACACTGCATGTTCTCACTCGTAAGTGGGAGTTGAACAATGAGAACACATGGACACAAGGAAGGGAACATCATACACTGGGACCTGTGGAGGGGTGGGGGGCAAGGAAAGGGAGTGCGTTAGGACAAACACCTAATGCATGCAGGGCTTAAAACCTAGATGATGGGCTGATAAGTGTAGCAAACCACCAGGGCACATGTATACCTGTGTAACAAACCGGCATGTCCTGCATGTGTGTCCGAGAACTTCAAGCTGGAAAAAAAAAAAAAGCATCTATATGTAATCTCAGACTCATGATGAGCCTGTAGGTGGGGATTATGCAGGATTCTCCTCTGCATTCTCAGAGCTTGAAGAAGGTTGTCCCACAAAATCCTAGGGACTTGGTCATCGTAGATTCCAGGCTATTCTTTCGGTTAATGTTTTCGTTGTCACCTATCCTAGGGACTGAGTGCATATGTGAGCAGATAGACAAGACCCGTCAACTCCCTTGGGTTTCCTGCTTGCATACGTTATAGTCAAATAAGCAGGTCAACACATAAATGAAGGTGATAGTTTGAGGTAGTGTTGAGTGCTACAGATAAAATACAGCGGAGTGAGATGTTAGAGTATGTCTGGGGTGGCAGCCTGCATTCAGTCTCTCTTTCCATGACTCAGCAGTCAAATGCAGTATTTCCTAAGGAGTGCTCTGTTGAACATCCACTGGACTAGATGCTTAACTAAGGAAAAATGAGGAGCCCTACTGAAAACACAGTTGGAAGATACTTCCTGCATATTTGTGTCCTGTTGGAGTGACGCGATTTATATTAATATATGAAAGACATTGATATTTACTGCAGTAAACAGATTTTTATTTTGCTTAAGTTGGCATTTCCCAAACTTCTTTCATCATAGAGTTTATTTGTATGTCTTTTACTATTTAGTACTCATTAACATTCCATGAAACCCATGTCTGTGGAATAAACTTTGGAATATACTGATTGTATCAAATAATATTGAGACTTAGCAAAACTCTTCCCTAGATAGCTGACAAATAAGATGGTTTACCTGTTATTGCCAACTCGTAAATTTTAGGCAAAACAAAGAATTGCACTGAATGAGCGAATAAAGAGCTAATTT
Source organism: Cebus imitator (assembly GCF_001604975.1). Lineage (NCBI taxonomy): Eukaryota > Metazoa > Chordata > Mammalia > Primates > Cebidae > Cebus > Cebus imitator. The sequence goes on along the minus strand of NW_016107452.1, from coordinate 3,104,259 downwards.
ATTTAATTCAATTTAACTGCTCAAATATCCTAAATTTTTGGATATTTGAAGTGGCTCACACGTGTAATCCCAGCACTTTGAGAGGCCAAGGCAGGCGGATCACGAGGTCAAGAGATTGAGACCATCCTGGCCAACATGGTGAAACCCCGTCTCTAATTAAAAAAATACAAAAATTAGCTGGGCGTGATGGTGTGGATCTGTAGTCCTAGGTACTTGGGAGGCTGAGGCAGGAGAATTGCTTGAACCTGGGAGGCGGAGGTTTCAGTGAGCCGAGATCACACTACCGCATTCCAGCCTGGGTGACAAGAGCAAGATTCTATCTCAAAAACAAAAACACAAAACACAAAAAACCTATGTTCAAGGTGCTGGAAATAGAGAAGAGACAGTCCCTTCTGTCATGGAGCCTTTGGCGTGTCCTGCTGGATGGTCCCAACAGCTTCCTCACTGGCCTTGTCCTGTGATTTCTCCTTCACAGCGCAGCCAGGGCAATCCTTGAAAAGCTCAGGCAGATCATAGAGCTGCTTTTTTGGGTTTCCCCAGTGGCTCTTTATCTCATATAGGATGAACACCAAAAATATTTACAGTGGTCTGTAACTGCACTGTCCTGAACTGCAGCCCCTAGCCACATGTGGCTTTTTTAATTAAAATTATTTAATATTGAAGAAAAGGAAAAATGTATTTCCTTAATTGCTGCAGCCACATTTCACATGCCCCATAGTCACATGTGGTTAGTAGCTACCACTGTGTGCACACCGACATTGATCAATTTCATCCTTGCAGAGAGTTCTGTTGATTACAGAATGCCCTATGGAATCCTTTCCCGTTGCTGGTGTTACCTCATTTTCTGTGGCTCTTGCCCTTTAATCTCTCTGCTCCAACCATAGTGCCCTCTGTGGATTCCTCAAACACGAGTCGCAGTCCCACTCATCGGTTCCCCTTTTCCTCTCTCTGGGATGCTCCTTCCCTTTTGGCCACGGGGCTCACTTTCTCACCTCTTGCAGTTTTCTCCAATGTAGCCTTCTAAAGGATGTCCTCATGGATACCCCCATTAAAATTGCAACGCCCATTTCTGATCCTAACATGCTGTGTTCCCCAGCTTTCTTAATTTTTTTCCATAGTGCTTTTCATCATCTGACATACATACCCATTACACACATTTATGGTTTGTATATTCCATGAAATTAGAAATTTTGGTCTGTTTTGCCCACTACTGTATCCAAGTACCTAGAATAGTGTCTGAGACATAGTAGGTGCTCAATACACATATTTGAATGAACGAAGGAGCTTTATGGAGAAACACATAACCACAAACACAATAACAACAACAGATACAGATTTATTACAGTATTAGGTGGGGATAAGTGCCATGGTGGAGAAAAAAGAAAAACATAGCTGTGTATGGAAAGAGTTTTTTAATCTCCATTTTTCATAGAGAAATGAATGCTCAGCAAAGTTAAATAAACTATCCCTGCTTGTATTCACAATTGCCCAACCAGGATGTGAACCTACATCCAGTGTTATGCCGGATAATGTTTAACTCCTGGTTCCCTGAAGAATAAATGAAGCACTGGTTTGTAGTGTCTGCAGATTTCCATGGTGTAAATACCTGCACCACAGCTGATTTCAACCTGTCAGTACGACACCATGAACTGCAGAGCTGGGAAGAGATGTGCACAGTCTTCTCTCATTGGCTGATGCAGGCTGGCTCTGGCCCATCACTGCACCTGACCTTGAAGACCACGCCCATCCTAGGGTACCATGTGGCCACTGCTGGAAAGAACTGGACTCTAAACAGTCTGCTCTTCCTGGAGACCAGGTGGCCGCTACAACTTGGAATCCTTGTGTGTCACTGGTACCTCTGTCCTTCCAAACCGATTGGGTTTACATTCATCCTGTTTGGATTATAGCATCTTTCTCCTGAGAGGATCATGTTTATTGGACTTGACAGAAAAAGTTGCTCTCATAGGAGCTTCCCAGCTTACTTTTAAAGTGGCTGCCTGGATGACACAGGTAATCCTCTTGAACCTTTGGGGCCTAGGTGGACTACTTTCTAATTGATAATTCCATGTTTCTATAATAAGTGGTCTCGTTAATTATAGCCTGTCACGTCATGTGCGGTGACTGCTAATTTAGGTTTTCAGACTTCCTGGATGTAATGAGCTCTAATAAGCCCAAGACTTGTCAGAAACTCAGGAAAGCCCATTTCCCTCCTTGAAGCAATGATTTCCCTCCATCCCTGGACATAGTTGGGCATATTCTTAAAAATATTAATAAGTGTGACTGGGATGTTCAACCTTTTCCAAATAAAACGTAAAGTCCTGGTTTCATTAAGCCAAGCTATTAAGTTAAGAAAGTGTTTTTAATTATCTGAGCATTTCAGGGAGCTCATAAAACATTTAAGGACCTCACAGGGGTAGTGCTGAAGCCCTTTCAGAGTGAATTAGAGCTTTGACTCGCGGAGCTGACTGGGGGAGGGCCCGGGGCCGGCAGCTGCAGATTCCACTTGGCCCAGGGAATCTACTTGAGCAGTAAAGGAAAAGCCGCAGATCTTGTTCTTTGGGAGGGTGTGTCTGTGTCGAAACTGCAGAGGAAAGCCAGATGAAGTTCTCTGAGAAAAATTAAAAACAAAACAAAACAAAACAAATAAAACACTCCAGTTTTCGCGCCCATCCTGCTGGGTGCTGAGGTTTGGAATGAGAGCTGTGACTTACTGAGGAGTCTCTTGTGTGCTAAGCATTCTGTTTTTATGACCTCATACAATCCTTATAAAAGTTATTCCCCCATTTGATAGGCAAGAGAACAGTATGAAAGTTACCTCAATAGAACAACTAGGAAGCTACATCTCGGGAAGAGACCCAGTTCTGTCTGACCCAAGGCCCGCGTACCTTATGCTGATGAGTGAGCTGTGGCTCACATTGTAATGCCATTCATTAATAATAATTACAGTTATAATAGAATTATGATGAAATAATAAATATCATCTTAGTGTTTCCAGTGAGCCCGGGATCATGCTGTGTGCTCTATAAGAGTTTATCTAATTTAGCTCTCCTAACAACTCTCAGAAATTATTCTCCTGTGTATTACAGATGACGGAACTGAGTCATAGAAAGAGGTCAGGTCACCTGTCATGAGGCTGCCCAGCTGAGGCTGGATGTGAGTTTGTTGCAGGACTGTCCGAGTCTCCAGTCCACTCTCTCATTCTCACCCCACAGCCTCATTGCCTGAGCCTGTCTTGTCAGGTAACCACTCTGCATGTTGTCAGGTGGATGAGTATTAGTTGCACGTGTGCAAGCACAGCATGGGAAAAGTTTTTTTTTCTTTGTAACCCAGGCCTACGTGTCCTTCCCACTCTTTTTCCTCTCTTGTTCTTTGGTCACTCCACTTAATTCAACTGTTTCCAAATACGCCCCTGTGTTAATTGGATTAAGAAACCATTTTTTAAATTATAAAATTAGAATAAAAAACATTTTCTAGTCAGGCACGGTGGCTTCTGCCAGTAATCCCAGCACTTTGGGAGGCCGAGGCTGGTGGATCACCTGACATCAGGAATTTGAGACCAGCCTGGCCAACACGATGAAACCTGGTCTCTACTAAAAATACAAAAAATATGCAGGCATTATTGTGGGCGCCTACAATCCCAGCTACTCGGGAGGCTGAGGCAGGAGAATTGCTTGAACCCAGGAGGCGGAGGTTGCAGTGAGCTGAGATTGCACCACTGCACTCCAGCCTGGGAAACAGGAGCAAAACTCTGTCTTAAAAAACCCCCAAAACAAAAACAAACAAAAAACATGTTTTCCTTGAAATTGCACTTTTCTAACTGGTATGACGGAAGGGTTTGCTGGCACTTTGATGCTCTTGGCCATGGGGTGTCCAGGTCCTGGCACCCTTAGTCCAACTCAATTTGTATACCCTGCTCTGCCACTCAAATGTCATCATAGGCAAGCATCATATGCAAGTCACATTGGTTAATTATCAAATCTGTATGTCTTTAAAAAATAGACACATCTACACATATGTTCATTGCGGCATTGTTTACAATAGCAAAGACCTGGGACCAACCCAAGTGCCCACCAGTGATAGACTGGACAAAGAAAATGTGGCACATATACGCCATGGAATTCTATGGAGCCATAAAAAATGATGAGTTCATGTCCTTTGTAGGGACATGGATGAATCTGGAAACCATCATTCTCAGCAAACTAATGCAAGAACAGAAAACAAAACACTACATGTTGTCACTCATAGGCAGGTGTTGAACAATGAGAACATGTGGGCATAGGGAGGGGACATCGCACACGGGTAGGTTGGGGGGTAGGGGGCTATACATTATTATATATGTATATTATACATATAATATATATATAATATATGTATAATATATATTATATAATATATATAATACACATTGTATATATTATATATGTATATTTTACGTATAATATATATGTAACATATAACATGTATAATATGTGTGTACATGTACAATGCATATGTAATATGCACACTTTGATATACAGTTATACATATATATTATACATATGTAATAAGATATCTATGTATATTATGTATATGCATATATATCATACATATATATGTATAAGTTATATACGCATATACATAATATACATATATGGTATCTTGTTTTATGTTATTTTATCATATTTTATCTTATTTTTATATAAGATACATTTTTTTATGTTCTTGCTTATGCTTTGAAAGTTACTTAAAGTATATGGACAACAGGCAGGTGGGGCCGTTTCCTGAGAGAGCGTAGGGACCAGGCTTGGGTAGGGAGAGCTTTAGTTTAGTCTCAGGCATAATGAGTCTAAAGTGTGCTTGGTACATCACAGGGGAGACAGTGAGAAGTTGATAGAGATAGATTCTGGAATTCAGAGAAGAAATCTCACCTGGAGATCCATGGTAAGAAGACATGCATATGCAGATGGGAAATTGTGGGTGCGCACAGGATCAGAATTTCTTGGGACAAAAATAGTAATTATACTCTTTTCCCATAGATGTGAAGACAGTCCAGTAATTTACAGGCCAGCGCCATTCACAGAATAGGAACTTCTTGGATGTCTGTCTAATCAGTTACAGGAGAGCAGTCAGCAGCTATCCTGTGGGTTACCTGCCCTCTTGTCATCTCTGTTCTTCCCAGCTCACCTACCAAGTTGGTGGTGTTCCTCCCCACCGCTTCTCTGAGTCTTTCTTAAGGCCGCCCACATAGTCTCTTACTGTGGCAATATTATTTCTGCAGCTTAGAGGTGAGCTGGTGATACTTCCCTCTTTTTGGATATTTCCCAGCCCAACAAGCAGCAGCGTTCTCTGGGAATAATTGGTATTACAGAAAACACAGGGCTGGATGCCAGCTTCCCATTCTCTAAACATTTAATAATGATTCAACCTTTTCAGTTTCATCAAAGCCAAGCTTGGAAACTTCCTCACCCACCCACTGGTAACAAAGAGCAGGGTACCTGCTTTAGCATCCCTGCTTCTAGGGGTTTCCAAGGAATGGTTGGGGCCTCTGGCTGGGTCACAGCAGTCAGGTGACCCCTGGGTGCCTTGGTGCTCACGCAGGCCTCAGGTTTGGCAAGTTGGGTGAACCCTTCCCCTTGCAGGGGGCCAGCTAGACCATGTTGGCTTAAGCATCTAGAGGTTGGCACACACTTCTTTGTTGTTGTTGTTTAAGCTGTCAAGACAGGACATGGCTGTTTGTGACTGGGAAAAAGAAGCACAAGAGAGGACAGATTGGGTGGCGGAAGCAAGGTGGGGAAATCTATCTAGTGTCAAGGCCACTAGAGAGGGTTAGTGAGAGAGAGAGAGAGACAGGGAGGTAGGCAGAGGAATCTGGGGAGGTGAGACAGAGTAAGAAATGAAAGAGTACAGAAGACAGACAAATAACAACAGAAAGAGAAAGAGGAGAGGGAGTGAGAGACAAAGGTAGAGTCAGAGGGAAGGAGGCAGAGAAATAAAGTCTGATATCAGAGATAGCCACATACATGCAAAGATACACACGAACACTAAGGCAGAAGTTGGGAGAGCACAGCCAGCTCATCAGACTTAAGGTCACCGAGTGAGGTTCAAAGGCCTTGGAAGAGACACTCAGCTGTCATGGTTTGTTTCATGAGTGACTAAACCTTGTTGAATCTGGAGTCCCACATCATATGTTGTTGTCATCATTTGAAGTAACAGTAGTGATAGCCGTTGTCAATATTGTCATTGAATTAGAATTTGCTTCTATCCAGAGCTTTGCAGACTCTCTGAAGCCACTATCCAAGGTAGACTTGATCGCTGCTGCTGAGAATTTAATAGCTCAGAAAATGATGCTCTGAGAAGTGAAGTCACTTTTAGAAAGTCTTGCATCTTGTCAGGAACAGAGCCTCTGAGATCATTAACAATCTAACTTTGGGTATTAACATTCCCCTTGTCTTTCTTTCCCATGACATGAATGTATTTATTTAGAGGTAAAACAGACATAGAGGAAAATAAAATGACAGAGGTTTCATGTCACCCCATCCTTTTAAACACAAATATTCAGTTTGCAAACATTTTCAACAACATCCTACATATGGAAAATGAATGCTGGAGAACAAGGAGGGCAGAGAAAGAAGTGAGATAGGGGAGAGAGGAAAAATGTCTCAGATGACATTAGCTTTGGGGGTGTTTACACAATGATCCTATCGGAGTGTGGCCAGGTCTAACACACTGTCTGTATGTCATATGACAGAAGATGAGATCAGAGGTACACACCTGACCTGCAGCAGGACAATCAGGTTTCCTTTCATGGAGTACTTGAAATTTGGAATGAGAGATCTAGAGCCTGGAATTTGGAACTGGGGAGAATTTGGAATCTTGGGAGATATGCTAAATGGACATCTTTCCCAAAGGATTAAAGAACCTATGGGCCCATGGCAAAGATGGAAACAATGGAAAATAATGAAGTTCCAAGATTAATTGTGACTCAAATCAGAATATCCTTGGATCACTCCTCAGTCACATAAATCAATGTGTGCCTTATTTTTGGCTTATGTTGGTTTAAGTTTGGTTTTTGTCCTTTGCAACTAAAAAAATCCAGACACGTGCACCTTTAATTACTTACTTCTTTGATAGTTTAAATTAGTTCAATTTGTTTTTTTCTACTCATATTCATGCAAGCTTTACAGAGTTTTCCTTCACAGACAGTGAGAAGCAAAACTGACCCTAAAAATGTTCTTAATAGCCTCTGGGGATAATTTCTTGACTCAAAGCAGTTTCTAAGTGACGTTCTGGGTATCACCAAAATATGAGCATACTTGATGGCAAGGTCTATTTCTTTGACTTTTTTTCTTTCCCTGAGTCATACCTAAAGCCCACTCAGCCTTACCAAGAAATTCAAATGCAAAGTGGGTTTCTATGCAAAAGAAATTAGGTATTCTCTGAAGGGAAGCATCTTCTACTTGATGGTTTATAGCAGTTAGCTATTGCTGCATGACAAACAACCCCACACCCAGTGGTTTCAAGTGATAAGCATTTATTTAGCTTTGCACATGCAGATGGGTAGTCGTTTCCACTGGGGCGAACTGGGCTTGGTAGAGCTCTTCCTTTTCTCTGTGGGTAGATAGGTGTGGGTTGCTTAGGCAGATTTGCCGATCTTAATTGGACTCTTTTACTTGTTCTGGACTCCACTTCATGTGTCTCCTCATCCTTCAGTGAGCAAATCCAGGCTTGTTCAGGCTCTTGCTGAAGACAAAGGAACAAGAGAGAGGAAATGGAAATGTTTCTTTAGGCTACTGCTTGTACTGAGTTTGCTTCTTTCCTATATGTTGAGGCATGTTATGCGGCCAAGCCCAGAGTTTATACGGGTAGACACCATCGAAGGGCATAGATACGTGAGTGTCTTCTGTTGTCTTTGGTGAACAATATATAAAGTCTCAGAAGGTAGCAGACTCCACTCACTGTGTTGGCAAATACTAATTGCTGACATGGGATACTGAGAATCTAGAATATTCCAAGGGGGTGAGAGGTTTTGGGTACTGGGGATGGGGAGTGAACCTTTCAGCCCATATTTATAAAGGAATTTGGAACTGCCTGCGTTACTATTTTTTTGAAAGTATTTCACGTAGAGAACTATTCTTTCAGCCTTTTACTACTGACTCTAATCCTTTTCAGGGCCAGGATCCTTTTCTTGTCTTTTCAGGGCAGAAGATCCTCAAAGAACTTACAGTCAGGAAAGTTCAAGATCAAAAAGTAAGGACGGAGGCAGGAATAAGCACAATATGCTGTGTGAGTCCAGAGGCGGGGCACTTAGCCCAAGCAGGGAAACCATTTAGAGAAATCTATTTTAAATTGATTGTTTTATTTGCTGGATTTTATATTGACATGTTTTGCTTTGTTCTCAGTGTGTTCTGGGACTGCAGCCTATTCATTTATTATTAAGAGAACGGTAATTATTTCCAGGAGCTCCTGAGAATACACTTTGCTTCCCCTTTGCCTGTTCTCTGCCGAATCTAGTATAACCTTCATATCTCTGAGGACATCTGTGGCAGGAGATGACAGCAACCCAGTGCTGATGGTATATAGCAAAGACCCTGCTCTGGAAGGAGGGCTTGCAGACCACTGCTTCTCAAACTTTAATGAAAATAGGGGTCCGCTGGGATCTTGCCAAAGTACAGAATCTGATTCAGAAGCTCTGGGATGAGGTCTGAGATTTTTTTTTTTTTTAACTAATAAACTCCCAGGTGATGCTGATGCTGCTGGTCTGTGAAATACATTTCGAGTAGCAAAATCATAGAAGATCAGATTCAGAAGCTCTGGGATAAGGTCTGAGATTTTTTTTTTTTTAACTAATAAACCCCCAGGTGATGCTGATGCTGCTGGTCTGTGAAATACATTTCGAGTAGCAAAATCATAGAAGATCAGCTGCACCTTCTCCATTGTTGAATATTGTAGCAGGGCTGACCAGAAGCTCACCTACATCTCATTTGTCTGTCTTGCTGGACAGTAGACTCGTTGGAGATAGCACTTGTTTCTTGCCTACAACCATATTCCCAGTGTCAGGCACATAAAAAAAAATCTCAGCAAATATTTGCCAGATGGATTCTTCCTACTTCCTCCATTCCCTTGGAGATTCGCCTAATCTTGATGTTCCTTCAGCTTGATGCTCCAAGTGCGTCTTGGACTTGTGTCTATCCCATGGGCTGCAGTATAGACCCCCTCATCTAATTCAAGACAGCCCAGATGTTCAGAGATGGACCATGTGTCTTGCAACCCTCTCCTAGAATTGTATAAACCTCATCCTAATGCTTGTGTACCTGTCTGATGTGAGGTCCTCCTTCCATTGACAACTGGACTATTCCCTATCTCATGCCCATGGTCCAGACAAGCTGGATATTGATCCTAGGGTTCCTTACATCCTCTTTGACTCAATGATTAACACTGCTGAACTGTTTTTATTATGGCTTTTCTGGCTTGGCTAATTTTTTTTTAACACTTCTTAACCACTTTCAGCTTCCTGCTTAGATACTTCCTGCTTGGGAATCCCAGCAAAGCTGCATAATTGCAGCTGAGCTAGGCCCATGATGACATGAAGGACCAACACTGCATTATAAGATCATCACCAGTCTCTTAGCTGGAGTTCCCTCCCAGAAACTTCTCATTCTCTCCTTAGAATGCATTTTTTTTTTTTTTTTTTTTNTTTTTTTTTTTTTTTTGTTAAGCCAAAGGCAATTAGCCATTATGCAGTTTAGTCTCAGCTTCCTCAACTGCAAAATAGGAATGGTTGTACCTTCCTTGTGGTGTTTCAATTAAGATTAAATTATAATAGACTAGAAATAGACTACCTGGCTCAGCATCTGACACATGGAAAAATGCTTCATAAAGGATTGTTGTGTTTATTCTTACTTTTAAGGGTGAATCCTAAAGTTCAGGGAAGGACTCTTGTTAATCCAGGCCCATATCTCTAACAACGCTCAGAAGGTTAGATCCATTAGGGAACAAAGTATAAATAGCTAAAACATAAGGCTTACTCCCCTCAGGGTGGCCCCAGTGATGAGAATAAGTGGACAATGAATCTTACCAAAAGGGCAGCTATCACGTGTTTCCACTCCTAAGACTTCCCTGGACTTCTTTCTCTTCTAGAATGCCTTTCCATTCTCCATCCTGCAGGTATAGCTTGTACATGTGTATACCCATCCGGCATTTGTCTAGAACTGGTTTCACTCTGGTGTTTCTATTTTGTAAGTAGTCTGGTTCATCTTGAATTTTATTCCTATTTTCTGAGTTTTCCCAACATCATAGAATATGGTAATTTCATTTATTTAGTTAGTCAACAAGTATTTAGTGACCAACTCCTATATGCCAGATACTAGCCTAGAAGAGGACACATTTAAGGATGCAGATGAACAAGCCAGAGAGGAGTCATCTGTCCTTACAGAGCTTAAATGTAGTTTGCAAAAATGATACTAGATTTTTCGCTTTGTGAGAAATCAAAATAGTGACGAGAACGAGTTCCAGTCTAATAGAGATCCCAGAGGGAATGCATATGCAGTAGATATTTATTAACCGACTGACTGACCCAGTGAGTACATAGCTGTGAGAGATACAAGGAAAAGATCCGGGAGGAGAGATAGGGTGGATTGATCTGGGGCCATTACATGATTCTGACTGGGAACCAGGTACTCATTAGATGGTGTAATGACCATGAATTCACCGTGTGCTAGGTACCATAACTGGAAAGACAAAAACTGTAGTTAACCAGACAGTTTCTTGCCTTCATCAGGCTTAATATCCAGATAAACGTTCTTTGTCAGCTTACTCTGTACCCAAATGAGCTCGGAGCCTCTTACCCATCTCATTTCAGATACTGCCAGGGTCCATACTGATCACAAGTTTCACTGAACGTATTTTAGAGTATGAGTACATTTTAGATGCCTTTCTGAAATGACTGAGTATACCAGTGAAGAACTGACTATTCAAACTTTTAAAATCCTAAATCATAAAACCCATTTTTCCAACTTAGCAGATAAATGAACAACCAGCATAATTTCAAGTTAACTTCAACTGACATAATGTTGCCTTTTCCATCATGGCCTGTCTTTAATTACATGAAGTCAGCGTTTCTCATCCTCAGCACTATTGACATTTGGGGATGGATAATTCTTTGTTGTGGGAGGCCGGTCTGTGCATTGTAGGATGTTCAGCAGCATCCTCACTTCTACCTACTAGATGTCAGTGGTATTTTCCCCACCCACTGTGACTACCAAAAGTGTCTCCAGATATTATCAGACATCCCCTGGGAAACAGCTCGTCCCATAGCAGAGAAACGTGTGTATCTGTGCTTTTCAATAATTAGAAAGTTTTTCTGAATTATACCTGATATGGTATTGCGTACTGGCTCTTCCACATGCACACTGTGTCATGTTGGACAGGTCTGTCTTGAGAGTTAGCTCCTTGTCTTAAAAAAGTGGGTGATGAAGTCTGTGAGCCGAAGATGTGTGAGCTGTAAAAGATGACATGTGTAAAGTACCTGAACAGTAGAGAGCTCGTCTTTCTCTTTAGACAGCAGAAGTGAACACTGCCCAAAATGCAGTGTGCTTGGAAAATGTGTGTGCTGCAGGTTTAGTGGCTATATTGCTGATAAAGAACTAACCTCGAGGTAGCTCAAGAAGTCCCTGATGGAACATCAGTGATATGGAGCAACACTTAAAAGCACAAGCTTTGGAGGAACACAGACTGGATTTGACTCCTGGATCCGCCATCTTCCTGCAAAGATGTTGGGCAAGTTGTGTAACCTCTCTGCCTCAGTTCCTTAGGCAACAAGTGATGATAATAACAGTACTCATTTCATAGAGTTATGGTGCTAAGAGGATTAAATGAGATCATGAATGTGAAGCACTTAGCACCATGCCTGCCGTCCATAGTCAAGTTTACTTAATCGCTATGAGTTGTTGCTGTTACTATCTCTGCTGTTTCACTCATGGGTATGTCCCTTGGGGGGACTTCAAAGCAGATTGTGGCCTCTTTTCAGGCGTTTCTTCTCCTGTCAGAGTAGCTCAGTCAACAACTTCCCTAATGAGCTCAGGACTTCATCTGCAGGACCCTTTGTTTTCCTAGTAACTCTCTGTCAACATTGTTTCTTTCCTGCATCAACATTATACCAATTGCATATTTACCAGCCTGCATGGTGCCCAAGACTATCAATTACTACAATGGAGTAAATGATATTCACTGTTAAAACAGGGTAAATACCTATTTCCTTTATACAATGGAAGAAGCTGTTCTAGGCTGTTAAGTAAATAACTATAAATAACACACTATAGAATGCCTTACATATGCTTTATCATACTGAACTGCAACACTCTGAAGTAGCTGTTATGGCTGGGTAAATTTATATGTGTCTTTATACCCTACCCAAAATACATATTTACACGTACTTAAAGTCCTATACTAAATAGTCTCTATAGCAACCAGAAAAACACAAAAGCCTTATTAAGCATGCTTTGTAGTATTTTTAGGAGTTTAATCATTAAGAGCAAGCTCATAGGCCATGCAGACACCAGGGAACATGAAGAAAGAAAGTCTTTATAGGAACAAAAGAATGAGGCTGGCTTTGAACCTGGTGGGAGAGAATTTTATTTTTTTAAACTAATAATCACCAAGGACCTTCTCTTTAGAAGGCAGTGCTGTTTGGGGCACATCAGACACAATTTTGGAATTACAATCTGGTTTCTCAACTGAGAAGGGAGATTCTTCAATTAATACATTCCAGCCAAAGATCACTTTCAAATTTTCCTCTTTAGTCACAGTAAGAAAAGATTTCCTTGTCATTCAGAAATGAAGTAATACTTGATGTCTGCGTTGAAACTGAATCATACCACTCTTTGAAGGGAAATTCTAGAGGTTTCGTTGGGGTGGAGCCATATCTCATCCTTTGATTACTGTATTTTTCCATATAGTCTGTGGTATGCTGCAGTAATAATTAACCTAGAAATGCCAGTGAGTCAACACTGCCAAAATTGCTTTCTTGTTCATATAATATGTCAGTGCCAGCTGGCGAAGTTTCTGCTCCATGCAGTTCCTCAGGGACCCTAGAGAACCCCATCCTCTTGTGATATCAACACTTCAACACTTGCTTTCCAGGGTTCTGAAGCAGGGAAGAGAGAATTGAATGAGTGACTTGGTGGCCTGGAAGCAGAACAACTCATTTCCCTTCACATCCCACTGGCCAAAACTCATGTCATATGCTCCAATCCATCTTCAAAAAGGACAGGAAGGATAGGGGAGCCATGTAGACTATTCAGGGAACACTGAACATCTTTGGGACAAATATTACTTACACCTCAGAACTGTGCCAGATGCTTTAAATTACTCCATTTTATATTTGAAGCAACTTTGCAACATGAAATGTCTCCATTCACTGATGGAGAAATAAGCTTGAGAGTTTTTATTTTTTTTATTTTTTATTTTTATTTTTTATTAAGTTTTAAGTGACATGTTTAATGTCACCCAAAAAGAGTAGGGTGAATTTGACATTGAGGCTGTATAAGGTGAACATAAGTTACTCTGTGACTTAGCAGTTTCACTCATATGTACTTTTTCAGAAACTTATGCACATGTTCACCTAAAGGCATGTTCATATTCATAGAATGCTCATAGAAGACCTCTTTGTAATCGCCCTAAAGTGGAAACACTTCAATATCTACCAACAATGGAATAGATAAATTGATTGTGGCATATTAACCCAATGGAATACTATACAATACTGAGAATGAATTGTAGCTATATAAACACGGATGCATTTCACAAATATTGAGTAAGAGTCCAGCCACAAAATAGTTCATGTCATATGATTCTACACTTTAAGTTTCAAAGGAAGCAAAATTAATGTAGGGTGATGGGGGTCAGGATAATTGTTACCTTGAGGCTTAGTAGAGACTAAGGTTACACGTGCAGAGCTCCTGTGTTTATTGTAATGTTCATTTATATGGTTGTGGTTGGTGCAAAAGTAATTGTATTTTTGCCATTGAAAGTAATAGCAGTTACAAAAACCACGATTACTTTTGCACCAACCTAATAGTTCTATGGGTGTGTTCAGTTTGTGAAGACTCGTCGAGCTGCACACTTACAATTTGGGATATTCCTTTATATATGTTAGACTTCAGTAAAAAGTTTACTTGAAATAATGAACTTGCAAAAGCATGAATTATACACTCAGATCAAATTGATTGCAGGGCCATTTTTCACCACATGGCTTTCACCTCTTCCCCAGCCAGACTGAAGTGAAATTCCTCCTCAGCCTTAACCAATCCAGGTTTTTTCCCACTTCATTAACACAATCCATCTGTTAAGATGTTTTTGTAGAAACACAGTTCAGGTAGAAATTTTCAGCAAATTTGAGAGAAATGTCAAAGTCAACTACCATTCACACTAATACTGATTTTGGTGAGATAGTTCTGTTTCCAGAAATCAGATGTAAACTGGAGGGCTGAAGAAGATTCAGGGAAATACATGGAGTCCCCTTTCTCCTGAGGTTAGAGGAGTGAACATGGTCAAGATAGAGGAGAAAGAATAAACCCACGTTAAAACAAATCCCAAATCAAGACTCATAATACAGACTAGGGAGGGGAATGTTTCCATCCGTTTCATTTGGAACCATAATAAAACTCAAAAGTCATTGTTCCCCTTCCAGCAACAATGAATTACAGCTGAAAGATTAATCCCACTGGTTTTTATTTTTTCTGCCTTTTCCCTATCTACTGACACACCCACCACCAAAACCAGCAATTTAGTATGGAGCTTTGACTGCCAGCATACAATACTGTCTTAAGGAAGGCATTAGTGATAATCCCTTAAGCTGTTGTATAAGCACCTCCTAGTTGGCAGCAGAAGGCTAAACACAAAATTGCAAGATGAGCTTGAATTTACTTTTGCAGCTTTCATCTGTCATCATCTTTTGGCACTTTGGTGTTCTGGGCTTTAAGCACCCACACGGCAGGAGAAGGGCTTCTACTCCTAATGGAAAGAGCTTCTCTCCCACCTGCCCCTATCTGGAAGCCATGCTTGTGAGATCATGGTTTTTAAAGACCTTCATCTTTGTCTTTAAAGATCTGTTGGATTCTTAATCAATTGCACTCTTTTTAGATCATGCATGCTTGTAAGACAGTGCAGTTCAATTCAACAAATAATTAATGAGTAGCCACTGTGTGCCAAGCACTAGGTATTTGGATAAACTCTGCCTGGCAGAAGAAACTATAGATACTACTATCAATTATTTTGCATCATAATGACTGTTAATCTAAAAGTTTACTTGGAAGGCCATAAAAGTTTATGGTTCTATATGAGCTGGGTTTTGATGGATGGATAAGAGATTTCCTGAAAATGCAGGTGGAACGTAAAAATATAGGTGCACAGAAAACTGGAAAAAGAACAGAACGTGATGAGCAATGGGGATAAGAAGTCAATAGCAGCCATGTCCTGATAGTCCTTGTATATCATGCTGTTATCATCATCATCATTATTGTTAAACTTTCTTCTCTTGTTGGCAAAGAATGGCTATTCAATAACCTTTCAAAGAAGAGTAAAATGATCAGGTTTTATTTTAGAAAGAGCATCTTGGCTCCTAAAGAGCCTAATAATGATATGTGTATTTTAGAAAGGGGATGTCAGAAATATAAGGAGAGCTGGAAGGAGACTGTTGCAGGAGTGCAGGTATAAGACATCGGAGGCAGGGCCAGGTGCAGTGTGGCTCACGCCTGCAATCCCAGCACTTTGGGAGGGTGAGGTGGGTGGATCACTTGAGGCCAGGAGTTCCAGACCAGCCTGGCCAACATGGTGAAACCCTGTCTCTACTAAAAATAAAAAATTAGCTGGGCATGGTGGCATGTTCTTGTGGTCCCAGCTACTCGGGAGGCTGAGACATGAGAACTGCTTGAACCCAAGAGGTGGAGGTTGCATTGAGCTAATATCATGCTGCTGCACTTCAGCCTGGGTGACAGAGTGAGATTGTCTAAAAAAATAAATAAATAAATAAATAATAAAAAGGAAAGGAGAAAAAAAAAAGAAACTGGAAGCTGTTTCAGAATTCCTTCCTGGGGCACCTTATGTGTTCAGAAAGCATTCACTGATAAATTCTATTGAGATGTGGCTCAGACTATGAGAAGATCTATATGAGCTGGGTGAGGAGAGAAATGTTTTATTTGTACTAGAACAAGATGAGGAAGAGGGAGTAAAGAAGAAGGGGGAAGGGAGTGGAGGATACCTATGTAAAACATGATTTTTTTTTTCTTTGAGCAGTAACCTCAGATCTTCAATCCAAGCCTACATGTATCCTGTGGTTCAGGGAGTATACGTCAGTATTTTTTTGTGGTGTGGCAGACCACAGCCAAAGCAGGCTGTACGGACAGCAGGACATAGTGAGCCATGGGAATGTGCAGAGAACTTTCTGAGGACTTTGGAGCCCAAGGTTGCTAGGGTTGGCTTCATATCATGGGGCTGAACAAGGGTGAGTTGACAGTGAAAAGGACAAAGGCTTATCTTCTCAGCAGAGTGATAATCACCCCAGGGGTGGCAAAATTTGGTTCTTAAGGGGTGATAACAAGTTTAGCTTTTAAGTATGTAAAGCACAGCTCTACACACAGTGCATAACCAGATATACAGTGTTCATCTGTGATGTTAAAATTTCACTGGAAGAGATTAGAAAAAATGTGTTAAAAGGCATTTTAGGAAGATGATAATGTTAAGGTTGAGAATCACTGGAAAAAGGGAATGTCAGTGGAGATAAATAAAAAGTGGATTGGAGAGAGAGAAAGAGGAAGATGATTCAGATGTCAGGGATATTTCAAAGGTTCTGGTTTAGAGTTTTGGGGACATTCATTGAGGTTTAGACTGAAGAGCAGATTTGAGGTGAGTGGGTTGTAGATTATTCTGGGTTGTAGATTATTCAAATTAATTTGTGATCAACATAAGGTGGTTACCTTCATTAAAAATAATAAATTAATAATGATAAATAATGGTGTCTAATCTAATCTATATTTAAACTGAAAGTCTCCCACATGCTTGATTGTGCTATGTCATGTACCTAGAGAGCGAAGTGTGTGTTACTTTATTCTGTGAATATCTTTTGTGTCATGGACACAATCTGCCACTTACATTATTTCATTAACCTCAAAACTGCAGAACAAGATGACGTAATGATGCCCTTGGTTTCTCAAGCCCACTCTCAAGTGTGGAATTTATATGATCCTTAAGGCAGAGGTTACATGCTTTCTGGGCACCTCTCATTCTCTCTGCAGCCCTCAGATGTGTGAGCCCAGAAACAGCATAACTTACCTCTGTGGGTTTCTTGTACGTTTAACCGACATCCCAACTGCTTCAGCTACCTATACAGTTTCTGCAGTGAAATCCAAGACCACATTGCCTTCCAGGGACTACAATCTTCATCATTTGTCAGTCGCACTGTTGATCTGGTGGGAGTTTATTGTGGTTCAGGATGTGGTACAAAAGGTAGGGAAGGGAGCACTCAAAGGGACCTGGGAACCATTCTTTAACACGAAGAGAGAGGAAAGGTCACGGTTGTGTAGAAGATGAGTAGATGCATAGAAGGAGAAGGGAATTCATCCTCTACTGCTTTGGGGAAATTGGCCAGGACCTGATGTTTTAGTCAGGAGTTTGTTTGAGGAGCACCAGTGCAGTCAGTGGAAATCCAGATTACTGATCCCAGAAGAGAGGGACTTGGCTGCCCAACCTTAAGGGAATTAAAGATGTGTTGAAGCCAGGAAGAAACCTCAATGGGAGGACTCCCCAAGTGTATAAACACACTTAGAAGGTCCTGCAAACAGATAGGATTTTGGCAGGGTAGGAAGAATACTGTTTCACAGCATCATTAGCCAGTAAATATGAAATTGTGGCTTCTTGTTAATTAAATGCATGACTCTAGCTCACTGGTACTGAGATGCCAGAGTTCCTGATGCATATTTTAGATAGTCCTGAGAATGCTGAGAAACGGTGGCAAGATGAGACAGTCAGTTGAAACAGCAATACCTTGTGGAACTTATGGAAATTTGAACTTGTACAGATATAATGGGGAACCACCTGACTTTCCTGGTGGTTTTTAGTTGTCCGCAGCGTCTGACAGAGGCAGGGAAGAAGGGGAGGGGAATAAAATACCAAAGGCTGATGAAAACATCTCCAGAACAAAAGACTTTCCTCCAGACACTAAATCCTTTTTTCAGCGTTTCCTTCCCACACCGACCCCATGCTCTGCTCTGCTGGGCCTTTCTCATCACTTCTAAAGAGAAGCAGAATTCATTTTCTACCACAGAGACTTACAGAGGTTAGCTGGAGTCACACACACCAAATGGCCAGCATGGGGTCGGTGCACAGTCAGCCAGCCAGTCAAAGATCCCGGTTTCCTTTATTTTCTCTCATTTATGTACATTAACTGTAATCTTCATCCTCTTCTTCCTCCTCCTTCTCTTCATTCTTTTCACCTTTTCAGGGACAATCAAGGTGTTTCAAACTATTGAGCATTGTTGTGAAGGGGGCCTTTTCTCTGTGTACCTTGTTCACTCATTTATTTATTCAGCATGTTTTTACTGCACACCTATTTTGTTCTAGGCACTATGCATGGCTCTGGGCATGCCCTGGTGAACAGAGAGGTTGTGCTTTCTGCCCTTGCAAAGCTTCTGATCCGGAGGGAGAAGTAGACAAGTAAATTTAAAAAAATGCCAATGAACGCTGCAAGTGAGATTAAATAGTCTGCCACATGAGGGAATAAGGAAATAGCCACCAAGCTTTGAAGAATATCACGTCCTGGAGATATTGGCCTGTAGGATAAAGCATGAACAGTTCCGTGAAGGCATGTTGAATACTCCTAATGTGCCAGGCACTGTGCTAGGCTTTGGAAATATGAATATATTATGGCCTGAATGCTCATGTAGAGGATAGCTTTTCCGTTTTATTTTGTTTTCTTTTTTTTTACTCTGTCACCTAAGCTGTAATGGAGTGGTGCAATCCCAGCTCACTGCAGCCTCCACCTCCTGGGCTCAAGCAATCCTCCCAACTCAGCCTCCTGAGTAGCTGGGACCACAGGCATGCACCACTATGCCTGGCTAATTTTTTTTGTATTTTTTGTAGAGACAAGATTTCACCATGTTACCGAGGCTGGTCTTGTACTCCTGAGCACGGGCGAGCTGCCTGCCTCAGCCTACCAAAGTGCCGGGATTACCATGCCCAGCAGAGAGTAGTTTTGACAAGCAGTAAATATAATGGGTTATTTTAGTAGATTGATTAATTTCAGTTGGGTTTTTTTTGAACCAGCTTGGTAGAGATGACATCTGAGTTAATTCTGGACAAATAAGTAGCAGTTAGGGAAAAAAGGATGGAGAGAGAAAATAAAGGGTGTTCTAACAGAAAAGCATAAGCAAGGCATAGAGGCTTGAAAAAGTGAATCTATTCTTTGAGAAGATTCAAAAAAGAAAAAAAGAAAGAGTGAATCTATGATGGATGCTTTGTATTTAGTCTCACTGGCACACATAGCTTGAAGCTGGGGCAACAGAATCTGGGAAACCCTCAATGCGTCAATTACAGCAAGCCATGGTCATTTTGGTTAATCACTGATTAGTGGTGGCGACTGGATCATACTGTGCTTGATAAGGATCACCCTAATACCAGTGTGGAGAGAGCATGGAATTTGAAATCCAAATAAGCATGACCACTATGCTAGTGGTACCTACAAGCCTTGTGCTTTCCTCCCTCCCTCCCTCTGTCTTCTGGGCTGTTAGAAGCACGAAATCTAAACCCAGAGAAAGACCGCTTGGAAGCGAACAAACTGTTATCTTGCATTTCCCCTCTAGACACACAGCCTTGGTGTGGATTTATACAGCTGCATTTAGAGCTGATGATAGAATCATTGTTTTTTTTTTAAGTCCTCCCATGACACAAACCAAGAAAAAAATCATAATAAAATTTTACAAGTTAGCTGCCACCAAGAATAAACAAGAGAGCACTATAAGAAATGAATCAGAGGCTCTAACTGAATCTTCTCTCAGGACAATAACTCTAATGCAAAGTCAGGGTCTGAGGAGGTCGCCACAGAAAACTCTCTTGGGGCATTTCTGAGGAGAAAGGAAATAGTCTCTACCTGTCATCTTCACTTCATGTCCTAATATGTCTGTCGATGTGCAGAGAAAACATCATCTGCGGCCTCTGCTCTGAATCAAGGTTTGGATAACCAGGGCCATTAAGGTGTCCCCAAGGATCACAGAATTAACCCTCTGTGAACACAGGGAAGCTGCTGCTACTAAACCACCCGAGGAAAGCTGCCTGATTCTAATCGTGGCTGAGCCAAAGTGTCACTTGCCATTAGGTTCAATTGGCAATATATTTTTTTTCTTTTTAAATTACAAGATTACCTTTAAATTGTGTACGGGAGCTCATGACTGCTGTCCATCGCAGGTAATCGGGAGTGATTTCATTTTACCCAGGGACAGTCTGCCTCTTCTGGAGTCTTTGTTCATTAAGCCTCTGTCTCTCTCAGGTTCCGTTTAAGTATCTATGAGAAATACATTGTGTAGCAGACGTTGCATGTTTGCTTTTAGAGTCACCTCCTTTGTTGGTGGATGATTCTTTGGAGCTGGATTCTCCTGGAGCCTCTCACATGTAGAAGACGAATGTGCGTTCAGCGCACCCTCCGTGCGGTCTCTTGGATACAGATGACAGAATTGGGCTGACCCCATGACCTCTCCAAAAAATCACTTGAATAAAAAATCTAAATTTCCAATCATCTTTTGTTGCTTTCAATTGAAGCAACTTTAGTATAACTCTTATAGACCAAGTCACAACCTTACTTATCCATTATTTATTCATTCATGCATTTATTAATTCATTTTGCATACTTATTATGTCTCTTCTGTGCCAGATATTAAGCCTGGCATTAGTTACAATGGTGTATTGGGAGCTTATAATGTAGTGGTGAAGAGACAAAATTAAACAGGTGATTCTATCACACTGTGATAAGGCTATGATGTGGAGAGAGCAGGAGGTCCAGTCCAGGGACCTTGGCTACGGTCTTGAGGCCACAGGCAAGTCTTCTCAGAGACTTTTACATCTGAGCAGAGACCTGACGGTTGAGGGGAGTTTCACCAGTTGAAGAGCTTGTGCAAGCATCTAGAGGTGAGAGGGAAGTTTAGGGAGACGGAGAATGGAAAGTGGGTATGCATGCATGAAGAAAGCAGAGTGGTGATCAGTTTATCCAGCAAGCATGGACATAGAGAAAGATGGCCCATATCTCAAAAGCTTTGTGAGCCCTATAAATGAATGAAGACTTTATCCTGAGGGCCGAAGAGAAGAGAGGAGAGATATGATCAGATACACATTTTGGAAAGGTCTCTGTGGACATTTTACTCATACTGGGTGACTGGTCTTCTGGGGATCTGATGCATTTGCAAGCCTGACGGGACCTCAGATAAAATAAACCTTTTCCCAGGAACAACCTCTAACCAGCTGCATCTTTTAATTTTAAATGTTTCCTCCAAGAACACTGTCCATGCTCTGTTTATTCCAATTCTGCAAGTACTGAAATGGGGTCACAGTAAGAACACATCTAAAGAGGGTCATAGCCAAGAGTTGAAGGCATGACAACAGCATTATTACCCATGGCCCTAGACCCTAGCCAGAGGTCATTGGTGGGCAGAGGAAGCTGTAGACTTTGTTGCCGCAAAAAGTAATCTAAACGGCTGCAGTTTTGTCAAGTCCTTTTGCTTTACTGGGAGAAAAAGTTTAAACACATGAGCTATGGGTTGTAACATTTCTGACATCAGCCAGAGTCATGTTAGAGAGATGACTGGGCTGGGACTCTCTTAAGATGTGGGTTTGAAGTCCATTTCTGTCACTTAATAACTTAGACAACTTACAAGACTTTGTAGTCTCATCGTTTTCCCCATCTAAATATTAGCATAACTCCTATTTCAAAGATGTTGTGGAAATTAAATGGCATATGCGTAGCATATTGTACATGTTTATTGAATGAATAGAAATGAGATATTGGAGAAACCTTGGACTCTATTTCTACACTTCAGTCTTCTCATCTGTACATTGAACATGTTGGGTTAGTCTTTCAAATTCTCTTCAGCTCAAATTTTCTGGTTTCCTGATGGTCTATTTGGGACATCAAATATATGAAAATTTGGTTTGGTACCTGATAAAATTTTAAGGACAAGATATAAAAAAATATTTCTGATAGAAAAAAATATTTCTGATAAAAAAAAAATCCTAGTTACTCTCTGGCACCACTAAAATTGCTCTTATTCCCAAAGCCAGGTAATTAGAAGCATGCTTATTTGCTGCTGTTGTTGAC
The DNA here is from genome assembly GCF_001604975.1 of Cebus imitator. Classification (NCBI taxonomy): domain Eukaryota; kingdom Metazoa; phylum Chordata; class Mammalia; order Primates; family Cebidae; genus Cebus; species Cebus imitator. The sequence goes on along the minus strand of NW_016107452.1, from coordinate 3,081,929 downwards.
TTTATTTGACTGCCTAGTGAGGACTTGGTCTCATAGGATGAGACTGACAGCAAATTTCCTGTAAGACCACTTTGCCCTGTAGAAAAAAAATAATTGATTTATCCTTTTATGTCATCTCATGAAGTACTATTGATGTTCATGCTAAAAACTCTATGTTTCTTCCTGAGTAAGGACTCAAAAGACGATTCTGAGCACAGAAAATCTGATATTGACTGAGGGAGTGAGTGTTTCAGATGTTTGCTGACATCTGAAAGGTGATTTGGTTTAGAATTTAAGCACCTCTGAGAGTTATGCCCTCTGTATAGTGCCTTTGATGTGTACACATTTCTTCCTTGCCGTGTTTAAAGAATTCCTTCTCTCTTAGTAGGTAGACATTGCCATTACTCAGAATTTAATGCTTCTGCTGATTGACCTTTATTTACTGTGAAGATGTAGCTAAACATAGACGTGTTCTAAAGATAGGAGAATACAAAGTTTGGGGATTAGATATTTCATCTGTTTAGGAATGACTAAAATATACCCCAATCACAATTTAAATATCTCTTTGCCGTAGCTATCATCTTCTATATTGCTGGGGCTGGGTGTCTGTTGTTCGATACATTATCTGTACTTTTCTTTTTTGGTACTTCAGGGAAGGCAGATTGTAATGTTGCTCACATAGGACCATCTGGAGGCCCATCCTGAAACATAACCCTCAAGCTTCAGGAAGCAGAGCTGCAAAATAGCTACTCGGGAGAGCAAAAATCTCAGCTTCAACCTCATTTTCTCTGGGAGTCTAAGACGAGCCCTTTGAAAATTGCTTCCCTAGTATGCAGTCCTATGACATACACTTTATTATCATCACTTCTTTGTGTCCATCTCTTAGCACAGGCTTTGCTTTCCCAGGGGACAGGAACCCTAGCTTGTTCCCCTCTGTTTTCCATTGTCTAATACACAGTAGGTGCACAAAATGATTATCTGCTTAAGGATAACTATCGATTCATTTTGCATTTTAATCATCCGTCTCACTAGAATGCAAGTTCCATGAAATAGAGACTTTATGTTTTTAGAATACTTTGTTAGAAGGGTGCTGGTTATCAGTTGGTGCACAGTAGTTAGTGAATGAATGAATAAACGAGTACACATTAACAAAAACTGCCAATTTAAAAAGGCAGAAGGTGATCGGACTGATTACTTAATACTTAGGCACTTAGACGCCACTACCCAGAGTAAATAAATTACGCTAAAACTGTCTGTATAATCAGGCAATGCAGCAGTGTGACCTGGCTGGCGCCTGTATTCTCAGCTACTCAGGAGGCTGAGGAGAGAGAATACCTTGAGCCCAGGAGTTCAAGACCAGCCTGAGCAACACAGCCATACCCTGATTGTAAGAAAACAAAACAAACAAAAAAAACACGCTAGATATTTTTGTGCCTGCCTGATTCCCAGCTACTCAGAAGGCTGAGGCAGGAGGATTTCTTGAGCCCAGGAGTTTAAGCCCAGCCTCGGCAAGACAGTGAGACCCATGTCTCAATAAATAAATAAATTAGTCCATCGACCTCTTTATTCTGAATCATCAATATTAGTCTATTTAGCTCTTTTTTTTTTTTATTTAATTTGAGACAGAGTCTCGCTCTGTCATACAGGCTGGAGTGCAATGGCTGCATTAGGCTGACTGCAACCTCTGCCTCTAGGGGTCAAGCGATTCTCCAGCCTCAGCTGCCCGATTAGCTGGGATTACAGGCACTCGTCATCATGCCTGGCTAATTTTTGTATTTTTAATAGAGATAGGGTTTCACCATGTTGGCCAGGCTGGTCTTGAACTCCCAACTTCAGGTGATCTGCCCACCTCAGCCTCCCAAAGTGCTGGGATTACAGGCGTAAGCCACCATGTCCAGCCTAGTCTATCTACCTCTTTATTCTGATTCACCAATCCACTTTGTATAGGGATATTTTAAGAATTCTGGCAGTAAAATAATTTCTGTATCTGTTTTTCTTTTCAAAAAAAGTAGCAGTATTGAAGTACAATTGACATAAAATAAACTGCATAGATTTGAAATGTACCATTTGATATGTTTTGATATGTGTATACCATGGGGAAACCATCACACAATCAAGATAATGAACATGTCCATTACTCTAAATGTTGCCTGTGTCCTTTGCAGTCACTCCTTCCCACTAGACCACCACTGATCTGCTTTCTGTCGCTATTTATTAGTTTGCATTTCCTAGAATTTTTATATAAGCGGGATTATACAGTATGTACTCACATTTGTTTGGCTGCTTTCACTCACCCTCATTATTTTGAGATTAATCCATGTTGTAGTGTGTATCAAGAGTTTATTCTTGCTTTGTTGAGAAATACCTCATCGTATGAATATAGCTATTTGTTTAACCATTTACCTGTTGATGGATATTTGGGTAGTTTCCAGTTTGGGGCTATTACAAATAAGACTTCTACAGACATTCACGTGAAAGACTTTGTATGGACAAATGTTTTCATTTCTCTTGGGCAAATATCTAGGAAAGGAATTGTTGGACCATATGGTAATTCGATGTTTAACTCTTTAAGAGACAACTAAGCTGCTTTCCAAATTAGTTGTACCATTGTACATTTCCACCAGGAGTGTGTGTGACTCCTAGCTTTTTCACATCTTTTCCAGCACTTGATGTGATCAGTCATCTTAGTTTCTGTCAAGCAAACAGATATGTAGAGGTATCTTCTTGTAGTTTTAATCATCATTTCCTTAATGATTAATGATGTTGGGTGCCTTCTGTGTGCTTATTTCCCACCCACGTATCTTTTTATTTATTGGGTTTTGTTATTATTGACTTTCAAGAGTTCTTTAAATATTTTGGATACAAGTTTTTTTTTTTTTCCTGTCATATGATTTGTTTATATTTTCTCTCAGATTATGGCTTGTCTTTTCATTCTCCTAAAAGTGTCTTTAGATGAGAAGACATTTAAAATTTTTATGAAGTCCTTTTTATCAGTTTGTTTATTTCTGGATACTCTTGGAGGAATGTGTAAGAAACCTTTGCATAACCCAATGTCAAAAAGGTTTCCTCCTAGAAGATTTTTAGTTTTAGCTTTTAATTCAGGGCTATATGTCTCTCCCCTTCTCTGAGTCTGAGACTTCACTGGAAGTCACAGCCAATGTCATAAGACAGATAAAATAAATGAAATATAAAAAATTTCATAAATCCAGGGTTATATTGTTCAAGGTATAAAGTCAACATTTTCAGATATGGATATCCCATTGTTCTAGCACCATTTATTATAAACCCTGTCCTTCGCCAAGTTAATTGCCTTTGCACTTAAAAATCAGTTGTAAAAAATCAGTTGCTTGTATCTTGATTATTGGAGTTTTATTGTAAGTCTTAAAATCTGGGAGTGTTAGCTTTCCAGCCTTATTCTTTTAAAAAGTTCTAATGGCTAATTTAGCTCCTTTGTATTAGAATAAGATTGTTCAATCTCTATTAAAGAAACCACACTGGAATTTTGATTTGAGAGAATTGACATCTTAACCATATTGAGGCTTCTGACCCATGAACACAATATAGTGTATCTTTCCATTTATTTAGGTCTTTAATTTGTCCAGTGATGTTTCACACATGTCAGGGTACATGTCTTTTAATATTTGTCAGATTTATTCCTACACATTTTATATTTTTTAATTATATTTTTAAAATTTCAATTTTCAGAGTTATTTTTTTCCCAGTTCTATTAAGGTCTAATTGACAAATAAAATCACATATATTTATAGTAATGTTTGGATATATGTATGCATTGTGAACTGATTAAATCAGTTAATTCACATGTCTGTCATCTCACTTCCTTATTTTTGGTGGTGAGACAATTGAAAATTGACTTTCTGAGCAGTTTTACGTACACGGTATGTTATTATTAACTATAGTAGCCATGTTGTACAATAGGTCTTTAGCACTTGTTCCTGCTGTTGAACTGATAATGTGTACACTTTAACCAACATCTCCTCATCCTCCCACCTTTAGCCTCCAATCCCAGGCAACCATCATTCTACTATACTCTGCTTCTATGAATTTGACTTCTTAAGATTCCATATGTAGGTGAGATCATGCAGCGTTTGTCTTTTGTGCCTGGCTTATTTCACTATGCATTATATCCTCCAGGTTCATCCACGTTGTTGCAAACTACAGGAGTTTCTTTTTCTTTTTTTTTTTTAGGTTGGATTATATTCCATTGTACATATATACCATATTTTCTTCATTCATCAGTTGACAGACATTTATGTTAATTCTCTATCACGACTGTTGTGAATAATGCTGCTGTAAACATGGGAATATGGACATCTCTTTGAGAAACTTTTTTTATTTCTTTCTGATATATACCCAGAGTGGAATGTGGGATTGCTAGTTCATGGGGTAATTCTATTTTAATTTGAATTAGTAACATGTAATGTATGAAGAACCTCCATACTGTTTTTCATAATGGCTGCACTAATGAACATTTTCACCAATAGCATACAGGGATTTCATTTTCTCCACATCCTCACCAACACTTATTTTTTTGTTTTTTTGATAATAGCTGTTCTAACTCTTAGTAATTTTATTTTAATTTGAATTAGTAACATGTAATGTGTGAAAACTCTCCATACTGTTTTTCATAATGGCTGCACTAATGAACATTTTCACCAATAGCATACAGGGTTTTCATTTTCTCCACATCCTCACCAACACTTATTTTTTTGTCTTTTTGATAATAGCTATTGTTTTTGATAATAGTTATTCTATTCTTTTTGAAAACAGCTTTTTGTCTTTTTGATAATAGCGATTTCCCTGATGATAAGCCATAATAAGCATATTTTAATATACCTGTTGAACATTTGTATCTCATTTTTTGTCCATTTAAATGTCTATTCAGGTCCTTTGTATCTTTTAAAGATTGAGTTGAGCACTTACTATTGAGTTGTTTGACTTCCTTATGAATTTTGAATATTAGCCCCTTATCAGATATATGGTTTACAAATATTTTCTCCCATTCTGTTGGTTTTCTGTTCACTTAGTTGATTGTTGCCTTTGCTTTGCAGAAGCTGTGTAGTTGATATAATCCTATTTGTCTATTTTACTTACATTGCCTGTGCTTTGGAGGCAAAAAAAAAAAAAATTGCCCAGTGGCTCTCACCTGTAATCCCAGCACTTTGGGAGGCTGAGGTGGATGGATCACAAGGTCAAGAGATTGAGACCATCCTGGCCAACATGGTGAAACCCTGTCTCCTAAACATACAAAAAAATTAGCTGGGCATGGTGGCATGCACCTGTAGTCCCAGCTACTCAGGAGGCTGAGGCAGGAGAATTGCTTGAACCCTGGAGGCGGAGGTTGCAGTGAGCCAAGGTCACACCACTGCACTCCAGCCTGGCGCCTGGTGATGGAGTGAGACTCTGTCTCAACAACAACAACAACAACAACAACAAAATTGCCCAAACCAATATCAAGAAGCCTTTCACCTATGTTTTCTTCTAAAAGTTTTACATCTTAAGTCTTATGTGTTTTTAATTCATTTTGAATTGGATTTTATATATGGCGCGAAATAAGTGTCAAATTTCATTCTTCTGCATATTGATATATTTTCCCAGCGCTATTTATTAAAGAGACTGTCCTTTCCCCATAATATGTTCTTGGAAACTTTGTCAAAGATCAATTAACTATAAATATGTGGATTTATTTTTGGGCTTTCTATTTTGTTCCATTGGTCTCCATGTCTGTTTTTATACCAGTATCATACTGTTTAGTATAGCTTTTCAGTATATTTTGAAATCAGGGATTGCATTGAAGCTGTGGATTGCTTTAGGGCACTTCAGCAATACTAATTCTTCAAATCCATGAACATAGGATATTCTTCCACTTATTTGTGTCTTGTTCAGTTTCTTTCATCAGTGTTTTTTAGTTTTTAGCATATAATCTTTCACCTCCTTGATTAAATTTATCTAAATATTCTATTTTTGATTCTATCGTAAATGGTATTTTCTTGATTTGTTTTTCAGATAATTCATTGTTAGTATATAGAAATGATCATTTTTGTAGACTAAATTTATATTCTGCAACTTTACCAAATTTGTTTATTAGTTCCAACATTTTTTGGTGGGATCTTTATAACCATGTCATCTGCAAATAATAGCAATTTCACTTCTTCCTTTCCAATTTGGATGTGCGTTTATTTCTTTTTCTTGCCTAATTGCTCTGGCTAAGACTTCCAACAATATATTGAATAGACTTTGGGAGAGTAGGCATCTTTGTTCCTGATCTTAGAAGAAAACTCTCAGCTTTTTCTCCAATGAGTATGGTGTCAGCCGTGAGCTTATTGCATATGGCCTTTATTGTGTTGAAGGTATGTTCCTTCTATAATTAACCCGTTGATAATTTTTTGTATATCAATCAGTCATTTAACATTATGGCAAGAAATATATACAGTGTCCCATGGTAAACTGCAGTGTTTCACAATGATAGAAGATAATAAATGTGTAATTCAGTTGTGGCGGAGAGAACAAATCACATTTTTATCACATCTTAGTGCAGAGGACAAACTTGATCTGCAGTAGTACTTCAACACCACATGCTAAGTTGAGTGTTAAAAAAAACGCTTTACACCTATTTTTTTCTTTAAATACATGTATGCCACGTATAGCTGCTTCACAAAAAGGTTAAAGTAATTCAAAAGGGAAAAATGAGGCCATTATTTTTTCATAGATCTCATTGGCAGGTTAACATGGCTCGATATATTTACTGTATATATTTACTTTAAATATGTATTGTTTAAAATTGTGTAATAATTCCCATCTACCCATACATCGACTAGCAATAATATCTAAGATGATTAGTAATCAACACAGAAAGTTGAGATGAGAGAAAACACGAAGGTTTGTTTTTGTTGTTTTGCTTTCCTTTTTTGCTTCTCTTTAAAAATAGGCTTCTAAGGACTGTGAATTACTATCGTTAAAATAATGACGATGGAGATTCCATGTACCGAAAAGCATTTTCAAGAAGAAAAAAATAGCACAAGAACTGAATCAACAAAGGAAAAATGAGAAGCACAAAGAAAACCTAGGACATTTCCCTTTTTGTTTTAAACTGGAAAATCCTAGCTCCTTGAAGTGATATAATGATACTCTGACTCAAGAGAGAAGCTAAATAAGCACAAGTCACAAAGACCAAGTTCAAAACACTTATGAGAATGGAACATTTGTAAGCCTCTCTAACTCTAGAAAACTAGCTAGTGATGATGCACAAGTGACTCTCTCATTCTTCAAGACGGAGGTAAGTGTGTTTACAAAACCCCCTCTGTCATCAACTTGGCATCCTCCTGGCAATTGTCCCTGTCAGTAAGACATTACAGTCACAGGAGGAACTTTCTTTTTTCCTATATTTAAACAATTCTAATGCCTCCAACATATTTAGGATACCTAAGTCCAAACAAGAGCTTAAGCAGAGTTATAAACCTTTAAAATCTTGACAACATTTTTGTGGGCCCTGAAAATAATCAAAAGTGCTAGTTTAGCTGCCTTTAAAAGACCTTTATTTCCCTTTTACCTTCATTATGCAAATTTCCCTTTCATACTCTTCTCACACACTACTAGCCCAGCCTCCCCAAAAAAGGAAAAAGGAAAAAAGAAAAAAATTGAACAAAAGAAAAATTAAAAAGGCAGCAAACAAAAGGAACAAAGACACAGGATAAAGAAAAGAGTTCACAGATTTAAGAAAAAAAAATTCAATTCAGCAAATTCACCAAAAAAATGTGAATGTATCCTAAAGTGATTAAACTCAGAAATGATGTACATTTTTCCAGTTTACACGGTTTGACCAAAACCAGCATGGCTTTATGTGGTAGCAAACCAACTGATTCTTGCTTCTATTTTCATAAGTGATTTTGCCCACATATCAACCCACTTTAACTGTTAAACAGCAAAACTTTCAATGAAAAATCATTCATTTTAACCAGGATCACACCAGAAAACTGAAGGTATATTTTTTTACCTTTTTCTTAAAAAAATCAAAAACAAAAACGAATAAGCCAAAACAGATTAACAGCAAAGAGTTCTAAAAAATTTACATTTCTCTTACAAACTGTCATTCAGAGAACAATAGTTCTTAAGTCTGTTAAATCTTGGCATTAGCAGAGAAACTTGATGAAGAGTCGTACTTGGAATATTGTGAAAAAATTGTTTTTGTCTAATCTCTCCCTATTGTTTTGCCAACAGTAATCTAAATTTGCATGGAACATCCCCATAGTTGCAGTGTAAACAATGTATAGGAAGGAATATATGATAAGATGATGCATCACATATGCATTACATGTAGGACCTTCACAACTTCATGCACTCAGAAACATGCATGAAGAGAGGAGGAGAGGACAGCCCAGGGTCGCCATCCAGGTGCCTTGAGAACAGAGAACGCAGAAGTGGCACTGTTGATATTTAGTTGGTGCGTACTGTTGGTGGCCCCGAGCGATGAAAGTGAACATTCTGCCACTTTGCATCCCGGTGGTGCCACACCCAAGTCTCTTCTGACTACATTGTCTTTGGCAATCCACTGCCATCCATGTACTGTGTGTGCAGTGCTGTGCGGGCAGCATCATCCCTTACCAGATGTACGTGAGGGTTTAGAATAATAGTGTGGATTGGTTTATTGCTTTGGGGTAAAGCATTTTCAAAGTAGAACTGGTGAAAATCCATCCCTTCCACTAACTTACCCAAAGCTTCAGGTTCAAAAGCGGTAAGGCGTGGGTCACAGTCTTTTCTGTAGGCTTCAAAGTCTCCGTTGTTGATAGCTTCGATCAGTTGTTCAGTGACTTTGGTAATCTCTTGCTTTCGTGCTTTCACATCTTCATCCTCAATTGTTGTCTTTGAACTCTCAGTTGACTCCTTTACTCCATTTGGTTTCTTCAACAAACTCTTGGCTGCTGAGAAATTCCTTGTAGCCACCATAGTTGCCAAGATGGGACCCTTTAGTTTTCTTCTAGCGTTAAATTTCTTAAAGCAGCCTATAGACTCCTGTCTGTGCATCATGGAAGCAACAGTAGAATGCTGACAGATCCATGGGTGTTTGAGTGCCTCTGAGGCTGTGATACGTTTGGCAGGGTTGATAGTAAGCATTTTATTGATGAGGTCTTTGGCTTTAGGAATCACCATATTCCATTCCAGTGATGGAAAAGCATAAGCTCCAGCCTTGATCTGCTGATAGAGTCTGTGTTGATAAAAAAATTTGTGCTTGCTCCTGCTTTCACATTGTGTAGAGCCTGTTTCCACTTTCCTTCCTGCCATGAGTAAAAGCTCCCTGAGGTCTCCTCAGAAGCAAATGCTGCCATACTTCTTGTGCCAAAGTTATTGGAGGTGCACTGTTTGAAGACATAGTGGCAAGAAAATACTACAGTGAAGCTGTAGTATTTTCATCCCGGAAGGGTGGACACTCCACCAGTAGAATATAGAGAATGACACCACAGGCCCACATATCCACTGGTTTTCCAGAAGGGTCTTTATGTAAAACTTCTGGAGAAAGATATCCAGATGTGCCAGCAAAACCAAACCACGGCTGCTGGTCACCTTGAACTTCTGTGGCTAAGCCAAAGTCTGCCAATTTCATAGCTGCTCCCTTGGATTTGCTAGCTAAGAGCAAATTCTCAGGCTTCAGGTCCTGATGGACCATGCCAATCTGATGGCAGTGTAGCACAGCCTCCAGGATCTGCTGAATACAATGATTTCAGGTCCCTGTGAACTATGCCATTTACGTGACAATGATTTACACTTTCTAGAATCTGCTGTATACAGTGAGTGCATCAGCTTCACTGTAGTATTTTCTTTCCGCTATGTCTTCAAACAGTTCACCTCCAGTAACTTTGGCACAAGAAGTATGTCAGCATTTGCTTCTGGGGAGACCTCAGGGAGCTTTTATTCATGGCAGGGAGGAAAGTGGAAACAGGCAGTACACATGGTGAAGCAGGAGCAAGAGAGAATTTTTTTTATCATGAAATAATGTTAAACTTTGTCCAGTGATTTTCCTGCATCTATTGAGATGATCGTATGGTTTTTATACTTCAGTCTGTTAATGTAACATACTGTATCACATTTCCTGATTTGTGTATGTTGAACCATTCTTACATCCTAGGAACAAATTCCACTTGATCACGTTGTATGATCCCTTAAGGTGCTGTTGAATTTTGTTTACTAGTATTTTGTGGAGAATTTTTGCTACCTTTTAAAATAAGTGTGGAAGTGTTCGTGCTATCTAATTTTTGCAAGGGTTGGAGAAGGCTTGGCATTAATCTTATATAAATGTTTGGTAAAATTCACTGGTTACATCATCAGGCCTTGAGATTTCCTGTGTTGGGAGTTTTCAATTACTGATTTAATCTCTTTGCTCATTATTGGTATGATTAGATTTTTAATTTCTTACAATTTTAGTAGGTTGTATGTTTCTAAGAATTCGGTTGTTTATTGATGGTATATCGAAATACATTTGACTTTTGTACATTAATTTGTGTCCTGCAACTTTATTAATCTCATTTTTAGTTGTAGCCCTTTTTTTGGGAATTTCACCAGACTTTCTCTGTAGAAGATCATGTCATTGTCATATTATCATGTCATTGTCATCAATATCATATTAATAAAGATATTTTTAACTTTATTTTCAGCTGGATGACATTTGTGTCTTTTGCTTTCCTTATTGCATTTGCAGGAGTATCTAGTACAGCATTGAATTTAAGTGGTCAGAGTAGATATCTTTTCTTATCAAATGGAGAAAAATGTAGCCTTTTGCCATTGAGTGTGATATTATAGACTTCTCATGCATACTCTTGAGCAGGTCAAAGAAGCTGGGGCATTTTGTTTCCCCTTTTTGGATCACTGTCCTTCATTGACTAATATCCAGTGTCTTGCCAACCATTGTTTTATATGTCTGTTCTTTGGTTGTTTTAGGAAGGAGGGTAAATCAGATATTACTTACTATACCTTGCCTGGAAATGGAAGTTCCTAGGTCTGCTCTAAATATATTTTTAAATAAAAATAGAAGACTTTAAACTCTTATATCACTTACATGATTGATTAGTTTATTTTACTATGTAGAGAAAATTTTGTTCCTCATAAAAAACAACATGAAAGCACATATATGGTTGATATTATAATCTTGGACTGAATGATTGATTGGCTCATTCAACAGCTATTTATTATATGTCTACTATGTAACAGTGCCAGGTAGACTTCCAGGCCCTGGAGATTTGTCTCTAGACAAAGAAGGCAGGTTTCTGCTGGAGTGGAGCTTTCATTCTGGTGCAGGAAAGAGTAGATTATTACACAAGTAAACACATAGGTAAGATAATTGCAGATAGTGAAGACCATTTTGAATCTAGCTTTGTTTGAGAGAGAATGACTGGCAAAAGGAAATACTTTAGAATAGTCATCTGAGGAGTCCTCTATGAAGAGCTGACATTTGAGCTGAGATGTAAGTGATGAGAAAGAGCCAGTTGCCCCAAGTTTTGGGAGAAAAGCATTCTACACATCAAAATAGATAATGACCAAAAGGACTTAAGCTGGATAAAGGATTTAAAGACAGAAATACTTCCCTCACAAACAAAGGGTAGGAGCCTAATGAGAAGGGACTTCAAATTAATATCAGAACCATGCTATAGGTTATTTATAACATTATTCTCAGGGGAATCATGAAGAAAACATTTTCATAGGGCTTTACAGGTTGTTCAGGCAGGCATTACTCTGCCACCAGAGCCACACAGGTTGTAAAGGAGCTTGAAAATAGCCCTAGATTTAGGTGTGTGCAGTAGTATGCTAGGGCTGGCTTGGGCAGGCTCTCCAGAGCCAACTGTGGGCAACTTTTCCTAACTCACATTCAATGATGTCACCTTCCTAGCTTGAAATCAACCATGGTGGGAGAATTTACACCACAAAAATGGCAAATTTTACAAATCATGGGCTTTTCTCCCCAGAAATCTCATTGTTAAACATTTATTAGCATACCACTTTATATAACAGTGTTTATGAGCACAACACTACATAATCAGTACTCTGTATAATATGAATATATATTCATATATTCATATAGATCGTAGTCCATAGCCTCTAAAAGTAAGTAAGAACATAATTTTATTTAACGAAGAAGAAAGTTATACTAATTATACTTTTGAGATTCCATGGATGGAGGTAACAACTTACTTTCAACTATGCTAAAAATGTGAAAACCTGAACTTTAGAATTGAATAAATACAGCATTGCTTAAGATCATTATGTAGAAAATGCTGTATAGTTTATTTTATTGTATGCATTGGTCATTCAAATAAAAGGCCTATCTCTCATTACAAGTCCAAAATTTTAAAAAAATCAACATCAATACAGTTTTGAGAGTTTATCAAAAATGTTTGAACTTAATAAGTCCAATTCATAATAAAAGTCAAGACTTTGGGAACTTATATGGACAAATTGAAAACAGCCTCCCTTTTACCTACTATCACATGGCACTTGCTGCTTTTTATTGGTGTATTATTTAGTTACCTGTTTTTCCCAAATAGACACTAGCACGCTTGAGGGTAGAATTCCTCTGTGTCTTATATTATTTATATTTTGTGTTGAGATAGTTGCCCAGCTCATTATAAGTGATCACGAAATGTCAAGTGAAAAAAAAAATCAATGTATTTATCTGTTTATCATGTATGTTTATCTATCTATCTATCTATCTATCTATCTATCTATCTATCTATCTATTGTGACTCCTTACCAAGGCATATTCATGTTTGGGTATACCACTTCACACACAGATGGTAGCATGAAGATTCTACTTTTACAGATCTTTCACTATGTCTTATCAATCAGATACATTGTTCAGTAACCTCTTTTCTCTGGACAGTCTCACCACAGAGTCCAGCACATAGTGCTGATCATGTAGCCCATTTTGTAGGTAAGATATTTCTGACAAGTTAGTTGAGTATAAACGTAATTAAAACCTGATTGTATTGACCACATCACTGGCCTGCTGTGATGGCATTTGGACAGTCTGACATGAGTAGATTTGCCCTTCCTTGCTCTTAACGACTAGATGCAGGTGAAAATGTCCAGTGAGCCTTTATATCCCAGTTGCCTAACAAGCTATGAGAAAGAAAGTCTCAGGGTAGCTCTTCTCAGGCACTCTGGTTCAATAGAAAAGAAACTGACCATTACTACCAGGTACCAGCCAAGCACATCACTATGAATAGATCCATTTGGACAAGGTGGCTTCTTTTTCTTTTTCTAGAAGCTGAAAATATCCCCTGATAGCTTAACAGAGAAGAATAAATTGCCCTCATGTATTTACACAGAGGAGAAGATTTTCCTCATTGTACTTGCAATTTTGTCTTGTGTGATGACCTCCATTTTCATAATCCTTCATGGAGTATCATGATTTAAAAAGCTTTCTCTCCCTGCTGTTTCTGTTAAAAGGTTTTCTGGTGCAATTCCTGGAAAGTCAAATTCTGCATTTAAATGTTGTATTTTCACAGATATAATATAAAAGAGGCCATACTTTTACGTGTTTTTCTTCCTGGGAGAGTAGCAAGCAATTCCACCCTTCTGCATATATTGTTAACCAAGCTATAAGAGTGTACAGCAGCTCTAATAGCAAAGCAATTGTGATTACATCTTGCTCGTAATTACATTTATTTGCTCACATATGTCCAAAAAGGCAAGCATTAGTCAGACTCTATGGGTATGCGTTTGTGCAAGGAAAATCATCCAGTGGGTTGACAGTGAAGAAAATAGCTTTTAGCTTCTTAGGTCTCTCCCATCACAGACACTCCCAAAGACTATCAGAGCTTACTTAGTTTTTGCTTCCATGCTTCTAAAATCGATTGCATTTTCAAAGCAGGGTGATTTATTATGGGTGATGGATTTGCATCAAAATAAACAAAATATTAGCAGGTGCATATAACAAGATACATGTCTGTGTTCCCAGAGAAGAGAGTTAAGAAATACCATGGTTCAAAGCAACTTTAGAAAGGCAGCTGTCCCATCCAAAGAAAGGATGTTTGCTGCTTCTCAGGGAATGTAGAGGAAAATAAGAGAGTTCGGCATGTGAAAGAATTTTAGATCTGCATTTTTGAACTGTCCCTAAGGAAATGGGACAGTGATGGAAATAGCATTGGCTTTTTGTGAGGTGGATGGGTTTGGGTCCTGGCTGTAGTATTTATAACTCAAAAGAGTTTGGAGAAATTACTTTACTCCTCTGTGCCTTCATTTTCATTCTTTCTTTTTTTTCTTCTTCTTTTTTTTTTTTTTTGAGACGGAGGTTTGCTTTTGTCGCCCAGGCTGGGGTGCAATGGCATCATCTTGGCTCACTGCAACCTCCGCCTCCTGGATTCAAGCAATTCTCCTGCCTCAGCCTCCCAAGTAGCTGGAATTATAGGCATGTGCCACGGTGCCCACCTAATTTTGTATTTTTAGTAGAGATGGAGTCACCATGTTGGCCAGGCTGGTCTGGAATTCCTGACCTCAGGTGATCCACCTGCCTTGGTCTCCCAAAGTGCTAGAATTACAGATGTGAACAACTGTGCCCAGCCTGTGCCTTCAGTCTCTTATTACTAGAATGGAGGTAGCAATGCCAAGCTTATTGGGCTGTTTTAAAATGTACTACTCATGAGATTGTACAAACTCCTTGCAAGCAGCCACTGAAACTGAGCTGCTGTGGTATCCTTAGAACCTGGCATAGTTCCTAGAATATCTTACTCAGTGAGTATTTCTTTTTAAGTATTTGAACGTAAATTGCTTGATATGGACACGTCTCAGACCATTGCATTGTATTATTTTCCTATTGGTGCTGTAATAAATGACCACAAACTTCGTTATGTAAAAAACAAAAATGTCTCCATTCTGGAGGTCACAAATCCTAAAATTAAGGTATTGTCAGAGCTGCAATCTTCCAGAGGTTCCAGGAGAGAATCACTGTTTTTTTTTTTTTTTTTTTTTTTTTGCCTTTTCCAGCTTCTAGAAGCCATCTGCACTCCTTGACTCATGGCCCCCTCTAACATCTTCAAAGCCAGAAGCAGAGCATCTTCAAACCTCCCTCTAACTCTTATTCTCCTGTCTCCCTGTTGTAAGGATCCTTGTGATTACATTGAATACACTGAATAACCTGGGGAATCTCCCCATTACAAGATCCTTAACATAATCATACTGCAAAGCTCTCCTTTTTGCCACATAAAGTAGCATATTCACAGGTTCTTGGAATTAGAATGTTGGCATCTTTAGAGCATCATTATGTCTACCCCAAGTATCTACTGTGTAGTAAAACGTTCCTATTTATTATTATCATTTCATTTTATTGCCTGTTGAAAGCTTTTATTGAAGACTTTCCTAAGAAGTAATGGGCCAAACTTCTAGATTCCCTTTTCATTTCCATGACAATGGTCCAAGGATGCCAGACACCATCATGACCCTTCAGGGCTAATTGGCAGTGATTACTTGCATTTGAGTTAGGAAGGCCTTTGTTGGGTTGAAGAAGTTTTCAGCAACTAACAGAAGCGTGGAACTCCATGAGTATTTGTGGATTAAATGAGTAAATGAATATTCAAAAGGTAACAGCCTAACTTCTAGGGTCATTTGTGAAGACAAGAAACGCCTGGTAGAAAATTCTTTGTAATTGACAAAAGAGCAACCTAGTACACATATAATTCCAGGGTTTTATGTATTTTTAAAAATGTGGTGGTGGCTCATATGCCTTTCTTTCCTTGGGCTGAAATATTTTCAAGCACAGTGGTTGAGTTCTTAGGGGCTGAAGCTTATTGGTACCCACCAAATACTTGTGAAATAGAATTGAATTATGTAAATCATCAAATAATTAATGGAAAAGCCAAGATCTCATACAAAATTTAGGAAAAAAGTTAAGGAGCCACTAAATTCAGTCTTTCAGCTAGTACCTAGAGTTTTTCTGGCCATGCAGCTTAATCTTAAAATGATAAGCAGCTTTGGCAAAGTCTCAGGATACAAAATCAATGTGCAAAAATCACAAGCATTCCTATACACCAATAACAGACAAACAGAGAGCTAAATCATGAGTGAATTCCCATTCACAATTGCTACAAAGAGAATAAAACACCTAGGAATACAACTAACAAGGGACGTCAAGGACCTCTTCAAGGGGAACTACAAACTACTGCTCAAGTAAATAAGAAAGGACACAAACAGATGGAAAAACATTTCATGCTTATGGTTAGGAAGAATCAATATCATGAAAATGGCTATACTGCTCAAAGTAATTTATAGATTCAATGCTATCCCCATCAAGCTACCATTGACCTTCTTCACAGAACTGGAAAAAAACATCTTAAACTTCATGTGGAACCCAAAAAGAGCCCACATAGCCAAGACCACCGTAAGCAAAAAGAAAAAATCTGGAGGCATCATACTACCTGACTTCAAACTATACCTCAAGACTACCGTAATTAAAACAGCATGGTACTGATACCAAAACAGAGATATAGACCGATGGGACAGAAGAGAGGCCTTGGAAGTAACGCTACACATCTACAACCATTTGATCTTTGACAAACCTGAAAAAAACAAGCAATGGACAAAGGATTCACTGTTTAATAAATGGTACTGGGAAAACTGGCTAGCCATATGCAGAAAGCTGAAACTGGACCCCTTCCTTACACCTTATACAAAAATTAACTCGAGATAGATTAAATATTTAAACGTAAGACCTAATGCCATAAAAAAAACCCGAGAAGAAAACCTAGGCAATATCATTCAGGACATAGGCATAGGCAAGGACTTCATGATTAAAACACCAAAAGCATTGGCAACAAAGCCAAAATAGACAAATGGGATCCAGTTAAACTCCAGAGCTTCTGCACAGCAAAAGAAACAATCATTAGAGTGAACCAGCAATCAATATACTGGGAGAAATTTTTTGCAAGCTATCCAACTGACAAAGGGATATCCAGACTCTACAAAGAACTAAAACAAATATACAAGAAAAAAACAACTCTGTCAAAAAATGGGTGAAAGATGTGAACAGACACTTTTCAAAAGAAGACATTTATGCGGCCAACAAACATGACAAAATGCTCATCATCACTGGTCATGAGAGAAATGCAAATCAAAACCACATTGAGATACCATCTCACACCAGTTAGAATGGCGATCATTAAAAAATTTGGAGACAACAGATGCTGGAGAGGATGTGGAGAAATAGAAATGCTTTTACACTGTTGGTGGAGTGTAAATTAGTGCAACCATTGTGGAAGACAGTGTGGCGATTCCTCAAGGACCTAGAAATAGAAATATCATTTGACCCAGCGATCCCATTACTGGGTATATACCCAAAGGATTATAAATCAATCTGTTACAAAGACACATACACATGTATGTTCCTTGCCGCACTGTTTACAATAGCAAAGACTTGGAACCACTGCAAATGCCCATCAAAGATAGACTGGATAAAGAAAATGTGGCACAGAAAACCATGGAATACTACGCAGCCATAAAAAAGGATGAGTTCATGTCCTTTGCAGGGACATGGATGAATCTGGAAACCATCATTATCAGCAAACTGACACAAGAACAGAAAGCCAAACACTACATGTTCTTACTCATAAGTGGGTAAGTGGGTGTTGAACAATGAGAACACATGGACACAGGGCGGGGAATAACACACACCACGGTCTGTTGGGGGTTGGGTGGGGGGGCTAAGGGAGGGATAGCAGGATGTAGAGTGATTGGGGAGGGATAACATTAGGAGAATACCTAATGTAGGTGACAGGAGGATGGAGGCAGCAAACCACCATGGCATGTGTATGCCTATGTAAAAATCCTGCAATATCTGCACATGTACCCCAGAACTTAAAGTAAAATAAAAATTAATCTATTAAATTTCTTCTCCGATGATACTGGAATAAATGAGGTTTCTATATTTGGTGAATTTGGTGGGAAGTTCTTTATTACACTCAACCAACTATGATCTCTCTATACTGTCTCTCCATCCAGGTCTGGTGTTCTCTGTCTCATGTGTCGCCTCCCCTTGGGACTGGCTCCCTTTTCTTTGTACTCTTGTATATTATCTCACATCTCTCCTGTAGCCTCTATTGTGTCAGATCTCAAGGGGCAAGTTTTGCATTTCTACCACTAGACCATAAATTTCTTAAAGGCAGGTTTGTTTTGTCTTTGAATTCTCAGAGCCAAGCAGAGTACAAAATCTATAGCACAGGCAGAGTCCACTTTGGTTGAATGAATGCTACAGGTAATTAAGCATAATGGAACAAGCCCAGGACATTCAGTAAAGAGGATGGGGTTTGAGGTTTGATCATGCCACTTTTGAACTGTGTGAATTGGGCAAGGCACTTATCCCCTCCCAATCATAGATTCCTGTGATTTTATGGCAACCACATGGGGTTGTTTTGAGGATTAAATGAGTAAATTATGGGAATATATTATGCAAATGGAAGGGTTGTCTCAGTGTCCTTGAAGCCACATAGAATAGCTCTAATCCTTTTCTGTTTGGCAGCCCTTCAAATATTCAGAGGAAGAGATCTCACACTCCATATTCCAACCTGACTATACATGTAAATACCTTGGAAGGTAATTACAAAGAGCAGTAAGCACCAAGTGAAAACCAGAATGAGAGACTTGGACAGTGTCTGGGGAGCAGGGAAGGGATGTGCAGTTTAGATTGAACAGTCAGGAAGGACTTCTTGAGTAGAGACATTTGCTGCTGATTTGAGCAGGAAGGATTCAGTTTTATATTGGCTGCTGTAACAAATATCGTAAACATGATGGCTTAAGACAACGCTTATAGTTCTGTTGGTCAGACATAGGTCTCACTAGGTCCAAATACAAATGTTATCGGGGCAATGATTTTTTTTTATGGAGTCTCCAGGGGAGAATTCATTTCCTTGCCTGTTTGAGCTTCTGGCGACCACCCACAGTCCTTGGCTTGTTGCCCCTTCCTCCATGCTTAAACCCAGCAACGGTGGGTCTAGTCCGTCTCACATCTATCTTCCTGACCCTTCCGCTCTCATGTTAACTTTTAAGGAGTCTTATGACTAACTACATTAAACCTACTTGAATAAACCAAGCTAATCTTATCTTCAGGTCTTTATCTCANTTTGCAAAGTCTCTTTTTCTATGTGAAAAGTCTCTTTTTCTATATATTATTTCATCGATTCTCATGGCAACCCTGTGACAAGGCGGTATTATTCTCTTCCTTCTACCTGATGGGAAAATGGTAGCTCAGAGCCTAAGCTATGTCCCTGAGATCACATAACTAATGTCTAGTAAAGGTAAAATACGAATCTAAACACTATGGGTATTTTTTTAGGTTCTGGGGGTCAGGATGTGGACATCTTTGGGGACCATTATTCTGTGCATCACACAGTTATAAGGATATATGGGGCAGAGTTCACCATATAAAGACACCAAGAAGAGTAAGGGCTCTTGGCACGTTTAAAAGAAAGAAAGAAGACCAATGTTTCAGTAGCTTTGTAAGCAAAGAGGGTAGCAAAAGTAGTCATGTTGGTTACCGTTTACTCAGGATTACTATGTGTCTGTCACTCGGTAAGCACTTTTTATACATTATTTCATAGATTCTCATGGCAACCCTATGACAAAGGCAGTATTATTCTCTTCCTTCTACCTGATGAGGAAATGGTAGCTCAGAGACTAAGATATGTCCCTGAGATCACAGAACTAATATCTACTGAAGGTAAAATAGGAATCCAGACACTCTATGGGCGTTTTTTCTTGACCATGAAACTTTTCTGCTCCCAATGCCTGTAATACCTGTGTTTGGAAGTAGATCTCAGCGTAAACTTGGAGGGGTTAGTCCATGGTTATTGGTGAGCCTGGATCCTTTCTTAACTTCTGTGTTAAGTGTACTTTGAAAACTTTCTCGCTGGTTTCGAGCTCCAGGCAGGGACATTTTCCTGAGAAACAACAATACACTGAGAAAGAAAAAAGTGGCTGCTAACAGCTAAGAGCTTATCTAACTGTAAAAAGCTTTGTAATTTTGGGAATTGGCCTGACCCTCACAGCAGCCCTGGTGTTCTTCTGTTGCACATGAAAACTCCAGTGTCACATAGGGTACTCTGTGACCATGACAGAGTCAGGCAAAAACAAGACCAGTCTGTAATCATGTCTCAGCACAAAGTATGAGTGTTGTTCAGAAATACAACATAAAGTACCAACCATCAAAATGCCAACCATCCCACATTCCTAGATAATATGGTGACTGCAGCTTCCTTACCAATCACAGCTGAAGCCTCACAGTGGTCTGCCCTCCCTATAGGTCAGTGTGCTAAGATACACAATCACAGAATTGCCTCCACTTACTCACAGTACCCAATCTAGAACAAACTTTCGCTTCCTTAAATCTGCTTGAAAATCACCTCATGCAAGCCCAAATCCTGCAAGTTCTTTCTAGCACCTTGTTACCAAGATGACACATGGCTCCCTTTGGTGTAGTTTTCTCAAATTCCAACAAGCCAGTAAACCCAACTTTGTTGTACAGGTGTGTTTCTGGGTGTCTGGCTGATGGGTATTGTCAATCAAGAAACACAAATGCATGTAACAGCACCCACATCCCTAATATTCTTCTCTGTGCTGTTGGGGGCTCTTACAGGTTGGGTGAGGTCCTATGGTGAAAAAGGCACAGAATGCAATTTGGTGCCAAACTGCAAGGAACAGAGCACTCAGAGTACAGGGGGATAAGCAGGGAGACAGAATTTAAGGTTCAGTTCCCGAGTCTACATGTGTGACCTCAGGCAAGTTGTTTAATCTCTTTCAGCCTCTGTTTAATCCTCTTTAAAATTAGCATAACGATATATCAATTTACAGAAATGTGAAAATTAAATGAGATAATCCATGGGAAGACCTTAACACAAAGCCTGCCACATAGCAAGCGTAAGATAAATGCTGGCTATTTATTACAAATACTTACTGTGAGAAAAAAAAATGAAATTTGCTAGAGATGGCATAATCAGGAGTGCCCAGCTGGAGAAAGAAGGGCGTAAGAAGAGGTGAGTAAAGAATAGGGAAGCCAATACAAAGCGAGGAGGCACTGTAGTCTGCCAGAACAACATTGGAAGTCCTCAGTGATTGGAAGAGACAGAGAGGCATTCCTCTGAACCATTCTCTAGCCAAGTCACTGGGACCTTTCACCCTTTCTACGAGGATGACCAGTTCATTAGATTATGTTTCAAACTTTATCATAATAGTTAAGCATATGAGTTCTTGGAAAAGGAAAAGTGTCCTAAATAATAAGTGATTATCTTGGGCTGAAGTGGTTTAGTGAAAACACACAAAAAAATGCAACATGGTTTGGGACTGTGAAACACCTGGATTCACATCTTGGCTTCTCTTGCTTTATAACATCATGCAACTCACTTTCCATTCCTGTACCTTCCAGAGTTCTCTGGCAAAACGCGATGGATACCTACAATTCAACATTTTTGAATTTTTGAAGGAGAGAGTTTAGCTTATTGGATATATAAAAGTATCTATGTTATTAGTGGTGGTGATGGTGGCGACAATGATGGTAGTGCTGGTGGTGATGGTGCTGGTTCTGGTGTTGGTGATGATGGTGATGGTGATAGTGGTAGTTGTGGGTTGGTGATGGGGATGGTAGCGGTGGTGGTATCTCTGGTGGTAATGATAGTGTTGATAATGGTGATGATGATAGAGTTGGTAAGGGTGGGGTTAGTGACGATGGTGATGCTGGGGTGGTGACAATGATGGTGATAGTCCTAGTCCTGGGGGTGATGACTGTGATGGTGGTGATGATGGTGATGATGATAGAGTTGGTGAGGATGGGGTTAGTGATGATGGTGATGCTGGGGTGGTGCCAGTGATGGTGGTAGTCCTAGTCCTGGGGGTGATGACTGTGATGGTGGTGATGATGGTGATGATGATAGAGTTGGTGAGGATGGGGTTGGTGACGATGGTGATGCTGGGGTGGTGGCAGTGATGGTGATAGTCCTAGTCCTGGGGGTGATGACTGTGATGTTGGTGATGATGTTGGTGATGACTGTGATGTTGGTGATGATGTTGGTGATGATGGTGATAGTCGTGATGATGGTGATGATAGAGTTGGTAAGGGTGGGGTTGGTGACGATGGTGATGCTGGGGTGGTGACAGTGATGGTGATAGTCCTAGTCCTGGGGGTGATGACTGTGATGTTGGTGATGATGGTGATGATGATAGAGTTGGTGAGGGTGGGGTTGGTGACGATGGTGATGCTGGGGTGGTGACAATGATGGTGATAGTCCTAGTCCTGGGGGTGATGACTGTGATAGTGGTGATGATGGTGATGATGTTGGTGATGATGGCGATGATGATAGAGTTGGTGAGGGTGGGGTGGTGACAATGATGTTGATAGTCCTAGTCCTGGGGGTGATGACTGTGATGGTGGTGATGATGGTGATGATGTTGGTGATGATGGTGGACTCACCCTATACTCTTCAAAGTATGAACTGAACTGTTTTCTTCTTTCACTGAAAGTTGTCAAGTAAATAATTTTCTATTCTTTAAACTTCATCTTCCACTAACCTGTGTTAACCACACATGTCATAGATGGAGGTGGCAAGAAAGAAAAGGAGGTCTACAATTAAAAGAGGTAGCACGGGCTGGAGCCTCAGTTCTTCCTTTTTAATTTTTTTTCTTTTTAAATTTTTTGTTTTTAGTTATGAGTATATATTAGCAGTATGTATTTACGGGATACACATGATGCTATTTTTGGCATTCTTCTGGTCCTGAGACCTAAGCTCAGACATTGTTTCCCACCTTCCTAGAGGCACTCTGCTACCTCTGAGTGGAGCATTTTCTTATTTTTAAATCTTTTAAAAGCATCGTTATAACTTCATTAGCTCTACTTTCCCACTTCCTTCCCCCGTCCCCAGACTGCACATCAAGTGTTCCAGGGAGACGGCCCCTTCTTTTACTGTGGGAAAAACCAGGATGAAACCCATTCTCGCAGCATCTGAAATTGTAACGTCAACTTCAGCATGAGATGAACCAGAATTCCTAGAGAATCACAGTGCTTATGAGTGGTAAACCTTGACTTTATTCATGCAATGCCCAAGCAAGCCACATGCTGTGATCTGTCCTCTAACTTCTTTCCTCCTCCAGAATATAATAAATTAAACATAGTATGAAATGCAAAAAGGTTACATTGAGACACATACTATTTGAAGGTTTAATTCATTTTTCTAGTGTATAAGACACAAGGCTATTAAATTTTTAAAGCAGTGATCTCCTAAACTCTCTACTTTATGAGGGCTTTCTTCATAAAGATAAATGGTTTCCTTGCCAAATCAAATGCAGATTTGAAACAAATTAAGTTAATGTTCAGTGGTACAAGGTAGAATGGATGGGGGAGCTGTTTTATTTTGCATTGTAATAACCATACACACCTAAATCAATAGCTGTGGAAAAAAGGCAATAATATCACGTAACTACAGGAAATGAAATATAGTGGTTGGGTGGGGGGGAACAGGCTGCAAAAAGAAAGAGTTTGTATTGGAATAATGACATTTCATTAAACAGGGAAGGAGTGGTATTGAAGAGAAGTCCATAGCAGTCAATTCTGTTTCTTATAATAACACTTGAGACGAGTTAAAGTTGGCTGGGTATTGTGATAAAGGATAGTGCTGCCGTCCTTTTGTGCATTGTGCTATAATTTTATGTTTAAAGAAAACCCGAGATATTAAAGAGGCAGCACATGTTTTCTCAGTGTGTCCTTATTCTCCTAATATTTTGCTTAATTTGGTACAAGATCTTATAATCTGTCAGAAAGCCGTTGCTTGGATAAGGAAGGAAGTCCTAGGTTTAAAAATGTGCATTTGATTGAAGGCCAATAGGGATTCCTATTCTTTTTAAAAATTTTGTTGTTGTTGTTGGAGGGGCAAGACAAAACAAAAGGATTTGCTCTTAATAAAAGAGGCTTTTTCAACAGTTATCAGAGAGAGATTCATTCTCAGAGTTGGTATTTTTCAACATATACCTATCTATCTGTATTCTGTAGAATATCTACATAAGAGATATTATAGGAATCTGAACACAGTGGCCTTCACAGGTGTGGGGACCTGACTCAGGGATGTCACTGTCTGAAAACCACTTTGATTAAACTTTCTTCCCAAGCTGCTTCTAAAAGTGATTGCACAAGAAGAGAAGAGAATGGTTCCAATATTCTCTTCCTCTAGGCACGGCCCCAAA
Source organism: Cebus imitator (assembly GCF_001604975.1). Lineage (NCBI taxonomy): Eukaryota > Metazoa > Chordata > Mammalia > Primates > Cebidae > Cebus > Cebus imitator. The sequence continues at coordinate 3,057,737 of NW_016107452.1, read as the reverse complement.
TGGCCATAACGTGTTTGAAATCAGCCTTCGGATACTGAAAGCTGGAGAGGGGCACCTGTATGTTTGTTTCTCCCTGGGCCCGTTTCTCTTCTCTTTGTAGGAAGGAACAGAAGTACTTTTTCAATCTGGCACCTGCACGCCCCCGCCCAACCCCCAAAGCTAGGCCTACAGGAGTGCTTGTAGAAAAAGCAAGGAACTAGAGGGACCACGTCTTCTAGGAAGCCTTCTCTGCCCTCTCCAGTTAGATGAACTGTTTGTCTCCTTTCATAGTGCTGCTTTGAAGTGGGAAGACAGTATTAGGCATTTTCCTATATTATCCCAAATGGTGGGACACGTGATGCCTGCGAAATGGGAAGAAGGTTCCACAGAGGTTAAGCCTATGGGGCCTAGAAGACTAACCACTCAAGGACAAAATAGTGTCTGTGACCTTCAGTAGCTTGGCAATCTTGGGAAATTCCCTTAAACTCTGTTCCTCAGTCTTCTCCTCTGTAAAATAGTACCTGTCCCTCCTGGATGTTGTAAGGTTTAGGTAAGAAAATGCACAGAAAGAATTAGCACAGTGTCCAGAGAGCAGACCATCTGACCATTGTTATCGGCATGGGTATCCTTACCTTCATTATTAAGAACCCTGTGAATCACGGTTCTCCCCCTTTGTACGTGAAGAACTTGAAGCTCAGCAGAGCAAACAGCACATAGAAGGCGCTCAGCAACGCTTCTCTCCTTCTCTTTGTCACAATCTTCCTTCCTTCTCTTTATCCCATTCTCCAGTGTGATCACAGTGCTGTGGGATGCTTTTATGTGCAAAAGAGATCTCTCCCACAGACTGATGACTATAAAGGGCTGCACGCTGGGATAGGAGAGGAGTGTCAGCTTTGCTTGTTGGACGCGTAAGTCTGTAAATAATGCCTCAAGTGTCTCCACCCCAGACAGGCGCCACCATGCTTCTGGGTATCTCAGCTTCTGAAAGTAAGCCCATTTACCAAATGCTGTTTTAATGTCTAGGAAGCACTACACAAACTTTAATAAAAGAACTCTGAGTAGACAACCGAGGATACGAAGTGAACAGCACATTTAATCACCCCCTGAGCACACAGCTCCTGGGATGAAGCTGCATGGTTATTCTGATCCTGTATAAGTCACTCTTTACTCTCCTGGTTCTGAGGACTACTCAAAGCCTCCACCCATGAAAAGACTGGCAGGAGTCATGAGAAGCCTAGAGTGGGCACACAGTAGACGTCTCAGGTCAGAAAATGCAGAAGAGGCTGTTCAGCCCAGATCCTGGGCTTGAGTCATGCATGGGTGCCCAGCTCCTAAATCAGGCTCAGCCCAGGAAAGCCTTGGAGGGGCTTGTGGCTTCCAGGCATCAGTCTGTGTATATGCCACATCTATGGGAACGTGCCTGTCTTTGCCAATTTTGCAGTAGCATACATGTGGCTAGAGAGGGTATAAGCATGGTGCATTGTCCCCAGGTACCATGGACCCTCACTCTCCTGCTGGCTTGATTGGAAGAAAAGACTTTTTTTTTTTTTTTTTTTGAGATGGAGTCTCACTGTTGTCACCCAGGCTAGAATGCAATGGCGTGATCTCGGCTCACTGCAACCTCTGCCTCCCAGGTTGAAGCGATTCTCCTGAGAAGCTAGGCCTATAGGCATGTGCCACCACACCTGTAGGTGCAGCTTTAGTATTTTGTATTTTTAGTAGAGACGGGGTGTCTCCTTGTTGGTCAGGCTGATCTCAAACTCTCGACCTCAGGTGATCTGCCCACCTCGGCCTCCCAAAGTGCTGGGATTACAGGCATAATCCACCGTGCCCGGCCAAAAAGACTTTTTCATTTCATCTGGATATGATGCAGCTTGGGCCTGTGCTAGGCGAGGAGGATTCTCTTAACTCCCTTAGCCTCCATGCCTGCCCAACCAAAGCCTTGTCTCCTTAGCCTACTTGTGTCTGATGCTATGTGTATTTAAGTGGTTCAGCATGTGGACTCTAATCCTCTGCCTGGTTCCTATCAAAAAGGAAGGGAGAGTGTTATCTTTGTTTGGCAGAATTTAAAATAATGTTCCTTATCTTTTTTCTTAACACTTTTCCTAAAATTGTAATGAGGAGAGTGTCATAATCATACAAAAATAGTTAAAATGACTTTATGCAAAACTAGCATCTATTCTCAAGTTTTCTGGGAAGTGAAAAAGTCAAGGACTTTTCCACCCAAAGAACTTTTCCTTTGGGTCTTTGGGACCCAAAGACACTGAGTATGGATCTTGATTCAGCAAGTTATTAACCTCTCAGTGTGCTCATTAGTAAAATAGGCATTCAGAATACCTACCATGTGAAGCTTTTGTGAGGATTAGAAATAAATAATGGGAATGACGTGGTCCACATCATCCTCACTGTGGTAGGCATCTTTGCGGCTGTCGTTTCTGCTGTTTTTATCAAGAGGGGAGCTCTTTCTGTTACAGTGATGTCTGTTCTTTGAGGAATACATAATCCCAGAAAATTTGCAGGTTAGCTCTTCTCTTGAATCACTAAAATTTCTTAAACATGTGCTAGATTCTGGCCTGAACAGAGCCTGATAGTAGTCTCCGTGCTTGTCATGGAGAATTCATAATCTTAAATTACATAACTAGAAATCATAATCAGTATGTCAGCTAAAGAATAAAGCTGAGGCTGGGCGCGGTGGCTCACGCCTGTAATCCCAGCACTTTGGGAGGCCGAGGCGGGTGGATCACGAGGTCAAGAGATCGAGACCATCCTGGTCAACATGGTGAAACCCCATCTCTACTAAAAATACAAAAAATCAGCTGGGCATGCCTGTAATCCCAGCTACTCAGGAGGCTGAGGCAGGAGAATTGCCTGAACCCAGGAGGCGGAGGTTGCGGTGAGCCGAGATCGCGCCATTGCACTCCAACCTGGGCAACAAGAGCAAAACTCCGTCTCAAAAAAAAAAAAAAAAAAAAAAAAAAAAAAAAAAAAAAAAAAAAAAAAAAAAAAAAAAAAAAAAAAAAGAATAAAGCTGAACTCATCAGACAGAGATTCTCACTTCCAAAGAAACAGAGTACATTTCCCCTGGGGTTTGGATGGTCTGACTGGGCACTGTATTAGTTTCCCATGACTGCTGTCACAAATTACCACAAACTTTGTGGCTTAAAATGACACAAATGTATCTTTCAGTTCTAGAAGTCAGAAGCCCAAATCAAGTCTCACTGGGGTGAAACCAAGGTGTCTGTAGGACTGTGTTCCTTCTGAAGCCTCTAGAGAGGAATCCGCTTCCTTGACTTGTCCATTGTCTAGAGGCTGCCTGCTTTCCTTGGCTCATGGTTTCTCCCTCCAACTTCAAAGCCAGCATTGGTGGCTTTCCTACACTCCGTCCCTCTCACAGGAACTCTCCTGTCCCTTTCATTCTTTTTCTGTCATCATTGTGATTGTATTGGGATGACTCAGCTAAACCAGGATATCTTTAGTTCAATTGCATCTGCAATGTCTTCTTCTTTGGTAGGCAAGGTAACTCTTTCACAGGTTCCACGGATTAGGATGTATGCTCTTTTGGGGGCCATTATTCTGCCTTCCCAGGTGCCATGGGGCAGACAAGATCTCCCACAAAGAACCACGAGTGGAGTTTTGCAGAAGTAGGGCGATCCACTGAAGGCTTCAGTAAGTAAAAGTGTCTCAAAAAATTTATAGGAAAACATGGAGAATTTTTTTTCCAGTTTGGCTTATTATTGCAGTTTTTATGAAAAGACATTTCTACTTTAGGTAAGAGATGATCACCATGATGCTAACTGCCTTCCAGTGAATATCCTCAATGAGTCACTCATTTTGCCAAGTGTCTGACCACGTAAGCTCACTTTATCTTAGTGGTAACCCAGCAAAGCATTATCTCCGTCCTATTCAAGGACCTATAGCTATTATATTGTGCAGCCGAGATTTCAATCTGAGTATGTCTGGCTTGGAAGTCCAGATTCTTTCCAATACGGCACACACGTTCCTGAGAAAGGATTCTTAACTTTTCCCCTGAACTGGGCTCCTGGTCAGAAGTCTTTTTCTCAGCCAGATGTGGACAGATGTAAAACCAGGGGCAGGAATGTCTTTTTAGATTGAACATCAGCTTGGTGGGGAGGCCAAGACCGGCAAGAGCTCAGAGACATGGACTTTCTTCTCAGTGCCCTTCAGGATCCAAGCCCATGGCGAGGACAAGATTTCCCCTCCAGCCCAACATCAAAAGGTTCCGGTCAGGGCTCCCGGGGCCAGGATGCTGTTAGCATGGGATATTAACCAAACACACTTCACCCCTGTGTTTGTCAGCGGTGGTTGTGTTTTTGATGCAGCTTCGTTCTTTGGACTTAATTAAAACCCAGCTCCCTCTTTTATTCAATTTATGAGGCCTAGCCTGCAGGATTAAGCGATTACAAACAAAAAGCCCCATTTGTGAAACACTCCTAAACTCAAGCTGTTATGCTGCTTACTTGTACTCCATTAAATTAATAAGGAATGAATTGGCTGATCCATTATGAATAAAGCAGTGGGGAGCCTTTGCCCGGTTCATACTTTCCTCTCCCTCCTTGGAGAACATTTGTGTAAAATCATTAGGTTCATATTCATTCATTTGGAATTCTCTAAAAGTGGAATGCATAAATTACTCTAAAGACACAGAGTTTATCTTAAACATTAACTATGAAGGGTGAATTAATAAGACTATTATAAAACCATTAGCATTCAGTGTGTTTACCTACAATTGCAGCATACCTAAACTAAATTCAACCCGCAATTGCCATTTGTGTTGGGAGATCAACTTAGTTTATTTTAGCACGCACTTCATTTGCATTCATAACATGCCCTTGAAGATTCCATTTTTCTATCAGCATTTTTTGGGGGGGTTCTTATATTTGGAAACTTAACTTTTGTTATTCCCCGCTTCAGCCAAGCATCTCTATTTGGCAGTACTGACACCCACATGTTTCCAAATATTGGTTGTTAACGCTACAAGGTAGGGATCAAGAACTCTCAGGGCGCATGTTAACCTCCAGAGAAGTCAATTATTTAAGGACTACGGTGTCACAAGCAACTGGGGAGGGGAGGTATTCAAAGATTTTTAGTTGACAACGGGCACAGGCTGTTTAGAGAGGGTAATATGGTTGTGTACAAGTTAAATGTCACATTGATTCAGCGTGTTCTAACTTGGGCCCTCTTGAAGCACTTCGGGCTGGATTTTTCTTTGTGGTGGGCGCTGTCGTATGCATTGTACAATGTTTGGCAGCATCCTTGGTCCTGCTCACCAGATGCTGGTTGCAGTACCTCTACCCACCCCCATCCCAAGTTGTGACAACAAAAATGTTCCAAATATTGTCAAGTATCCTCTAGAGATGGGCAGGGGTTGTGATGGGGGACAAAACAGCCCCTAGTTGAGAACCACTGCCTTAATCTGTTCCAAGAAGTGAGGGGTCATTTAATCTCTCTTCAGGACTTGGTTTTCTCTTTGTAAAAAATGAAGAAAGATGATCTCTAAAGGATTCTTAAAACTTTCCAAATACGTGATGACAGAAACCTGCTCAGTGACATTTGCTTCTCTGTCCTTCATCTGGTGGGGACACAACAGCTGGAAAAGATGAATCATTCTGTTCTTTAAACTCAGTCTCCTCTCTTTGCCTCTATGCTGTCCCCGGTAACACATTGGTTTCCCACTGTAGCGTTGAGTAGTAAAATTGAAACCATCAGCAGAGGACCTTCCCTCCTGCATCTGCACCCACACACTCTGACTTCTTCCTGTGAGCGACTTGACACCAAGTCTGCCTGATTCTCAATTCGTTATTGTCACCCAAATGAACTTAGGCCAGAGATGCTTTGCAATAGGGGTGGAGTTGCTGCATTTTCTCTGCTAGAATTTGCAGCACACGTGTGTGTGTGTGTGTGTGTGTGTGTGTGTGTGTGTGTGTGTGTTTTCCCACAAATGTCCACAACTTCTAAGTGATTCCTGTGTAGAGATCCCACAGCCATCAGGAGAGAACTCAGATGCCTGAAAATCAAGCTGTCTCAGATTTGGAATGGCAAGTTTCGCTCCCTTTTGCAATGACAAAACCCACACTGCCAAAGCAGTCACATTTTCCAATTCCCATTCCCATACCCTACAGGACTTCAAAATCAGGTAGACGTGGCTCTAAGTCCCACTAGCAGGAAGAAGGTGGGGGTACTTGGGTACAGGTACAAATAGGAGGTCAATTTAAAGCATGTGGGAATTCCCTTCTGAAGCCTTCTGTTGTCCTGCTTCTGACTGGACTAGAAATTTCATCTGTTACCAGCGGATGCTCTCCTTATTTTGGGTACAGAAGTTCAGATGAGGTAATGTGCCAAATGACATGTATTTAGAGGGAGGTGTGAGTAGGTATAGCCCTGATTGCCTGAAACCCCAGCCATGGACTCTCGACCTCAGCGTATGGCTTTTTTACTGTCTTCCAATTCCTAAAGTCATTGTAACCCATCAAAAACCAACTGTTCACCATCAGAATGGAGCACTGGTTAATTAAATGAAATTTAAAATCATCTTTATACCTGTAATTTGGAAGTCTTGCTTTTCTTTTTTTTTTCTTTTTAAATTATTTTGTTCTTTAGTTTGTATTATTTTAAATAGTATAGGAACCACTTTTACCATTGGTTGGTTTTTATGTTTTCTTTTTAATTTATTTCCTTCTCCTCTTTAAGTCAACCGCTATCATGCCCTGCACATCATCCGAGTTTTTAGAAGAACGGGGAAGGAAACCAGGTAGATGATAGTCAGCAACGTGGATCATTCACCGCTGGCTAATTGGTAAAATGTAGTCGTTGGCATCATTTGGTACAGAATAATGTGTACATGTCAGCTGCATGCCTGTGCAAAGGGACTTTGCAATCAGGGAGGACAGGTTCAGACTCAAGTGTAACATATTTCTAGTTGCATACACTTAGGCCTGTTACTGAGAATTAGTCTCAGCTTCCTTGTCTGTCTAAAAAACTTATGATCTGTGTCCCTCTGTGCCACAGTGAGGATAAAGTGAGGCAGGATTGTCATTAGAGCATTGACTAAGGTGGCTGGTCCTTGCACACCCTCTCCACATAGAAGTAAAGTCAGGGAGACTGTCTCCTCCATGAGACCCCTGAAGATTTTATCCTCAGCCTAGTGGGAAGGATTAACAAATTCTTTCTTGAAAGAACCCACGTGTACATATGGAATTGGCAAAAGTCTGACTCTTTGGCCCAATTCCAACCCAAACTAATCATCAGAAACTTCATGCAGATTTACGATTACTTTTTCTATAGCAGAGTTAGGCCCGAGCTGCTGAGACAGAATTAAAAAGGGGTTGCTGCAAGCAGTGAGGGCTCAGGTCTTTACAATGGAACATTTTCCAACAGGGCACCTCGTGGGGACGCCCCGAGCCCAGGTCGGCTGGAAATTAATGTCAAATGTGAACGTAGCCTTCCTCCTCTTCCCTAAGATTGTTGTGATGGGCTCTTACGACTGAGCTGTAGGCTTTCAAGTAATGCTAATAAAGAGAGGCACACAGGATCTTCTCCATATATGTGTTTAATTTGAGACATAATTTTATGACGGCTGGTTTATCTCAATTAAGTCAGATGTGTGCACAGAGGTGTTTCTCATCCTGGGTGAAGTGGAAACTGCGTTGAGCTCCGAGCTTGAGTTTGCCAGTCCTCGCCTTGCCCCATCCTCGCCATGTGACGTGTGCTGAGCCATCTCCCTTCTCTGAAGGCCTGTCTACCTTTTCTAAAATGCTTGGTGAGGGTCAGCATGGAGGATGTCAGCTGCAGGCAGCGTGCAGAAATAGTTTGCCAAACGCTGGCTAGACACTTGTTAAGAAATGTTAAATGTATTACCAATATTAAAACACTGGTAAAGTTGACATTAAAAATATCAGGTTTTGGCTGGGCGCGGTGGCTCATGCCTGTAATCCCAGCACTGTGGGAGGCCAAGGTGGGCAGATCACAAGGCCAAGAGATGGAGACCATCCTGGCCCACATGGTGAACCCCGTCTCTACTAAAAATACAAAAATTAGCTGGGCGTGGTGGCATGCGCCTGTGGTCCCAGCTACTCAGGAGGCTGAGGCAGAAGAATCGCTTGAACCCAGGAGCTAGAGGTTGCAGTGAGCTGAGATTGTGTCATTGCACTCCAGCCTGGCGACGGAGCAAGACTTCATCTTAAAAAAAAAAAAAAAAAAAAAAAAAAAAAAAAAGTGGGGTTTTGATGTCCTGTCTTAGAACCAAGGGATCTGGAAACAAGACATCCACCTTCTAAAATGGCAGCAGCTGGATAGAACTGGCAGGCACTTGCTGCATTCTGCTTGGTCCTGTGCTGGCTTTTCAGTTGCCTCTGTCCCCACCACTCCCTATTGCGATATCTGGCCCTCCGTCATTCATTCACATCTTTTCTGGCTCCTGTGTTATAGTTTCAAATCCCTGTACTGCAAACACCCTTCTACAATGACTTAGGATACTGAGGATCCATATAATCTGGAATTACCTGTGTGAAATACTCTTGCTGTTTAAACACTAAGAGGGAGAAGAAAATCTATTATGTTTCTGTGAACGAGCTTAAGATGGCTTTGATTCCATGTATTCGAGGAGTATCTTGGACCAGGCTGCTGTGTGAAGGGTGCTTGCTGGCATTCGCTAGAGAGGGGCGATAGTGCACTCAATGGTTAGCATGAACTTGGTAGAAGAGGAAGCAGAAAATACACAAGCAAAGAGACAAATGAGTGTGAATGAATTAAAATCGGAGACAATTCCAGAGTGACAAAAGGACACAGATGGAGAAAAAGAACCCTTTAGGAGGAAGCTACTGTGGGCTGGGGGGTTGTTATTTAAGCTGACATCTGGAGATGTGGAAGCCAGGCAAAGGTCAGTGTGACTGAATACCTGGGGATGAAAAAAAGGGGAAACAGAGAGGAAGCTGGCCAGGTGGGCAATGCCTATATCTGCAGAGATTTTGGATGATACAGCTGGGAGTCCAGGTTGATTTTCAAAACTTTTGAAAAAAAAATAGATGGCACCATGAATGGATACCCACTTTTATAGTCATCAGGGAATCTCTGCTTTGGGAACCCACAGAGACTGAAACTGATATGTAAAAGACCCCTGCGGGCAGGCACAGTGACTCACACCTGTAATCCCAGCACTTTGGGAGGCCAAGGTGGGCGGATCACCTGAGGTTGGGAGTTTGAGACCAGACTGACCAACATGGAGAAACCCTGCCTCTACCAAAAATACAAAATTTGCCCGGCGTGATAGCGCGTGCCTATAATCCCAGCTACTCAGGAGGCTAGGGAGGAGAATCTCTTGAACCCGGGAGGCGGAGGTTGCAGTGAGCTGTATTGTGCCATTGTATTCCAGCCTGGGCAACAAGAGCAAAACTTAGTCTCAAAAAAAATGAAAGAAAGAAAAAGAAAAAGACCCGTATCTGCCTCCCTTCCTCCTTTCCAATGTTCTGACCTTTCTTCTGTGCCCTCCTGGCTCTCTGCATGGCTCCTCTCCCCAAATTGTGAATGCCCCAGTGGCTTGAGGTCACCAAGAACCTCATTTGCAGATGGAGGGTTCTTTTCTTGTAGAGATTGTGATTGAATAATTCAAGAAAAGAAAACTTAGACTTGCTGAAAACGTTCTACAAGCCAGCTGCTGTGCCATATGAGTAAAAAACTTCTATTAAAATATTTTACATGTATATATGTATATAAATTTCACAGATCATAACTCCATAGGCCGAGGGATTTCAAGACATAACTCCTTGGGAACAGTGCCCAGGTCAAGAAAGAGAATGAGGACAACACTCCAGGTACATCCTCTCACCATCTTCTGCTCTTACCCTCACCACTTAACGCTAGTTCCTCTTGTTTTTTTTTGGATGGAGTCTTAGTCTGTCACCCAGGCTGGAGTGATCTCAGCCCACTGCAACCTCTACCTCCTGGGTTGAAGTGATCCTCCTGCCTCAGCCTCCTGAGTAGCTAGGATTACAGGCATGTGCCACCACGCGTGGCTAATTTTTGCATTTTTAGTAGAAATGGGGTTTCACAATGTTGGCCAGGCTGTTCTCAAACTCCTGACCTCAAGTGATCCACCCATCTCGGCCTCCCAAGGTGCTAGGATTATAGACGTGAACCACTGCGACTGTCTGGCCCACTAACTCCAGTTCTAACCCCTGATATTACACAGTTTCCCCCTGTGTTTGAAATTTACATAAATGGAATTGTACAGTATGTACTGGCTCCTTTTGATGAATGTTATACTGGTGAGATCCAGTTATATTGTTCCTTCTAGTTGTACTTTGTTCATTGTCTTTAATGTATTCCATCATGTGAATATGGCATAGTGTATCATTTTCACCATAGGTGAACATTTGAGTTAGTTCCGTCTGGAGTTAGTATGGATGGTGCTGCAATGGGCGTTCTGTGCGTGTCTCTTCATACACACACGTGCGTTTCTGTTGTACACCCGTGTGTCATATTATGCTTTAACTGGTCCTGCCAAACAGTTTTCTATCCTTATATCTTTTTAGCTACATTTATTCCCTGAGTTCTCATATCACCCCCTTTACTGTTGAGACAGGATATTATTTTGTTGTCTAGGCTGGAGTGCGGTGGTATGATCACAGCTCACTGCAGCCTTAAACCGCTGGACTCCATTGATCCTCCTGTGTCAGCCCCCGCTAGTATCAAAGACTACAGGTGTGAACCACCATTCCCCGTCCTCACTAACTTTAAAAAAAAGTTTTGTAGATATGGGTTCTTGCCACATTGCCCAGCCTGGCCTCAAATTCCTGGCCTCAAGCAATCCTTCAGCCTCAGCCTCCCAAAGCACTGGGATTATAGGTGTGAACCACCTTATCCTGCCTCATCCACTTTTAACAGATGCAAATATAAAGGCTCAGAGAGGCATAGTCAGTACCTCAAGGTCACACAGCCAGCCATCAGCAGAGCCAGAATATGAACTTGAATTTATCTGGCTCTGCTTCCCATGTTCCCTCTGCCTCATAGTGAGCCACAGATGATTTGTGAGCTCTGTGTCCTGTTTTCCAAGGCACCACTCAGATGCCACCTTTCTCCTCAACTTTTTCCTGCCTTAGCCATGAAGAGGTAACTGCTCATGCTCTGTGCTCCCCAGTCACTTTCTGGGTGACTCAACTTGGGGGAAGTTGTGTTTATTTGTCAGTACAATAGGGTATAAAAATGGAGACCTCCAGGTTAGGTATGAAGATTAAATGCACTCACTGTAAGTAAGTGCAGCATTTACTCGGGATCTGATGCATAGCATAGACTCTCAACTGAACAGATGGATGGATGGGTCAATAAATAAGACAAAGCTGTTTCCACATATTCATCATATTTCCATTAATGATGTTTAAACACATTTGGGGTATATGCATTGTATATATGTATGCTTGTCCCTGACAGATGTACAGTTATATCTACAGCATCTCCCATAGATCACCTTGTACTTGACAGAGCTCAAATACCCTCTCTCTTTTTGGGGCCTTGCTTTCCTCCTCTGTCACTGAGAGAAGCAAGTAGATTGAAATTCAGCAAACATCTGATGAGCCCCTGCTCTTTGCCAGGAACCTTCAGAAGTTGTATGCCCTTTAACCTGTTTATTCCCAAAAAGCATACCTAAGGGATTTTGTACCCAATTTACAGATAGGGAAAGTGAGGCTCCAAGAGGTGAAGGAACTTTCCCAAAGTCACCAGCTTATGAGCCGCTGAGTGTTAAGACTAGCTGTTGTGTCACATTCCAAGAGCAGTGGGCTTCTCTTCTTTCCTGCACCATGGTGTTTCCCTTCAGGGTTTTGGGGGGGCTTCGTGACTCTTTCAGGGCTCTCTGTATCCCTGGCTAAGGAGAGTTTTGTAGAGACCTGGTCTGTACTAGACAGAAGTGGTTTGGAGCCAGCCTGCAGTGAGGAAATAAGATAAAGCCGCAGGGGACTCTGGAGCACAGGGAAGCCAGAGGTGCTGTCAGCAAATGAAACATCATACAACCACGTGTCCCGTGTGTGGGTGGCTGCACCCAGAGAGGCCTGGCTCAGCCCCGTCTCCATTTCTTCCTGTTATGCTTAAATAACGTCCTCCCCAAATTGATGTTTACCCAGATTTTCAAAATGTAACCTTATTTGGAAAGAGGGCCTTTGCAGACATAGTCAGTCAAGAATCTCAAGATGAAGGTGGGCTCTAAATTCGATGGCTGGCATGTGAGGAGGGAGGCAGAGATAGGGTGATGCACCCACAAGCCAAGGAATGCGGAGGAGTGCCAGCAGCTGCGGGAGCTAAGGGATGATTTCTTCCTTAGTGTCCGAGAAGGAACCAACCCTGCCTACACCTTGATTTGGGACTTCTGGCCCCAGAACTGAGAAAGAATAAGTTTCTGTTATTTCAAGCTACCCCATTTGTGATGATTTGTTACAGCAGACACAAGAAACTCACATACTTTCTGACTATGCCCTCTGGGAGAAACCACTGAGCTCTCTGAGCCTGGGTTTCAATGCATGGAAAATTTGCCCAATGAATGGGAAAGACCTTGTAGGGGTCCTGAAGATGATAAATAAAGCATGCAGAGAACCTACACATGGTTATTACTTTTATGATCCTACTGTCCCTCCTGAGAGCACCCTCTCTGGAACCTGTGAATACTCAGCCCTCTCAGCCAAAGCTTTCAAAGGGAATGCACATCAGCTCAAGCTATGTGTTCCTGGGATTTCAAGGTGGCTTCTTGACTCAGCACACCCTGTTGCTTTTAGTTGCAAGCACGCACTGTCAAAGTCTCATATCCCCCTTAGAACCATAAACGCTCTAATAGCAGTAACGGGCAGCCTCGATCATGGCTAAACTTGATTACGTTCCACATAAAAATATAAAAACTCATTTGAGCCGGGGCTCCCTCTGGGCCCATTGCCTGCACTTTTATTGAAAAGCTCACATTCCTGACTCTGTGAGCACTAATGTAAGAGCCTGGGGAGCCCACAATCCCACGGACTACTGTGACGTGCCAGGGCAGCCCCGGGAGCTGGGCTCTACTGGAAATCTCTGCCTCTGCGGCGGTCTGTGACTCAGAGCTCACACTTAATTCCCTGGTAACTCCTAAATGCTCAGAGCTCCTCATATGTGCTGGCCATGCCTCTTACTTCGTTTCTTCCTGAGAGAATGGAAGGCCATGGAATCAGGGAGCTGCTCTGTTTCCTCCCCTGCTACATTCTCAAGGCGCAGCTCAGTGTCAGGTGCAGGAATGGACCAACCTCAGAGGACACGGATCCTTCCCTTCTCTACCGCCTGCCTGGCCTCTCAGTCCTGCTGCATTCTCCTCTGCCCACTCTGAGTCTTGACTTGTAGCCGCACGCCACAACACGAGATCCAGCCACAATTCACCTCCGTCCACCCTTCTGTGGTCCATACCGTTCACCTCCTGGTTTTCACTCATGCCTGTCCCATTGGTGGGAACTTTCTCCTGTTCTTCACTAATGCCTACACGTTCCATAGGTCTCAGCACAGATGCCACTTTTATTACTAGATACCATCTGGTGCCAAAGTTGGGCAGGGTTCTTTCTCCTGTGGCCCAGCTGTGCCTCCTGAATCACCCTGACCCATGAGCACCTCCTCACTTGTTGACTTCTCTGGACATTTCTCTAGACTCTAAGCACCACGAGGTCCTAGACAAGGCCGCCTCCTTCCTTCTGTGCCCAGCACTGGCAGAGTGTCTGACTCACGGTAGTCCTTGATAAGTATCAAGTATCAAGATCCAGCTACAAGTATTGTGGGGATGAATTGACAAATTGCAGAGAGAAGAACAGGTCTCCATAGAGGCAGACACAAAGGGGAAGGAAGGAGGGGAGAGAGACAGAATGCTCTGTCAGTATGATGGTAAATACAGTAAAATGTGATTCTGTAAGCATTGTCTCATTTAATCCTGACAACAACCACATGAGAAAGCTAATATTCTCTCCCTCTCTTTTCTTTTTTCTCCCTCCCGCCGCCTCCCCTTTTCCCTTTCTCACTCTGTCGCCCAGCCTGGAGTGCAGTGGCATGATCTCTGCTCACTGCAACCTCCGCCTCCTGGCTTCAAGAGATTCTCCTGCCTTAGCCTCCTGAGTAGCTGGGATTACAAGCATGCACCACCATGTCCAGCTAATTTTTGTATTTTTAGTAGCGATGGGGTTTCACCGTGTTGGCCAGGCTGATCTTGAACCCCTGACCTCAAAGGATGCACCTGCCTTGGCCTCCCAAACTACTAGGATTGCAGTGCTAGGAGCCACTGCACCTGGCCCCCTCTCTTTTCTTTTACACATGAAGAAAAAGTGGTCAGAGAAGTTAACTTGGTCAGTGCCAGAAACACTGGAAGTGAGCAGGGCCAAGGTTTTCATCTAGATTTGTTAGACTGTAAATCCACATTCACAGCAGTATCACCATATGAGAAACCTAAGGAATAAAGTTCTAGGAAATATTTCTAGAAAGTGTGACTATTGAAAAAGCACAGACCTAGGGATCAAAGCATTCCTTGCTACCAGCACCTGGGTAGGCCTGGAACTAATTCCATGCTCTGGGCCCCAGATTCCTCAGTGAGAATGAAGGGGCTAGAGACATCAGGGCATTGGATTTGTTGATTTTTTTTTTTTTTTTCGTGAGACAGAGTCTCGCTCTGTCTCTAGGCTACAGTGCAGTGGTGCAGTCTCAGCTCACTGCAATCTCTGACTCCCTGGTTCAAGTGATTGTCCTGCCTCACCTCCCAGCTAGCTGGGATTACAGACATGTGCCACCACACCCAGCTAATATTTGTATTTCTAGTAGAGATGGGGTTTCACCATGTTGTCCAGGATGGTCTCCATCTCCTGACCTCGTGATCTGCCTGCCCCAGCCTCCCAAAGTGCTGGGATTACAGGCGTGAGCCACCACACCCAGTCGGATTTGATTATTTTAATGCCCACTCAGCTCCAAAACATTCTTGAATGATGCATGATTTATGAAAAACATATATATTGAAATTTACTGATGGGGGAACAGCTGTCAGCATTAGATTTTTGTTGTATGCCTTAAAACAACAGATTATACAGAAATATACATGTGTGTGTGCTTCTATGTATATGAACTCATGATCTTAAAAATGGCCCCTGTGGCTTGTGGAAACTTATTAAGGTCTGCTGTTCCACACAACATCCTCAGAGAAAAAAAATAAAACAACTTTCGAAAGTGCTTCTCTGGGGTCAGACCAAATACTGTGGTCACTATCAAGGTATTTGCCTAGATTTGCCTGGATTCCTGTTCAAGTGACATCTCTCTTCTAATTAAAGGATATGATCAATTCAAGGTGTGAGTTAGCAGTCAGAACTGGCAACAGTGATGCTAAACAAGCCTGGTGAAATGGAACGAGAAGGCAGGCCAGAGCCCAGTGAGACACATTCGTAAAGCTCACAAAGAGGACAGGCTAGTTAGGGCCTGTAGTCCCACCTTTCTTTATAGTTGGTGTAAGAAGAGTGATAATCGTAGTGTCCAAAAATGTATGGGCTACATGGTTGCTTGGTAAGCTGTGGGTATGTGGTTTCTTCTGCAAGGTGGTTTCTTTCTGATAAAGAGATTGTATTGTTTGTTCATTTATTGAATACACACGCACATACACACACACACACACACACACACACACACACGCAAGTGCTAGATACCGTACTTGGCAATGGTAGTCCTTGCTCTTGCAAGATATATAATAAAGTTGGGAAGTGTGGTTTGCAGAATAATGATCCCTCAAAGTGTCCAGATCGTAATCCCCAGTAGTTCTAAAGATATTTCCTTACACGACAAAAATAAATTTTCAGATGTGAAGGACTTTGAGATGAGGAGCTTAACCTGGATTATGCAGGTGGACACAATGTTATCACAAGGGTCCTTGATGAAAGAGGTGGGCAGAGGGTCGGAGGCTTTGAATATGGAGAAGGGGCAGCAAGCCAAAGAAGGCTGGTGGTTTGTAGAAGCCGGGAGGTGTAAGCAAATGAGTTCTCCCTCCAGAAGGCCTCCAGAAGGAGCACAGTCCTGTGGGTCCATTTCAGATTTGTAGGAAAATAAACTTGCGTTATTTTAAGCCACTAAGTTTGTGATAGCTTGTTATGCAGCAATCGGAAACTAATAGAGGGAGAAAAGCTTTAATCGGAAAATGAGAATATTAAATATATAATTTCACAGTGTGGTTCTGGAGGGACAGGAAGGAGAACAGGATGATATGAGCAGGTCCAGGAGAGATCATAGAAACTGATGGGTGGAGAAGGCTTCCCTGAAGGAGAAGGATACTCATGTGTGGGCTAAGGTACATGCAGGAGGAAATTCCACGTAGAGTATATTCTGAGTGAGGGCCCCAGGCAGGAAAGGAACATAGCATGGTTTAGAAAGTGGAGGGATGCCAGAGGGCCTGGTGCACATGAGCGTGAGGTGGAGATGGGGCAGACTTATCCTGGATTTCCATGGAAGATGAATCATACAGCCTTTGCAAGCAGGCTTAAAGACTTGGGTTCTTAACCGAAGAGAAATGGGAATATTTTGAATACTGTTGCACTGTAGTGAGACTTGGTCAGATTGATACTTTGTGCCGTCCAGTTCAGTAGCCTTTAGCTATGTATGGCTCTGTACCTTTAAATGACGAAAAACTTGGGAATTTAAAATGTCAGCTGTTCAGTCCCACTGGCTGCATTTCAAGCACTCAATAAGAAGCACGCGTGGTTCGTGGCTACCACATAGGATAGTAGGTGTAAAAGACTCCCTGCACTGCGGAAAGTAGAGTGGAAGGTGCTGCCTTAGAAGAAGCACCTGACTGCAGGGTGGGGTGTCAACCAGATGAAGAAGGGATGTGGGAGAGCATCTGGGAAGGAGCTTCTCAGTATTCCATGCAGGTTGATGCTGGCTCAGCCGAAGATGGTGGCAGTGGGTATGGACGTAAGTGGATGGATTTGAAATTGGTTTAGCAGGGGGCCATGGATTCTGTTGCTCAGATATTGGCAAGTTGAAGCCCTTCTTGGGGCCTTCTTTGGAAGTGTTACCTAAAAGGAGTTGCTTGGGTTCTCAGAGCCTCAATTTTCTCACCTGTGAATGGAAATAATGCCTATTTCAAAAACAGTATGGTGATGTAAAATCCCTGGAATAATGGGTGTTCAATAAAGGGCACATCTCATATGTTTTATAGACTTCTAACTTAAAGTGGTCTTCCGTATACTGTTAAGGAGAGGGAGGTGACCCAGGTGGGAAGCAGTCCCCCACACCCTAGTGGGTACAAGGGGGCTTGAAAATGCATTTGGATAGCTATTTCTTAGCAAGTCTCTGTGGAGTTATAAACAGCTGTCGACCAGGTGGGCCCCTGCTTTCCAAAGCAGAGATTGATCAGAGTGCCTCCCACTCAGCCGGACAAGCCCTTGACTTTGGTGTGAAGGTCATGGGGAAAAGTACAGAGGGAAGGAGCCATATGCGGAAAATGAGCAATTCTGTTCCCGCCATGACAGCAGGGTGCCCAAATGGAGCTATTTTGTAGTCAGAATGCCACGTAGGACCACACTAGGAGAGCGAGCTTGGGGGAGGCAAGGAGAAGAACGTGCCATCCGTGTAGAGAAGATAATTGAATCCATGGGAGGTCGACTGGGGCTCATTTCACACGGAGCCGCACAAAAGTACACCGCTCGCTCAAAGACAATGCAGGCCTTCACAGAGAACCGCTAAGGGGAGCACATTTCTATATTAAGGGCACAACACACTCTAAGTGAGACACACTGTTATGCCTCTTCTTCCCAGCCACAGCCTGGAAATAGCCATAAAAGAAATGAAGTATATTTGCCTTGTTAACACAGTTTGTATTACATATTCATAAACCATTTTGTGAAACTGCAAGGGAAAGATTCAATTGTCTTGGAAGCTGATAATGGCCAAGCAGCCACACAGAAAGCAGGAAGCATGTTATGGAATTAGCTGCACAATGAATGAAATGTAACGCCTGTAATAAACTCATTCAGATATAAATTATGGCAGGGTAGATGCAATGTTTGTTAAGCAATAAAGCTTGCCACCCTACACGGGAAATTGAATGAGATTTATCATAAAATATGGTGGAGAATGTGCTAAGAGTCTGGCTCCTCCAACTGGGCTTAATCAAAACAATCTAGAGAGCAGTTTTCCAGGAACAGGAAACCAAAAGAAAACGATCACCATGGGTCCTAAGGGCATTTTGACATTGTGACCCTAAATACCCGTGCACTCAAGAAATTCCACAGAGGATATTTGCATTTTGAAAAAGTTTTGTTTTGATTTTTCCTTGGAGAAGTACCAGAATGTCTTGAGTTCTGGAAATACAAAATTTGACCAATAATTGGCTTCCTGGTTAGATTGGGATGTAATTCAAGGACAGGGAACATGTCCAAGTGACACTGGGCTCTTGGTTTCCCTTGGAAATGGTTCAGCTTGAGTCCCAGTGAGGCAACTGGGTCTCAGAATGCGCTGTGAGATCTTTGACTGGGTCCCAGAAGGACGTGTGGCTTATTTTCTCAGAAGACCTCCTTGAATCTTTCACACAAACTGCTAAATGAATAGAAGGGTACTTGGTGTATTATCTCTCATAGCTGGGAGCTTGACTTTATCTCAGACTCCACTTTCTGGGAAAAATAAAATGGAATCAAATAAAATAAAACAAGAATTAACCCAGCATGATACAGGCTTTCTGGTTTTGTTACTTGAAAAGAACTGCAAATATTTTATGGCTTTACAAGTTGAAGTCAATGTTTTTAGTGTATTGAGAACAATGAAAAATACCTTAGGAATGCATTATAGTCCCAGAGTTGGATTAAGACTGTTGGAAAGCCAAAAGGAATTTTCTGCCTGCTAATAACATTACCCTGCAATCTAATGAAACAATCTCCCTAAAGCCAGGTTTATGGAATAAGCTGATTTCCCATTTGTGGTTAAAAATAAAACAAACAAATGTCCTCTTTGGTCAACTTGCCACTCAGTCCATGTACTGTTAAACTGTGCTTTGGAAATGGCAAAACTGTATGACTTAATGGGTCAATTATGACATTTTAGAAATACAGATTATACTGACTGGCAGTGAAGTAACCAGAGAATTTAAATTGGCAACAAGCTCTGACACATGGAGTTGTTCCTGATAAATTCAGCTGTGTCATCTTCACTGTCTTCATAGATGGGGTGTGTGTGTACATACCCATGCGTGTGTACGTGCATATGTATGTATATATGTAAGAATCTGCTAGAAGAGCTAGGCAATAACAAAAGATTGGAAAACAGAAATATGTAAGATTCTATATTCTGTATGTTTTGTGTGAGTTGTTGCTGACAAATTCAGCTGCGTCATCTTCACTGTCTTCATAGACGGTGTGTGTGTGTACATACCCATGCGTGTGTACATGCGTATGTATATGTAAGAATCTGCTAGAAAAGCTAGGAAATAACAAAAAGATTGGAAAATAGAAATATGTAAGATTCTACATTTCTGTATGTGTTAGAGATGAGGTGTCACTATGTTCCCCAGGCTGGAGTGCAGTGGCTGTTCACAAGCAAGATCAATGTGTACTACAGCCTCAAACTCCACTCCTCAAGTGATCCTCCAACCTCAGCCTCCCTAATAGCTCATACCACAGCATTCAGCTCAAGATTCTAAAACATTAACAAACAAACAAACAAACAAAATCTCCACTTCCCTCTCCTCAACGAAACTCATTCTCCTTACTCCTTTTCCTAGTTAAGATGAAGTCATTGCCAAGTCTTTGGAAAGATACCATAGTAACAGAGGACTGAAATAAAACAAAGACAGAAGTGTCCGTCAGTATCTGATTTAGGAGCATAGCATCAACTACCTGCCTTTAAATGCCTACTTATTTCTCACTTGCTGTCACTTCATTTGCTTCTCATGAGTATCTCTGCAGAGCAGGAATCACTGTAGCCATTTTCTAGATTAGGACATAGAGGAAGCTCATGTATCATTAAGAGAGAAACAAACAGCAAAAAGCTGCAAGAAACAGACACCTGAACTTAAAGTGATAAAACACATGGGGGGTTAACTTGCCCTTTATAAAAAAGAAGCCTAGTCGTAAGCCTTTCAGAACTTTGGGAATAGAATATGCTGGTAAATATCTACACTCTTTTTCTCTCTCCTCACCACCGTCCTGTAGACTTTTCAGGATGAAAAAAGGTGAAGGACGAGAGGAAGAATAGCCACACCTCAGAGATCATCCCTTTATGTCACCAAAACCAAAGCTTCCCCAGAAGTCTGTCCTGCGGACTTTTCCACATTTGCTTCCTTGATTAGAAGTTGCTTCTTGGCCACCTGCAGCTGAGAAGTGGCCAGAGAGAAGGGACTTAGGAAGGGGTCATGGCAGCCAACCTGCAGTACCTGACACACTCAGAAATTTTTAAATATTTGCACAAGTGTGTATCTTTTAAAAGTAGAACAGGGCCTATAGACTTAGCATTCAAAGCTGGTATTCTTTTCATTAAGCCTTGCTATCTGTATTGCTATATCAGTATTTCTTTTTCTTTTGGCTGAAAATTATACCTATTGATTATATCTTTGTTAAAGCAAAGAAGTTTCAGAAACTAATATTGTGCATGAATTAAATGTAAGGGTGAATTTGCCCAGTTGGTACTTTATATATGTAATAGAAATCCTACCGAACTAGATAGGAATTGGACATGTCTACCCACTGAAGATTTCCAAGGCCTGGTTTATGATTCTGAATTAGTTTAATCAATTTGGGTAATTTAGCATAACTTCTGAGCCATTTGGTTTTTATGGAGAGGCTAGGTAAGGCAGCGGTTAGGCCTGCCTTTTAGAGCCTTCTAAGCACGAGGGGTTCTACTTCCAACTGGAAACCCTAATGTGTATTATGTTTCTCTCTGAAATGAGCATTATATAATCCTCACTCTAATGTGCATTATAGATTGGTTAACCAGGATAACAGTGGTGGTTTAACTAGTGTTACCAGCTGTTTTCCCTCACCTGGAAAATCAGAATTTGAACAGAGAGTTTCAGAGTCCAAGGGAAAAAAAGAATACAATTTCTCTTTAAAAACCTCTTTTTCTTTTTCTTTTTTTTTTTTTGACAGAGTTTCACTCTTGTTGCCCAGGCTGGAGTGCAGCGGTGCAGTCTCGGCTCACCACAAGTTCCACATCTGGGTTCAAGCGATTCTCCTGCCTCAGCCTCCCAAGTAGCTGGGATTATAGGCATGCGCCACCATGCCCACCTAATTTTGTAATTTTAGTAGAGACGAGGTTTCTCCATGTTGGTCAGGTTGATCTCGAACTCCTGACCTCAGGCGATCCACCCACCTCAGCCTCCCAAAGTGCTGGGATTACAGGCGTGAGCCACTGCACCCGGACCTAAAAATCTCTTTTATATCAACCCACCTGCACCTAGACTATGGGTACAGCCAGTTTAGGGTGAGCACCACTCAACGTACATGATTCAATGTGGCCATATTCCACAGCACAGCCCCTTCCATGCAACATGTACGTAAGAGGAAACTTGGAGAAAAATAGCTGAAAAAAAAAAAAAGTGCTATAGGCTACACGTGCCTCTAAGGTGACATTTACGTCTAAGACACTCTTCAGGGAAATGGAGGAAGCAAATGTTATGGCCCACATTTAGATCACCAACACTTCATTCAAAGCTCAGAGTCTCTGGTTAATAGAATTGGGTTGAGGTAGAAACTCTCTCAAAGTTTCAGTGATCTATTACATTTCCATGCCATAAACCACCATTAAATTTAGTGACTTAAAACAACACCCATGTGCTGGCCTGCAGTTCTGCAGTTTCAGCAAGGTTAGGTGGAGGTGGGTTGTCTCTATTCCAGGTGATGTTGCTGTCATGTGACTAATTTACGTGGGTGCTCTGCTGTGGGGAATGTCTGGGGCTGGCTTGTTTTCTCTCTGTCTCTGCATGGTCTCCCACTCAGGTGTCTAGTCTGAGCTTCTTTACATGACACCTAGATCCCCAGATAATGGCTGTAGAAGCTTCCAGGACTCTTAAGAACCGTATTTCAGAATTCACACATCACGCTGCCACTTTGCCTTGGTCACAGCAAGCACAGGCCCACCTAGATTTCAGAGATGGGGAAACATCCCCCAACTCTGTGCAAACAGTGGCACATTCTCACAAGGATGGCAGGGATGGTTGGTGGCCATCTGTGCAGACAACTTATACACCCAGCGTTATCTCTGAAGACCGTCAATTACCTTGAGGAGTCATCTTGCTTTCCCAGGAACCTATGCATCCCCCCATGAAGCAGTAGGGCATGAAGAGAGTTTCAGAGATTCTTCATCTCACTCTTCACTTTATTACTGTCATATCTTGATCAAGTCGCTTAATGCCTTTAAGCTTCAGTGTTAGCATCGGTCAAATAAAGACAGCATCAGTGCTCTCCCCATAGGCTACGTGAAGCATCTTACAGAGTTAATCCATATTAAACCATCAAGGGTGGTGCCTCCAGAGAGTTGGGGCTCAATAACCTTGAGTCACACTGCCCTCTTCTCTACCCTGAAAGCTTCTAAGGGTGAGACTGATGTCTTCATCTTTGTACTCAGGGAAAGATTAGACTGTTGGAGGCACTGAGCACCTATGTAATAAATGATTGAATGATGAACCAGGCTTTTTCTTTAATTATGCCCATCTGAAGGCAGAGATTTATTTATAAAAAATATCAGAATGGGGCAGCATATGTTTTATGTGCCATTGCCGTGAGTACTTACCCATTCATTCATTCAGCAAATACTTACTGAGCCCCTATGATGAGTTTGGCAGTCCGTTTGGTTCTGGAGATGACATTGTAAATAAGCTATGCATAGTCCCCATTCTTATGGTCTTTATATTCTATTGAGAGGAGGAAAAAAGGTAAACTGAGCACATAAGATACTGTTAGATAGTAAAATGTGTGTTATGAAGGAAATAGTTATATGATAGAGTGCCTTGTGGAACCAGGAGCGGGTTGGAGTGCAGCTTGGGTTGGCAAATCAGCTCCTGAAAAGTTGGAACTTCAGCAGAGATCTAAAGAAGAGAAAATGTCAATCACTGACAGCTCTGTTCGAGAAAGAGAGAGGAGCAGGGACAATGGCTTGTGGTGGAAATGAATGTAGTGGGTTTGAAAAATATGAAGAAGCCCTAAGTCCCTGGTTCGTGCTGAACAAAAGGAGGAAAGATGGGCCGGGGCTGAATGGTGTGGCCCCTTTAACGGAAATTTTACTCCAAGTGCAATGGAGTATAGTGGAAGGGATTTAAGCATGGCAGTTGAAAATAGCTTTCCTTGTTTGGATTTCATCCTTGGATTGTTTTACTGCTGATGGATGGACCCCCAACGCAACCACCATCTCACATCCGTGGACATTGGGAAATTCTGTTCTTGGGAGGTATGTGTGAGTGAGAGGATGCAGTGGTGGTGGTGGTGTCAGGCTGTTGGAGAGGATCCTTTCCCATCAATGTTGGAAATATATTGATCTCCTAGAGCAAAATCCAGACTGTCCGGATTCTTTCTGCACCACGAATGAAATGATGATATTGCATGACAACAGCACCTACTATTTCACTCTGACTCTATGCCAGGCACGTCTAGAGCTTTACAAACATTGTTGTGGTTGATTTTCACAGAATCCCAAGAGATCGGTGCTGTTGGTATCTTCCTTTCACAGATGAGCACACTGAGACTCTGCAGGGTGAAGTGCCAGCCTGAGGCTCACCAGCGGGGGGGGGCGGATTTGAATTGAATGCCTGGACCTTCTCCCCTTCCAGCACATTTCACAATTCTCATCTGCACCTCCTCCCAAGAAACCTCCCCAGACAGCACAGATAGATGGGGAAGGAAACTCGGTGCTAAGTTACAAGATGTTCTCTAGAACTTGCGGAAATCATAGGGTGGGAGAACTGTGCTGGTTTTCCAACAATGATCCTAATGAGCAATTTAGCGATGAGCGGTGCACATGTGTTGGGGGCTGAAGCACAGTCTGCCTTCGGCACACATTTGTATCATTGTTTGGTGTCTGTATACAACTTGAGATTTCCAAAATGCTACCCGAGGAAGTAGATGAATGGCATTCCTCCAATTTTATAGATTCGGGGCTGAGGCAAGCTAAATGTTGGCCTCAAGTCACACAGAAAGATGATGGAAGCTTCAGAGGCCCAGATGGAAAACTAGTATCCCAGGCCGTTCTGTCCAAATGTTAAGTGACTTGACTTTCATCTGCGGTCAGTATTTCCAGGATAGGTTTGCTAGGTCATGCTTCATCAATCACTTCTTTCATTTATTCAACAAACATTAAATGCCTACCAGGTCTCAAGCACTCTGTTACATGAGGTAACAAGGATGCATCAGGCAAGGTCCCAGCCTTCGAAAAGCTGTCTGCTGTTACTACTTGGACCTCTCCCTCAATTTCAGTGTGCCCCAATCCAATCCAGTGGTGGTTAAAGTCTTAGGTCTCTGACCTAAGACTGCCTGGGTTCAACCCCTGGCTCAGTATGACGTTGGACTAGGGCTTTAATTTTTCTGCCCTCCAGTTTCTTCATTTATAAAGCTGTCAGATTAATAGTACATACTAGTACATAAATAAAAGAATTGTCATGGAAATAAAATGACACAATGCAGTGTTTCTGTAGTTCTTCGATGATAAGGATCACCCAGGTCACTTCTTAAGAATACAACTTCCTGGGACACTCCCTTGGAAATTCTGATTCGGTGGCTTTGGAGTCCAAGGCCTTGTGACTTGTTTTTGGTTTTGCTTTTTTTAAAACCAGCATTCCAGATGATAGTTTTCACCATGCTGCTGTGGAAAACACTAATGTAATTAGTGTTATATAATGGAAAACAGTGATTTTCAACCTTGGCTGCACAGTGAAGTGACTTTAAAGATGGAGATACCTGAGTTACACTTTTAAAAATCTGCTTCAATAGGTTGGGGTACAGATTGGGAGGTTTAGGGGCTTCCCAGGTATTTGTAATGTGTAGCCACGTTTGAGAACACTTGATAGAAAATACTTAGCACAGTGTCTGGCATAAGCAATGTGTAATGAATACATCATCATTATTATCATCTTCTTTATTCCCCCACAAGCAGATAAGAAACAGGCAATTAGGAAGAAAAGAGGGTCAACACATGTGTGAGAATGATGACAAGAGCATCCTAAAGTTCTGTGGCATTTAGATTCTTTCATGGTCTCCTAACCTTAAACATTTTTGTTTTTTCCCTTCTTGGTTAAAGCTCTGTGAGGTGCAAGATAATATTTTTCTGTTTCCATTTCTATATATTCTCTCAAAGATTCCCCCAATGCCTTATAACATAATAGTAGGTACTACATAATGATTAGCATGTATATTAAGTAACATAAATGCATTTGTAGAGAGATATCAAGAACAGAATACTGCAGGAATGATGAGGAGAAAGATAATTTCAGACCGTGGAAGAATATGTAAGTTGACACTTGAAGAATTGTTTGAATTTTGTTGAGTGGAGTGAGGGTATTTTGGCAGGAGAAATGGCTTGAGCCAGTTTGGAGAAGATGCCGTTAAGTACATACAAAGAAAAGGGACAATCAAATTTGACTGGGGTGTTGGATATAGGAAATATCACAAGGAGATCTGAACTGAAAGGGTAGGTGGAAGAGGCACAGGGAAACTGAGGCACAGAGTAATTGAGTCATTTGCCCAAGGCATATTGTGGTTGGTCTGGAATTGGAAGCATGGCTCAGGCATCTCCCACAGCCCACAACCTGAAGCTGGTAAACCCTACTGTCTCCCCATGTCTTGAAATGTAGGGGTTTAATGAAACATTCCTGAGCAGAAGCCTAAGGGTCTCAGACTGACTTTGCAGAATAATCCTCTTGGCAACGGTGAGGAGGAAAGACTACAGTGACCTAGAAATCAAGAGATCGGTTTTTGCCAAAGTCTTTCCATCTTACATAGTGTGAGTGACATACATGCCTACCACAGACAGACAAAACCAGTGCTGAGGTCAGTACACAAAGTGCATAAACACATCGTGCCTTTTAGTTCCCTGGATGGAGGTGGGCCACAGATATGCATCCTAGTGGTTTGGCAACTTACACAAAGAAGGGCATAAAGAAAAACAGAATCGTCGTTCGGGGGATGTCCTGCCCTCACTGTTACTGACATCAGAGAGCAAATCCCTGCTGAGGTTCTGAAAGTGAGGGACCCTTGCCAAATGCTGAAAGCTGCTCTCGGGTTGAAAACAGCAGAGTCCATAGTACAGCTTCCTGAATGGCCCTTAACAAAAGGGGTCTTGCCGACATGGAAGGCTCAATTTTAGTGCTGAAGTATCTGCTGAGTGGTTCTGGCCACTCAATCTTAATACTTTGAAGCATTTTCCTTTATGTATGACTATACGTAAACATAATTTTTATAATTTTTTTTATAAAACCATACTTTTGCTTCCCAAAAGGAATGGTTACCTTTTTAACATTGACTAAATGATCAGTTCCTATTATATTTCATTTTATTTCTAGTGTTGGAAATCTAAGGCTGGGCTTTTCGGTATGTATATTGTAATTTCTTGCTGTCATATCTTAAGCATGTATAATGAAATGTCAATAGCTGCTGTGGTATATTAATAGGAATCTTCCTAATGGTATGTTAAATAGGACAGTAGCAGCCCAGCTTTGCTCCCTTGATGGTTTTAAGTGGCTTTTTGCATTCTTTGTACCTTGTTTGTATGGGGAGGTCCTTGTGTTTAAAGGTGCCTAAAGTTCATCTAGCCGTGATCCCTTTTTCTTCCCTTTTCACCACTTCCTAATCATAAGATGTTGCAAATTCAGTGTAAACAATGTTGCCACTGTCCTTGTTGTACAACAGCAGTATCAGGGAGGCAAAGGGAGATGGAAAAGCAATAAGTGAACAGTAGTTAAGCACCTGCTCTGTGTCGGGCACTTTCCACTTTAAGTATTTGAATGAGACAACACATCAAATGATATGCACAAGTCTCCCAGAATAACAAGGAGGGTGAGGTTTATAGAAGCCAAACAGCATGTCCACATTTACACAGTTAATACGTGTCCAAGAAATATTCATTTCCAATTCTGACTGCAGTGCCTAGGTTCTGTCCATGAAAATATGCATTCCCAAGGATAAACCTGAAAACATAGATGCAGCAGGTTTCAATTCCAGGTAAGATGATGTATGCACATTCCATCCTGTCTCTTCTATCGAAGGAAGCTATTAAAGCTCAATAAAATACTTAGAGAAGCTATTTGAAGGCTCTGAAGGTAAATAGTAGCATAGTAGATTGGGAAACAGACCAGAATTCAAAGTACCATTGATCCAGTGGTGAGTTTGCTATCTTATTTCGTCCTCTTTCCTACAGCCTGGACGCGAGGCCACTCAAAACACAAAAGCGGGCATCCATGAATACAGAAAGAGCTCACAACCATTTAGCTCTTCCTTAAGCAACAGGAAAGGGGACTTAAAATGCTTAAAGACAGTGGGGGAAATCCCTCACTTTGGAAAATTCCTTTGCTCTCTTGAGCCCCAGCGCCCAGCCAGTCATTACATGGTGGTGGCAGTGCAGTGTCATGATGGCAGTGGAGATATGCAAGCTACCAAAACTCTGGTGGAGATGAACCTTCCTCTAATTGATTCCAAGTAGGTGGCAGATCCTCGTGGCGTTTTCCCTCCTCTATCTTCCCGCTGGTCGTTTGCGGATGTAGGTACAGTTGTAAGGAACCTGCAGCGGAGCGATGAAATTAAAGCCCCAGCTCTCTGGTGGGTAACCAAAAAAGGGAGCCTTGGAATGGCAGGAAGTACTGGGGAGGGAGGAACTTAAGAAAATACAGTAAACCCCTTATGTTTATGTATGAACTCCCAGGCTGACTGTCCCACTGAGCATGTCTGTTTCTAATCACAAAGAGCATACTAAAGACTTGAAGAATTGAACTAAGGGAGAGATCACCGGCCAAGTCTCAGACAGCTCACTGGATGGGGCACAGGCAGGACAAATCCAGATAGCACTATAGTCTTTGACACAGGATTGAACTTGAAACTACAACCAACAAACATTTGGGGAAAATTTGCAGCCTGACCCAGTAGGGTTGATTGCCTGGTACAATAAAATGTCAGGGTTTACTATACAATTTGAACAAGATCCTGTGTTCCCTAGCTTAATATTTAAAAATTCCAAGATTATAATCCAACACTACATGGCTTTCAAAGAACCAGAAAAATATCCATTTGAATGGGAAGAGATAAAAGCCAATGACCAGATGACACAGGTATCTGATAAAAACTTTAAAACAGCTGTTATTAAATTATCCAAGAAGTAAAGATGTATACTTTTCAAAATACTTAAAATGTCTTTAATGATGGTCTTTACTGTCTATATTTGTCAGGATTCTCTAGAGAAACAGGACAAACAATATATATAGATAAATTGGAGGATTTTTTTTCTTTTAATTTTTACTTTTAGTTTTGGGGATACATGTGCGGGATGTGTAGGTTTGTTACACAGGTAAATGTGTGCCATGGTGATCTGCTGCATCTATCAACTCATCACCTAGGTATTAAGTCCAGCAGGCTTTAGCTATTTTTCCTAATGCCCTCCCTCTCCCACCCCACCCCCAATGTGTGTTGTTCTTCCCCCTGTGTCCATGTATTCTCTTTGCTCAGTTACCACTTATAAGTGAGAACCCATGGTTTTTGGTTCTCTGTTCCTGTGTTAGTTTGCTGAGGATAATGGTTTCCAGCTTCATCCATATCCTTGCAAAGGACATGATCTCATTCCTTTTTATGACTGCATAGTATTCCATGGTGTGGATGTACCACATTTTCTTTATCCAGTCTCTCATTGATGGACAAGAGAGGAATTTTATTATAAGAAATTGGCTCACATGGTTGTGGAGGCTGAGATGTTGCAAGATCTATAGTCAAAGTCCTGAGAACCAAGAAAGCCAATTGTGCAAGTTTCAGTCCAGGTCCAAAAGCAGTATCCCAGTGCAAGACCATCAGGCAGAGGGAGAAAATTCTTCCTTATCTGACTTTGTCTATGCAGGTCTCCAGTGAATTTGATGAAGCTCACCCATACAATCTGCTTACTCAGTGTACCAGTTCTTGTGTTAATCTCATCCAATCTTGGTACTCCTGCTAAAAATTTTTATGGAAGTCCTAGCCAGTATTGTAGGGCAAGCAAAAGAAATAAAATATATACAGATTAGAAAGAAAGAATTCCTGTTTACAGAATACACTATTGGATTTGTAGAAAATCCCAGGAGCTCTATGAAAAATAGCAACAAAAGTATAAACTCTTGGTACTAACAAGTTTGTTTAGAAAAATCACAGAATGCAAAGTTCTACACAACTCATTGTATTTCTATATACTAGCAGTGACAAACTGAAGTCAAAATTTAAAACAAAAATAATACAATCTACAACAGCTCAAAAGGATGTAATATCTGTATATAAATCTGAAAGTCATATGCAAGATCTGTATTCTGGAAACTATAAAGTGGCCATAAAAGCAGATCTATATAAATAGAAAAGTATACCATGGTCATGGATAGGAAGATTCAACATAGTAAAATATCAGCTCTCTCAAATTGATTTATAGGTTTAAGGCACTTCCAGTTTACCTCTCAGCAGATTTTTTTTTAATAGATAAAAACAAACTGATTCTAAAATCTATAGAGGAGGGCAAAGGAACTGAAACAGCTATAACAGTTTTGTAAAAGAAAAATAAAGTTAGAAAAATCACTCTACCTAATTGTAAGAGTTACTATATAAATCTACAGTAATAGGGACAGTGGTTTATTAGCTATAGGAGAGACACATAAATCAAATGGAACAAAAGAGTTCAGAAATAGACCCACACAAATATGGCCATTTGATATTTAAAAGAGTTATAATGGCACTTCAATGAAGAAAGGATTTTTTTTTTATAATAAATGTTATTGTAAAATTGGGTATATTAATAAAAGAACATGAACTTAAAGTTCACACCCTACATAGAATTAGCTCAAATTGTATTATAGATCTAAAAATAGAATGGAAAAGTTAAAACTCTTAGAAAAAAACTTTAGAATTTTAGAAAATATTTGTCACCAGGAGACAGGAAAAGAGTTCTTAGACAAGATATCAAAAGCATAATTTATTAAAGAAAGAACATTTATAATTGAGCTCCATCGCAATTAAAACTGTTTCTTCTGTGAAAGACAAGGCTATGAAAATGAAAAGATTGAGGCATGGTGGCTCATGTCTGTAATCCCAGCACACGGAATGCCAAGGTGGAAGGATCACTTAAACCTAAGAGTCCGAGACCAGCTTGGGCAATGTAGTGAGACCCTGACAGTACAAAGAAGCAATTAGTTGGGGCATGGTTGCATGTGCCTGTAGTCCCAGCTATGCACGAAGCTGAAGAGGGAGAATCACTTGAGCCCAAGAAGGTTAGGCTGCAGTGAGCCATGGCTGTGCCACTGCATTGCAGCCTGGGTAACAGAACAAGACCCTGTCTCAATCAATCAATCAATCAATAAAGTAAATATATGAGTGCATGTATACATGCATCTTTTTTGATATAATTATTTTTTATGTTCAGGCAAATAGTAAATCATGTCTTTTACAGCCACATAGATGTAACTGGAGGCTGTTACCTTAAGTGAAATAACTCAGAAACAGAAAGACAAATACTGCATATTCTCTAAAGTGATGTGTACACATGGACATAGAGTGTCGAATGATAGACATTAGAGACCCTGAAGGGTGAGGTGGGAGTGGAAGGCGGGGTGAATGATGAGAAATTACTTAATGGGTACAATATATGTTATTTGGGTGATAGAGTAAAAACTCGTATTCACCAGTATGCAGTATATCCATATAACGAAATTGCACTTGTACCTCATAAACTTATACAAAGACTAAAAAGAAAAAAAATGAAAAGATAAGTCACATACTTATCTAGGAGAAAATACCTGGAAATCACATGTACAATAAAGGTCTTATATACAGAATATATAAAGAAATCTCAAAGCTCAACAGTAATAAAGCAAAAACCTAACTTTGAAAAATGAGCAAAAATCTTGAATAGATACTTCACTGAAAAGGATATACAGAAGGCACATTAGCACATGAAAAGATGTTTCCTCATCAGCAATTGGGGAAATGCAAATAAAACCATGATGAGATACCACTACATGCTTATTATAGTGGCAAAAAAAATACTGATGCTATCAAGTGATGATGAGAATGTGGAGCAGCTGGAACTCTAATATGTTGTTGGTGGGAATTTCAAATGGTTCAACCACTCTGGAAAAAAATTTGGTAGTATTCCATAAAGTTAAATGCACACTTACCATATGATCTAGCAATCTCACTTCTGGGTATTTACCCTAGAGAAATGAAAACTTATGTTCACATAAAAACCTGCACATGAATATTTATCAGAGCTCTCTTCATAATTGCTAAAAGTGGGAAACAAACCAAATGTCCTTCAGTGGATGAATGGTAAACAAAACAGGGTGCATCTATCCAATGGAGTACTTTCAGGAATCAAATGGAATAAATTGTTGATGCACACAACTTGGATGGATCCAAAAGACATTACACTGGGTAAAATAAGCCAGCTTCAAAAGGTTTTGTTACATTCCGTTTATAAGACATTCTTGAAAAGACCAAACTATAGTGACAGAGAATGAATCAGTGATTATCAAGTATTAGGGATGGGAGGAGAGGGTGCTTCAAAGAGATGTCACTTGGGTTTTTACGGGAGGGTGATAGACCTGTTCTGATTGTGACAGTAGTTACATGAATTGATGCTTGTGATAAAATTTATAGAACCACACACACACAAAGCCAATTTTACTGAGTGTGAATCTAAACCTAATTGAAAATATTAAGTATAGCAATCATTTCTTATTAAACTTTTATTTTTAATTACAAACGTGTTTCCTAAATAAATTCTCATTGCAAAAATATGGGAATGATAAAAATGCCGATAAACCCTGTGTCACCTAGATTAAAACTGTCAGTCTCTCTTTGCCAAGGGTAATCCCTATTATTAACTATTGTATGTTCTTATAAAGTGGCGATGATTTATAAAGTCTGGAATTTATCTCCAATGCCCAAGTCTTGAATTATAAAATAAATGAAGTTAAATAAGAAAAAGTACCCCAAGCATTTAAATACATTGAAAAGACTAATGCCAAGTGAATGATAATCCAGTGTTATAACACAAACACGTGTCCACTTTTATTGAACTTACTTTTTATTATTAATATTTTCTATTATTGTCTACCGCATTCACACATACCCCAGCTCTTTGAGTGTTGTTTTACTTTTCGTTTTATATGACTTATTTTATTCCTTTAAAGCCTTCCCATCTAAACTCTCCTCTATCAATCATGGACTATCACAAAATCAATCTCAGGGCAGATGTTAAGAACAGACGTGTTACAGATGCAAAATTACAATGGAAACATGTCACTCTCTTTTGATCTGCTAGTCACTTACACTTTCTCTTAGCTTTCATGACTTGAACGTTCTCCACCCCATCTTTTTCCTCGTGTTTCCAACTAAATGCGCTGAGTTCCCATGTTTCTGGTTTTAAATTTTAGGTCCATTTCCCTGGTTCTGACAGCCTCTCCCGTTTTAGTGTGGGCTTATTCCAGCTTGAACTGGTCATGGCATCTCTGTTTGGTACACCTCTGGGGACTTCCCTGTTAGTCAGGGAATTGCCCCATAGACGGATCATCTGCTAATGTAAAAGCAATTCTTGGACTCAGGGTCAAGTCTCAGGCATAGTCAATCTTTTTTCCTGTCTTGCATTTCCACATTCTGTATACTCGCCTCTTTGATCAATCAATCATAGTTGATATCTCCATCCTGTCACTAACTGGACCATATTTTAATCACATTAGTTAGTCCAATTGTCAAGTGGCAAAATTAGATTAGTAACTTGAAGAGTTGAGCTGATAGGGTTGTCTCATGCCAGTGGTTGTAATGGTTCAGTGACTGTAACTGGATCACATTGAATATTTGGGATCCAATCCATGGAATGGAAATTGACCGAAAGCAGTCACTCTGGTCTTTTGGTGAAATCCAGACTTAGTTGTTTTTTATAAACATCATCTTTTTCAATAGGAGCACAAAGCCACCTTCAAGTATCATTTTTTGTTATATGTGTCTCGATTTACATGAATCTTCTTTGATAAACTCTGTCACACAATAGTCTTTGTCATATCCACAGACATGATGATAACGTACTATGTGATTATAAGTAGTATTTTTTTCCAGTCCCCCAAATTCCTGTGACATTCATTATCTTGCTTTTAATAACAAAATGACAAACCAAACAGAGGCAACCTTTGCAGATGGATCTGGGAAGAGATAAGCTTCCTTTGCATTGTAACCCCTACAAAAAGAGACATTTTGCCTATCTGATCTACTGCTACATTTCCTAGCACCAAGACAAGCAATCACCATGGCACACATTTACCTGTGTAACAAACATGCACATCCTGCACATGTATCTCCAGAACTAAAAGCAAAAATTAAAAAGAATCCTTCTCTTTATCTGTATATATCATTTGTCATGTTTCTCTAGAGAATCCTGACAAATACAGACAGTAAGACCATCATTAAAGACATTTTAAGTATTTTAAAAAGTATACATCTTTACTTCTTGGATATTTTAATAAAATATCCAAGCACCTATCTGATATACTGCTGTCTATTTCCTAGCACCTGTCTGATCTACTTCCTCATTTCCTAATACCAACGCCTTATTCATTCTTCGAAGCTCAGATCAAACCTCTCTGCTGAGTGGGAGCCTATTTTTTTCTCAACATCCACAGCTGGAGATATACCCGGCACTCAGTTAGTATCTGTTAAATGAATGAATGACTGTAAAAGTGAATTTGGGACAATCAGATATTTAGCTAGGTGAAGACTAAGGGAAATTTGACCCTTGTTTTATTTTACAGGGCAAGAAAAGTTAGCAGTACTAGCTCGCTGCCCTGAATGTAAACCCAGCTACCTGGCATCGGCTCTCTGCTCAAATGGCTTCAAAGGGACTTTGTTGCCAGTTAAAGGTAGTGAGAGACTCTCCAAGGCAGGAGATCAAAACTGCAGCGCTCTCAGAATGTATCCTGTTCCCAGATCACATTTGGAAAGGCAAAAAGTGTGAAGAACAGTTATGCATAAGGTGTCATGCTGTGTGCTGCACCCTTTACTTGTGTGATCTTTAAAAAATAAATTCCCACAGTAATTCTGCAATGTTCGTGTGATTCTCTCTCTATTCTATAGGTGGCAAAAATAAGGCTAAGAGTCAGGGCCACCACAAGCTTAGATAGTGACTTTGTGCAAATGAGACCATGGTAAACACGGTATTTTGACTTGGTGACTCGGGACATAGGCAAGATTTCAGCCTTCGCTTGGCCCCTCAGGTGGACAACTTTTTGTAGTGAGCAACCTGTGCAACTGTACATGGTAATCTTGCTCATAAAAATGAAGACACTTACCCAAGGTCACAAATTATAACAAGGTTTAACTGACTCTGAATTTCACATTCTTTCTGTTTTGAGAACCTACCTAATGGTAAATTGATACAATTCATGCTGTCCTTACACTGAGAATATTCAGTGATATGAACTCTTAAGACTTAAAGATTGGATGTAAGAAAATACACTAGATTTTTCCAAATCCAGCTCTGATTGCCTCCAACTGAGAGTTTCTTTATTTTTGCATATTATGGTCAACTTTAAGTTCAACTTAAGCTCCAAAACCATGCACCCCACCCTCACCTCCCCCCCTCCCTACCTCTCCATCTCCCAGCTTCTGAAGCCAAGTTCACAATTCTCTTGCTTTTGTCACAGATAGGGCCCTGAATGTTGGCAATGGCATCAGTGAAAGTCACAACATTAGGAGAATTGAAAGAAACTGATTTTCTTTCAGTAGCTCAAATAGCCAGCGCTTTCCAAAAATATCTGCAGCTTTGTCTAATGCAGATTTATAACTCGACTCCTAATAAAGCTTTATTTCCCCCAAGTTGTGGTGTTTAAAATTCACATGATGTAATGCCATTAACTAATGTTGCAATTTATTTCTATTTAAGGCGGTATGCAGGGGAAACATAGAAGACTAGCTTAAGGGGAGTGATTCAGAATGATATTAAGTGTGAATCAAAGCACAATAAAGTAATAATGAGCTGGGTTTTCCGACCCAGGTTGGAGGTGAATTTTCCCTGAGTCTTGCCCACTGATGACACTGTATCCCTCTGACCATCCCCTCTATTTCTGCCTCACTGGGATCTGGGGGCATGGTTCAGTACTTGTGCCTTCAGGATTTCTGGTTAAAGGGGTATATAGCCAGAGGGGATACCATGCATCTATGGGATTAATAAATGGGCAAGTGTCTGGCAAACATGCTGGTATGAAAC
Source organism: Cebus imitator (assembly GCF_001604975.1). Classification (NCBI taxonomy): domain Eukaryota; kingdom Metazoa; phylum Chordata; class Mammalia; order Primates; family Cebidae; genus Cebus; species Cebus imitator. Next base: position 3,022,340 of record NW_016107452.1, on the reverse strand, counting down.
ACATCTAAGAAATATACATCCAACATAATTGTGGACATATGTGCGCTGAAAGACACGCAGTAAAATGTTCACAGGGGCAGTCTTTGTAATAGCTCAAATAAGAAAACACCACAAGTGCCCACCAATGGTAGAAAGTGCCTCGCTTGTCTCTCATTCTTGATATTCACTAGTTGTAGCTGATTCCAAACTCTAACAACCAAGCTCTATCCTAGTCCCTGCTTCCCCAGGGTACCCGTAGGTGCTTCCTGCATTGACCCACGTGACTCATGAATGTCAGGGAGCCTGCTGACTTTCTGAGCCTCTGGTCAACTGGCTGAGCTGCAGAAGTCAACTCTGGTTGTACATAAAGTAGCTGAGATTTTTCTACTCCAAGCCCATGGCAGTACAAGGAGGGAGAAACATCTTGCTTTGAGACTATTGTGTTAAATGAGATGATACAAGTGAAGTCCTTGGAATAAAGTAACTACTTGATATTATCTTAGTTATTGCTTTCATAAGCTTTTAAAAGAGAAGAATGCATATACTTAAAAGCAACTTCTACTTCTTGATATTTCCTTAAAGTTCAAAGGAAAATCGTTCCTTTGCTGTCTTCAATGGCTCCTAATGCTTATAGAATACATTTCTTAGGAAGTCATTTCAAGCCCAACAAGATTTGCTGCCTACGGGTTTTTTCTTTTTTTTTTTTTTCTAGATGAGTAATTGGCAAGCTACGACCTGGGGGCCGAATATGGGCCCCCACCTGATTTTGTAAACAAAAAGAAAGAAATGTTACTGGAATCCAGCAACAGTGCCCATTGGTGGACATATGACTTGTGGCTGCTTTTGCACTTCAAAGTGGTTGTGACAGAGGCTTGTGTCCCCCCACAAGCCTTACAGTATTTATTATCTGATTCTTTATAGGAAATGTTTGCTGACCCTTTCTAGCCTCACCTTCTTTTACCCCAAAAATGGTTTGCTCCAGCCCTGCTGGGTCAGTGATTCCCTCCTGCCTCCAGCTCTCCCCTCCCCCTCCTTCCACCTGGAGTGCCCTTTCCTCTGTGCCTTTTCTTCAACGCCTTATTCATTCTTCAAAGCTCAGATCAAATCTCTCTGCTGAGTGGAAGGCTGTTTTTTTCCAAGTCCACCACAGAAGATCCTCTTAACCTGTAAACGTGATTCATGCATTTCTTAAATTATAAGCCATATTGCTTTGCAGTTTTCCAGAAAACATCTGAAAATATCTGTTACCCTTGCTGGATACCCTCTCAACTTTGAGAGAGGCAAGAGTAGGTCTGGTTTGTAGAGCATAGATACAGGCCCACGTTTGCTGCGCTAAAATGCCAGCTAAGGTCATTTCCCTGCCCTTTCTCATCTGCCCTCTTTACCCCAGCCTAACTAGGGTGACTATCCCATTTGCCTGGGATGGAAGAGTTCCCTGGAGTGTAGGACATCTAGTCCCAAATCAAACACAAAACCGAGCAAGTTGGAATTAGGTGGTCTTGCTAAATATAACCTTCCCCAGATGATCTACTTAGCAAGCCCAGGAGGAGTTCTCAAAGCTAACCGGTCCTCCAATACCTCCGCGAGCTGGCTGAGTCTTTGGAGGCTAAATCCCCTGACATCTCCCCTCACCTAGTTATTTTAAGTTAGACCAAAATAATTAAAGACCTCAAAGACCAATTATTTGTAAAGGGGCTTCTCTTCTTATCTATCACGTAACTTGTTTCCCACTCCTTGCTCATCTTTTTTTTTTTTTTTTTTATTTGAACCAAAAGCAAAATAATAATCGTGTTTCAGATGAAAAGAGATGAGGCAAAACAGATGCAAGAAAGGATGATGTGAATTATCTTGGGCATCGATTGGGATTTCACAAACAATTGGCTTCTAATAAGCTGCAAACAGTGAAGGAGTGGAATGAGCCTGGGATTCCTGCGTACGAAGCAGCTGATGACCGGTGGGAACGGCAGCTCACCTCTAGTGCTAGTTCCCCTTTGTAGATTACAGGGCTGGGGTGGTTTGACGTTTTGTGCTGAAGTCTTAGGGTGAATTTGTGTAGGAATAAGCACTGCAGTTTTGCAATACACTGACATGCGGTTCATTTCTGACTTAGTAAGCTTTATGATCCAGAGCAGACCCCTTAAGTCTTGGGCCTCAGAGCAGCCTCACCGAGCTCAAGGATGAGACAAATTAGCATTGGAAAATGTATAGGGATGGCATGGAATGGACATTGATTTCTTAGAATCTAATATAAGACCAATCCCATTGCAAGCAACTGTTCTCATTCTACTGTGGATATAACATCCGTGTCTTTCTTGCCCTTAGCCTGGCAAAGTTTGGGATTAGAAATCAACATTGTTACACGCCCCTTCATGACAACTCTCCAGGTTATCGGAGGCCTTCTTATTGAGACAGATGTTTGCTTTGCACCCAGCGTGTGCCAGGCCATCAGTCCATTTAACTCAATCCCTATTGTATGCTGCTGTTCCAGAGATTTCAAGTTCTACGGTAAAAAACCAGGGATATTCATCTGGTTTGAAATTCAGTACCCATTCCATAACGCTGTTTGGATGAAGAGTCCCTGGAATTAGTTGAATTAAGGGTGTCACCACAGCACATGTTTTTGTGTTCTCTCTGGGGTGTGTAGGCGGCCTGGGTGGATTGGCAACACAGGCACTCCAGGGATGTCCCTTCTGGGAACATGCTGCGGGAGTTTTAGCCCAGGCAGCCTGAAGCAGAGCCAGTGGAACACTCAGACTATCTCTCCTAGCCCTGCCCGCTGTGACCTCCTCCCACACGGGGACCAGACTTTGCCTGATACAGAGCAAGTCATACTGGGGAAAAATGCATTTTTGGATTGATCGTGTTTGAATGTTTTTGTGGTCCTTTTCCCCACTTGATCTTCTGGCTTTCCTTTGTTTGATGGGTCTCCTGGGAAAAGAGAGTTGGTCAGTGAGTTCTGGATAAAGTCTGAGTCCCTGTCCCACTTTATTCAGCATGAGGAAGCCAAATTTTTCTTATTAGGCCCCTAAGTAACAAATGAAAACCACCAAGAGCTTGGCCACTGTCGCTGTGTCTAAGACACATAGCACATCCCAAATTTCAGCAGTGAGTTTTACTGTGGGCAGCTGGGTCTTTAAACCACATCACGCCTTTTGTTTAAGTGATGAGCAAACCCCTGAAGTTCTCTTGAAAATCATGATCAGATGGCAGTGGCCACCAATATCATGGCTCCCACTATCTTTAGGGTTGGCCCTTACCCATTTTTGGAGGTATCTGGGGATTTCTCTGCAACGTCAGGACCATGCATGTTTGGATATAGTCTAAAAAGCAGCATGGTGGTTTCCTCTTGGGTCCTGAACATGGCAGTTATTTTGGGTCAGAAACAACAGATTATGGGAATGGGAAAGTATGCCCCAGTTTGGGATTACCCCCAACTCCATGTGAAAGACCCCTGCCAAAGTATCTCCAGCCTTGGGCGGAGGCAGGACTGGCTTCAGGGGTGTCTGTGTGATCTGTGCAGCTGCATGGGACTTTGTGCTGAAAGCTCCCAACCTGTGGTTTAAGTCTGTTTTCACTCTCTTGAAATTCTTAGTAATTTTTGAAGAGGCTCTGCATTATTATTTTGCACTGGGCCTCACAAACTATGTAGCTAGTACTAAACGAAGGAGAAAAATAATTTATTTCAAATTTAGTATTGCTAGGTGACCTGTTCATAAAGAGAACCAGGAATAAACTCGCCGATGGGGAAAGATTGGAGTTAATATCCCAGCAGATCATTCAATATTTCCTTATTTATCGAACTCTTTCCGAACATCTGCTGTGAGCCAGACGTTTTCCTATGCACTGAAGACATAAAACTCCCCCAACTGTGAGACACACAGCTTTGCCCCACATACCAGCTGTATGGACTTTTCAATGTATTTAATAGATCTGAGTCTCCATTTTCACATCTGTAAAATGGGAAGAATAAGGTCCATCTCACAGGGTGGTTGTAAGGATTAAATAAGAATATGGACAGAAAGCGTGCAGCTTACAGCTTAGCAGCTTGCAAATGTCCAATCACCATACTCCTCTTCATCATCTTTATGTTTATTGTTGTATAATAATGCATGGATAATAGACTTATGAGACAGTGAGAACTCCTCATCCTACCTGGTGAAAAGGGGTCGAGAGGATCTAGGGGAGGATATTTCCTTTGAATTGAATGGTAAACAATGATGAAGTGTTCGCTTGTTGGGTGGTATTTATCTCTGAATGTTTTGAAGGATTTCCCCACAATTTCCTCCATACTTAGGTATGGAGGGTCTAGCTATGCATTTTCCACTGGATTTGAAAAATTCAGGGATATTCATCTGGTAGCAATCAGAGGAACTATGTATATCATTTGGTTATGATGGTATGCATATGCAGAGAGTGCTGGGTATCAGTAGAATTCACTCCTTAAGTTCTCAAGCTAGACTGAGACCATCCTGTACAGTCTTTCCTAAGGAAAGAGAATGTACATTAGCTGCAGGTCTTATTCACACATTGCTTTTATGATGTGATTGTCATTAACATGTGGTGGTCAAGTGTGTTCATTCATGGCACTGGGCACTGTAGATGGGAAAAGTGTGTTCAAATACGACATCCTCAGGGACCCCTTAATGTTAGGAAGTCATGGGAGCCCCTGTAGCCCGCTAATCCAGGCCTGGACATCCACCACTCATCATTTCCCTTGAAATTTAAGCCCTGAGTAAAAGCAAATACTCTGAATTCTGTCTTATCTTAGGGGTGAATCTTGGAGCACATTAACACTCTAGTTTGTTTGTTCATTTGTTTCAGAATCTAAGAGTGTAGATTTGTGGGAAAGACTGAAAACAGTGAGCTCACAGGAGGTGGGAATGAAGGAGTAGAAAGATACCGAAAAACAACGTGAATTAGGAAGCCTGTCGGCGGGGTCAGATGCTGGGTTCAGAATGCCATGTCTTTATAACAGTTAGATAGCCTTGATTTTTGCTCCTTTTTCTTTTCTCTCTTACTTCCCTTCCTGTCTCCCTCCTTCCTCTCCCTTTCTTACTCTCGTTTTCCCTTCTTTCCTTTTGCTTATTAATTCAGAGGCACATCGAATACCTCTGTGTGCCTGTAATGACTTTGCAGTGTGTGAGCTAGATCAAGCTAGCTAAACTCCGTCTCCCTGAGTTCTTTCTTTGTATGTTTTTGGTTAGGGCAGGCCACAGGGGAGATTCTAGGGATATGTGGAGGGTGAGAGGTGAGCATCTGCCACTTTGTAGCTCACACACATTATCGCTGACCTGCTGACTCACCTCTGTGGCATAAAGCAGCACCTGGGCCTGCCAATACTGCATCTTGTCCCTGGCCTCCTTCAGCTTCTCCAACCCCTAGGCCAGGAATGTGTTTAACTCGATAACAGAGGGTCCTAGCTATTGAGTCCCTGTCCTGGAACTCTGATTATCACTTTTACTCAGGGTTTAAGCTTTAAGGGAAAGGTTGAGTGGTGGATGTCCAGGCCTGGGTTAGCAGGTTTTGGGGGCTCCCATTGTGTCCTTACACTAAGGGGTCCCTGATGATGCCATCTTTGAGCACACTCTTACCATCTACAGTGCCCAATGCCAAGAATGAAGACATTTGGCCACCACATGCTAATGACAATCACATCATAAAAGCAATGTGTGAATAAGATCCGCAGCTAATGTCCATTCTCTTTCCACAGAGAAGACTGTTCAGAATGTTCTAGACGTGTAAAAACCATGGCCAAAGGAAAAAGCACAGGTAGATATTTCTGGGGACGTACCCAGAGAGAGGAAGAGGTGATTGGGTGGAGCCAGCTCTGTAGATTCTCAAAGCACTGGCTTGGTCTCTGAGTGATTTGTGAAGCCTCAGGAAAGGTGACCTAGTGCAGGACTTGGTACCACCATTTCAAGATGCCCCCAACAGACTCGGTGACCTGCTGACCTTCCTATCTCCCAGAAAATCGACTTTCAGTAGAAAACAGCAGATTCCTTCCATGGAGTTTATACATCAATCTAATGGCTCTGGCTTCTTAGAAAAGTCACTAACAATTCTAAGTCTTGTAATATGGAACAATGGTCATTCCCGGGACTTCTCAAAGAGCTAGAAGACAACATAAATGATGAGTAGGACAAGTTTTAGAAGATAAGGGAGCATGTTGCAACATGGTTAAGACCAGGGCTCTGCAAAAGAAGGTCGCCTGATATCTGAGGCTTGAATTTTAGGGCTGGATGTTCATGAGCTGGTTGAGTTCATATCCTTTTCCTTGACTCATGAACATCCAGCAATAAAAATTCAAGTCTCAGATATCAAGAGACCCTCCGCTTTCAGAGATCCTTCACTGATGGATAGCACCTTGACTACAGTGACTTCTAGCTCCCTGTTCAGGGCATCAGGCAACAGGAGTAACTGGATTGGTAGAGACTAGATTTTCACTTGAAGTTGTAAAAGTCACACTCCCTAATGAGAAAAAATGTGGGGACTAGATCAGCCGTGATCCAGGAAACCAGCCCAGTTGGTAACACCCTTGTAAAAGAGACTGATAAATAAATAAGCAAGCCATCCAGCTTTTCTCCGCTTCGGCAAATGAGATGAAACAGCTGGCCTTGGAAAGAGGCCCTGCGCTTTGTTAACTGGAAACAGATTAGCAAACTCCATCAGCTGACTGGTTTTCCAGTCTGCGGCCTTCCAACATTTGAAAAAGGGAATTTTTGTTGAACGTCTCTCTGGCAAGGGCCAGGCAGCGGATTACACTAGCCTGGCCTGAATGTTTCACGCTGGTGGGTAAAAATACTTTAACTTTCCTATGGGTCTTTGACAAAAACCTCAGGGAATTCTATTGAGTGCATGTTGTCAGTATTTTAATCAGCTTCAGCTGTCAAAACTCTTGTAACCCGCCTCTTCTATTTAAAATGTGTCTTCTAGGCATAAAATAATTAAAGGTGCAGGGCCATACAGTAGGCTCAGAGCCATTGCAATGTGACAAAACCCTATGGATAAAAGGTATTATTTCAGGAAGTTTTAAATATAAATTTTGTTTTGTTAGAAGGCTGCAGGGCACACATTTTCTATACTGTCAAGCTTGATAGTAACAATATTTATATTTCAAATAAAAAGATTAAATTGCAGTCTTATGTGTTTCTGGTTTTCATCAATTTTTTTTTTACTAGTTTATCATAGTGGTGCATCTCAGTATGTCATCATACTTTTTTTTGCTGACAATACTTTTATTTTATTGAAATATTATGTCTTTTGCTGTCAATCCCAGGGTTAAAATAACGAAGGCAGACAGCCCAGCCGCTCTCGTTTGGGTGTTTTACAAACAAACGTCTTGCTTTACACCTTGTTGAAGATTTTGTGAATGCAAAACAACAAAACGAAAATGAAAGAGTAAACATGCTCAGACCCATGTGTTTAGTTGGGTGTTTGAGAAAGCTTTGAGCTTTTCACTTGGGTCATTCGTGTGCTTTTTCATCCCAGGGTAGAAAAACAAGGCACAGGCAAAGCCAGCAGAGCCCGGGAATGAGCTTTTTGCCTGTGAATGGCTGTGCTGGCCGCCTGTGTCAGAGCTTGTTAGCTGCTGCAACTCAGTGTTTGCAAATGGGACCAGGCAGCCAGGGGAGTTTTCTGAGCCACAGGAGCAGAGGACTTTCTGAGTTTCTGGGCTGGCACAGTGTCAACTCTTCAATGTCACGCTTGACAGAGCAGTTTTGGGGCAATGTGAAGAGTGAATGTCTCTCACACCTGTTGGAATGAAGCTGGGCTGTGGCTGGGGCTCTGGGCCTGCTCATTTTGAAATGAAGGGAGAATGCCTGCCTGCAGTTAGTGGCTTCTCTTTCATAATGGTTGCTTCCTCTGCTTCCCACTTGCTGAGGGAAAGTCACCTAGTTAATCAGAACTCTTCTCTCCACCCCTAAGTTTATAAAATGTGACCTTTTCAAGTCAGCTAGCCCCAAAGTGAGTACCCTCATCTGAGGTGGCAAAGTATATATGAGCAGTAATATCTCCCTCCATGCCCATGGCAGACATCACTAATAAATCTCAGCACTAATGTTCAGACAGATGCACCCTCAGAATCCCTTTCATCGTAATTTCCTAGGCAGTCATAACCAAGCAGAGTGGACAGGTCATCTTTGCCTTGCTAGCTCTTTCTGCAGGAGATATAGGTCCTTGGCCAGGGATATCTAGCAGGCTCATGCCAAGGAACACTTGTTTTAATGGTGCAGTTTATTGCCCCCAGATAAATCACATTTTAACAATACTTTAATTCACATTCTGATCTCATTCATGTACTCTCCATTTTGCAAGAGAGAAAAACCAAGACTCAGAGAACTTAAATAACTTGTCTGAAGGCATACAGTCACCAAGTGACAGAGCCTGGACTTGAACCTAGGCCTCCTAATTCAACATCCTGATCAAGAGATTTTGAGCATTTTAGTATTCAAAAAGTAGTATTTGGTAAAGACGCAACTATGTAAAGCAGCTAGGAAAGTCCTTGGGAAAATACTGCTGATCCCCATTTACCATGCATGATGCTGGTTCCTTCCAAAATCAGGAAGCACACCTAGAAAGTTTAGCTGCAGTTACAGTTTTTTTTTTTATGAAGAGAAGGATGAAGTCTTTGTCAGGAACAACATGGTATATAAAGAAGCACTGGCCAGGCGCAGTGGCTCACATCTGTAATCCCAGCACTTTGGGAGGCCGAGTTGGGCAGATCACGAGATCAAGAGATCAAGACCATCCTGGCCAACATGGTGAAACCATGTCTCTACTAAAAATACAAGAATTAGGTTGGCATGGTGGCGTGTGCTTGTAGTCTCAGCTACTTGGGAGGCTGTCAGGAGAATCACCTGAATCCAGGGTGCGGAGGTTGCAATGAGCTATGATTGTGCCACTGCATTCCAGTGGTTGATAGAAGGAGACTTTGTCTCAAAAAAATCAAGAAATAAAAATAAAGAAGCACCTTTGCCATCTCATTTCTGTCCTCTTGTCTTGGGAGCTCCAAATGAAGTCAAATATTTTTCACGTTGTTGATTTGGGCTCCTCCTCCCGCTACACACCCGTAATGACAGTATTTTCAAAATGTATCTATCAGTTAAAAAGTAGCAGCAACTTTACACTAAAATGGTAGGTAACATTTATGAACAGTTTCTCAGAAGCCAGACATATTGCTCAGGGTTTGGGATGTATTATTGAGTTTGTGCTTCATAACCAATGCTTCATAGGGACTACACTTCCTTTCATTCAAAAGTGAGACTCTTAACAGCCAATAGTGTGTGCCCAGGTCTATCCAGGTAGTTGTGGGAAGCAGGTGAAAGTCTGTGTGATGCTGAAATTCCTGCTGTCCACTACTGCATTAGATGTTGTACTATAGTACCTCATATTTAAGATGAAGCTCGTGTTTTATATTTTGCTTATGAAGAAACGGAGATATAGAGATATTAAGAAAATCAGCAAAGATTACACAGCCGGGAAGTCAGTGGGCAGGGCTGGGCTGAAACATGGACAGATACCAGATGGTGGCGGTGGTGGGGGGAGTATGGAATAGAGAAGGAAGAATGAACCACTTAACGTGTGTGGGTGGATGGAAGCAGGCGTATGTCCTGTTCTGGAGTGGAAACTCATGATCAAGTAGGAAGGACCTAGGCCACAGAGATACTTGGTATTTTTAAATGTTATTTTACCTATGCTTAGACTGTCAGCACATCTGGAGAATGGAAAGTCACTTGAGACAGGATACCATATGAGGGCAGTGGTAAGAATCCTTTGCCATGCCGATCAGAAAATCCACCCCTCCAGGTTTGTGAATGTTGTACTCCTACTCCCAAAAGCCAGTTTACCTTGGAAATTAATGCTGGATGTTGCTAAATACTTCCCTGAGGGACACAGAATGTTCGAGAGCACAATGATAGTTCTTCCCTGGAGATTGCTCTTTGCATTTTAACTCCAACATTCGCCTGATACATGCAGCCCCGAAAAGAGCCAAGGGAAATTGGAAGAGCGGGGGAAAAAAAATGATAGGAGAATGTATTAACAAAAGCCTGATCCAGGAACCCTTTATGTAACAGTGTGTATGCAATAACGTCATGTGGAAGGAATTCAGGTGTGAGTGAAATAGACAAGACAACACAGAAAAGGTATACAGAAAAACAGAGGGAGAAGCAAAGGGACCTATTCTGGTTATCTTATTGGATTAAAACAAAACCGTTGTATTATGCCTTACAATCTTCTGGATTGTCTAGGGCTAAACTGGAAGATTCTTCCGCTGATCTCACTTGGGACTTTACATGCAGCACTAGTCAGAGGGAGGCTTGGGATAGAATTGTCAAGAAGGCTTCACTTACATGTCTAGCACCTCAGCAAGGAGCCTCCCTAGGTGGCCTCTCCATGTGTTCTGTCCATCAATGTAGAGAAACTTCTCACATGGTGACTTACGGCTCTCAAAAGTACAAAAGAGAAAGCTTCCAGCAGTCATTTCTGCTGCTTTCTATTAGTGAAAGTGAATACAGGAGCAGCCTAGAGGCAATATGGGAGGTAGCCACACCAGGGCACGAATACTAGGACGGTGAAGTTTACTGGAGGCTGTCTTTGGAGTCTATCCATTCATTGCGGGACCTTTTAGCTTTTGAGCTAAAACCCATATTCTTTATCATAACTATCAAGGCTTCTTACAATCTAGCCTCAATCTTCCCAGGGTCAAACTACTATGCTCTTTTAATATATAAAATTATGTCTATAAAGCACTTATTTTACAGAATGTCCTGATTGTTCCTTGCTCCATGTAATCACCTAGTTATTTCGGAAAAGCCAGTTCTGTGGTCCTTACTTTCTGCCTCTAACAGAATCAAAATTAATTATTTCATCACGTAGGCTCTTATAAAGCCATTTCGGAAGTGAGGAGAAGATGGAAAAGAAGGAGGAAATGGATAAAGAGTCATTTGTATGTATTGTGGGCAAGAGGGCAGGCCTGATGGCTTAAACTAACAATCGGATGAACATAGAGTTAAGAAATCTGAAAGTATTTTTTTAAAAATGTGTACACCCAAGCACACACAAACACACACACACTGAAGTTAAAATCATACATGCTTGGACTCAGACATTTTTCTTTTTTCTCCATGTCTAAATGACACGAACTACCTGAAGACCTATTGATAATATCACTCCATTTAAACTTTTATTGCAATAGCATTTCTCAGAATGCAAACCCTGTCTGCTGTGTGCATATCCCATGCCAGCCTGCACATGGCAAAGGAAACTAAAGTATTGTCTATATCTGAGTCATTCGCTCAAGAAGGTATGTTAGATGCCCGTCGCCTTTTATCTTTATGTCTTAAGGTATTTAGTAGCAAAGATAAGATTAACCAAAAGGAAAGGAGGGTGAAGTAGAAAGATGCAGAGGGGTCTTACAGAAGCCGCGGGGAAGAAGTGGAAGCCAGGCATACAAGGGATGGGAGCCAGGACTGGAATGTTGCCATTGGAAGCAAAGAAATCACCCCTTCCTGCAATCACATCAGCTTTTGAGTTGAATTCTCTGCAGGCCTCTCTCTGCTGTCTTCTTTCTGTGCCTCACTGTATGTGGTACGAACATGACTAGGCCATAGCAAACTACATTCTCAGTGTCCACAACTTAAGACCCAGAATGCTTATGTCCCAATTTTATTTTCCTAAGCAGGGAAAGAGCTTAGTAGTCCAGCTAACTATGTAGCTAGTTAGTTAACTGGAAAGTAGTAGAAAGTAGTTAGCTGGACTACTAAGTGACAAGTGACCCATGTGGCAAGTGAAAATTTTTGGTGCAAATGTACATGACCACTGTAGGAGGGAATAGGGACTTCACTTGCCACCATGTGGTTTTGGAGGTCCCTTCATGGATCTCAGAAGGGAGATTGTCTCAGATAAAAGGTTGGGGGGTGGATGGGAAAAGATCCAAAAATGCATACTAAGCTTTACAATTATTTTTGGTAGATGAGAAAACACAACGCAGAGACTTTATGTTTGGAGAAATAGGCTCTTTGACACACTTTGCATTGAGCGTGAAGACTGTCTTAGCAGGCTACAACCCATAATCCATTTCGGCACCACTTCCGCACAGTTTTCTTGTTCTCAAACACAATTTTTGTTTCATCGTAGAGAAAACTATCATGATGACATAAACCACTGCCCGTTGACTTTAGGGTTGACAGATCAATTGAATGTCTGGTATGTAACATTAAAAAAGGCACTCCCCAAAAGTCCTGGAGGGGACATTGCTAACCTCTGGTGTTTCATAATCTGAAATGCATAAGGATAGAAGTCTGTAGAAAAATTTTCTAAGAAGCAGTTTCCAAATAGGTGATTAATAGACCTGAAATTACGGGCAAAGGAGAGTTTAGTTATCAAAAGCCAGAACAGTAATTCTTGTGCTTAAGCAGTAATGCGTCAGAGGGTGGATTCCCACATTTTCTTCATTTAGGAAATTATAAAAGAGCCCATCATAGTTCACCTCAAACCATCAAATGACTTTTAAGTCTTCACTGAGAAACTTAAATCGTCTATTTTGTGAAAGATAGAAAGGCAAAGTCAAAAACAAAATAATGTGAAATCAATATTCTAACTGTATAAAATCATAGAGTAGGGATTTATTATGTGGCTGTATTCTAATTTCAAAAAAATAAAGATATGAGAGGATTCACTGAAGCACATAGAAAACAGGACTGCTTCAAAAGCTATAACCAAACTCCTTAAAAAGCACAAAGAGATCTAACAGGTCTCTAGAAACAAGTTAATATAGATGATCTCTAGTCATCTCCCTTAGTAGAATTGGCTTACATATTTATTTAATTGCTAGTCATGCTTAAATCAGTTTCCCAGGACTTGTCAAAATTGGAAAACATTCTGAGATATATGCTTCTGGAATAAAAGCAAAATTAAAATGACATAGTTCAAGGCAAAAGCTGATAGTCTCCATGGTCCTAAAGTCATACTTAAAGGAGGAATTGATCTTTCTATTAGGGGCACTCAGTTCTAGAAAGAACAATGCCCACAATGTGGGAAGTTACCATAGAGAAGATTCAGGTTTTGTTTTGTTTTGTTTTTTGAAAAAAAATATTTTGTTTCTTGCTCTGTCCCCCAGGCTGGAGTGCAGTGGTGCGATCTTGGCTCACTGTTATCTCCGCCTCCCAGATTCTAGTCATTCTTGTGCCTCAGCCTCCCAAGTGGCTGGGATGATAGGCACCCACCACTATGCCTGGCTACTTTTTGTATTCTCAGTAGAGATGAGATTTCACCATGTTGGCCAGGCTGGTCTCGAACTCCTGACCTCAGGTAATGTGTCTGCCTTGGCTTACCAAAGTGCTGGGATTACAGGTGTGAACCATGGTACCCAGCCACATTCAGTTTTTTTGGGGGAAAGAAAATCAGCAAGTAAGAATGATGTGGAGAACAATATGCTCATACTGAATACTACCATGAGCTGTTATTGACAGTACCAGCAAATTAAGCAGGGGGTTGGCTGGCTTGATCATGAGGAAGCTGTCACTTTCCCTGCCGAGATTGACATGCCTCATGACATCGGTATAATTGATGTCTGTTCAGTGATACCCAGATCTGTCCCAGAATCTGTGCAAAAACATCTGATAGTTGCATCCAACTTAAAAGTGAAATACAAGGAAGGAGAGTGTCCAGATGGCCACAGATGTTCCCAGATAAAATAAGAATTTTTTAAAAATTATTAAAAGCTGTTTAACAGATGCCATATTCAACAAAAGAATGGTTCATTGTGCATGCATTGATTTTGGAGAAATATCTGGGCTGTGCTGAGCTGAAGTGGGAGCAGGGGCTCTCAGGACCCTAAGAGTAATTTTCCCTAGCCCTGCCTTAAGTTTCTGTGTGGTCAGTAACATTTCTACCAGGTAAAGCATGCCTTTCTTCTGGAATATCTGGGATCATTTGTTCCACAAGAATGACAGTCTCTTCTTTTAGCTTCTATCATGAACTCACCTCAAAGGAGGCTGAGCACCCCAGGGGTCAGTCTTTGCCCATACCGAAGTCTGCAAGGTCCTGATTCCTCATCTAAAATCAAAGGTAAATATCGCAGGTGGTAAACATGTCACGTTGCACCAGAAAACTATTCAGTATGTACTGTCTGTAGTAGATGTATGAACGAAAGGCTACAGAATGGCAAAGGGGAGAGTGATTGATTGCACAGCAGTCAGGAGCACAGCATACAGGAGTTCTGTTTAGGATAGAGGTCAGCAAACTAAGGTTCATGAGCCGAATCTGACCTGCCACCTGTTTTTGTAAAAAAAAAAAAAAAAGAGAGAGAAAGTTTTATTAAAACAGAGCCATGTTCCTTCCTTTGGTATTGTCTATGACTGCTTTTGCATTACAGTGGCAGAAGTGAGTAGTCATGACAGAGATGGAATGGCCCATGAAGATGAAAATATTTACTATCTGGCCCTCTACAGAAAAAAAAATGTGCTGATGCCTGGTTTAAGAACTCACTTTAGAGTCTCTCTTCTGTCAGGGAGACCTTCTTTCTTCATGCAACCCATAGCGACTCCCATATCATCTTACCCATGAATTCATTTACTTATTCATCCTTCGATGAATATTTATTTTCTTCTTGTTTTTCTCCAGTACATTATTATTATTTATTTTGTCACTTGCAATGGTGAATAAAAGTTAGTCTGTTGTCAAAAGGCTTGAAGCACAGGGAGTAAAGTATTTTGTATGCAGTGGATTTGGCTTCATTATCATTGCTTTTGTGGCAAAAGTAGTGAATATTAATAACATAGTACTAAGAATAGTTAATGTTCACTGAGCTCTGGCTGTATGTGACAAACTCGGTGGAAACTGCTTGACTTCCATCATCTTGTTTATTCCGAACCCTGAGACCATGAGGTAGGCACTATCCCTGTTATACAGATGAGGACACTGAGGCTTATAAATATCGTGACATTTGTCCAAGATCATGTAATGAGAAAGTGATAGATTGCTAAATGAAACCCAGATTTGCTGAAAGCAAAGTTCATGCTTTCACAATGGTCAGATGTGTGTCTGAGCTTCAGTTTTACTCAATGTATATTTTCTCTGTGCCTGATCTTCCCTTGACCTAGCTAGGGACAGTGAACACAGAGGAATAATCAGTATCCCTAAGGACCATGTGCTTTGCTCGGGGGTGGGGAATGGAGGGGGGTGGGGGCAGCGGGTTCTTGATTCTCACCTAAGTGCAGCAATGCCCTGGCTTCAGGGTCAGAGAGGCTGTGCCTAAGTTCCATCTCCTGAGTAACAAGCCCTTGCAATAGCAATGCTCTGAGGACATTCAGCATTCCACAATTTGTTGCTCCAACTCCCGAATATTTGTCTTTATCACAAGGATGAACACTGAGCAAATGAAATCTAATGACTTATATTTCTTGAATAAAGAACATAAGCCCCTTTGCTTCCACCTCACATTCTTTTACTCATTACTTTCTTTTAGAAAATTAAATTGGGGATCCTGTAAGTATTTAGTGTGTGCTTAATTATTGGTAAACTTGTTATTATTACACAATCCCTCACTCAGAGTGCTGACACTTCATAGCCTCTCCCAGTCCTACAGGAAAGCACCTGAATTTTGATTCCGATTCCTTTGTATTCTAAGGGCACAGAAGCTGCTTAAACAGTGGATAGGGTTTATTTGACAAAGCAGTTTTAAACCCAAAAAGGCCCCATCAGCCCCACGAGGCAGATGCCTCTTAAATCAATCTCTGTGGAGTTGGATGGCAGGATCTGTTACATCACTGTCAGCTTTCTTGCATCCATAAGAGGAGGAAACCTCCCCAACTCCCAAACCTCTGAGATCTCTTCTTTCAGAAGAAAGGGACTTAAGAGAGAATGGACAGACCCTGCATCCAGGAGACAACGAAAGTCTCTAACAGAGAAGCCAGTCTCTCATGGACATTGTTGGCAGACCATCCAATGGTACAACACACCTCTCCTAATAGAAGCCCATTTTATTCTTTTTTAAAATTTACATTTTGTTTCCCATCTTCTTAGGTAGCCCATATGCCTCCAACCACAGCAGCAAAGGTGGGCTTGATTTGGTCCTAAGGAAATTATCTCCCATCCAGTGATTGTTTCATAAAAGGCATGTGACTCCATCGTGCCACTGGGATACAAGTCACAATTTGTGGGGGAGGCTTCTTCCCTCTTCTAGAATAATCTCTGCAGTTACACTTTCCAACAAGGTAACCTCTAGACACAGATGGCTACTGAGCACTTGAAATGTGGTGAATGTAAATTGACATCAGCACTTCAACAATTAGTATGAAAAAGGATTGTAAAATATTTCTTCTTTTTTTTTTTTACTTTACTATCGATCACATACTGAAATGCTGGCATTTTTACGTATGTTGGGTTAAAGAAAATATATTTTAGTAAATTTAATTTCACCGGTTCCTTTTGTACGTTTTTAAATGTGAGTAGTAGAAAATGTATAGTGATATCTGAGACTCCCGTTCTTTTTCTACCAACAGAACTGTTTTCGAGTGCCCCTCTCATCTGGATATTGTTGAATGCAGAGAGAGGCCAGGACCTGCTATGGCCGTCCTGGCTGTCAGACTAAAGCCAGCACAGGGAGGAGGACAGACTGAGGAGGCACAGCCAGAATCTGAGGTCCAGAGGACCTCTGCACTTCAAATTATGTGACCCAGTCAACCTCCTTAGCATTCAAGCACGTTTGCAGTAGGGTTTTCTCTTACCTGCTTTTAAAGCATTGATACTTGTACGTGGCCTAGAGGCCTTATTTCCTGAGAGCTTAGGGAAGTGGGTGCACTGAGGTATGGGTTTTTAGATTACAATGCGGAAGAGAAAGCCTGGCACCTCCCAAGTCTTATGGCCAAGCTCCACAGGAGCCAGGCAATTAGCTAATGCATTCCGCCTCTTGGAGACAGGATATAAAGGTGCTTCTCAGACCACCAAACAATCAGTGATGCCCTAGAGCTGAGAGCCCCCATTGAGAATAAACTCCTGCAAGGGCACTGTGGCGCAAACAGAGCACAAGCTTTGTGGCCTCAGCACCCCCTTCACCCATACCTGGAGAAAAAACGAGGCTTAGTCAACCTGAACAGGGGGAACAAGTGGGCTGGTCGCCTCCCTTTCCTTTGCTCCTCCCTGACAACCCACCCCTCTGCACCCCATTCCCTGTCCTGGAAGGCAGGATTCATCAATAAAATCCTTGCTGTCTGGCTCTCAGTTGGGTTCAACCATGGAAGAATTGGTAAGGAGATGAGGAAAACAGAGAAATGTGTGATTGTGGTGTTTATTCTTCTGGGTCCCTCCCTGCGGGTCAACAGAAGTGGCTGCGTCCCTCACTTATGATCACAGCAATCCATTAGGTGGTTCTCTCCCTCCAGGTGTCCTACAACCCCTCCCCACTTCCCTTGTTCCTGCAGGTCTAATGATAGCAATGGTGCCTCCTTGGTGCTAAACCCTGTGGTTCACTTAAACCACGATCATACCCTCATCAATGCTCTTTTTATCAACCTTTCTTCCACTGTTCCAAGTTGATTATGATTGGAACATTGGAAGATGACGATGGTCTCTTTTAGTCTCCTGTGACTTTCTTTTGAGCAGGTTATAGTACAAGGTCACCAAGGTCTCAGAATGCCAGATTCCAACATGAAGGCTGTCCTCTGAGCAGACAGTAGGAAAGTGGCTGGTGGACTAGGACAGGAAGATGAAGGTAGTTGGAACAAGCCACATGGGGTAAAAGAGGGCAGAGGGACCCGTCCCATTGACGGTGACTTGATTTTGGACCTATCAATGTGGGGAGCCAGGGAGTCAGGTTGCAACATCCCAATCCTCACTCTTGTCTTGTGACCTGCGACGTCTCTATGCAAGTATCAGTCATATTTGGGATCTGTAGGCTACTGCCTAAAGTTTCTGGGACCTTGTTCCAGAGATCTTAAACATACAGTGAGTTCGTATCGAATGAGATTCCTGGAAATGCCACAAAGGACCGAGCTGTAACAGGGAGGACACGCTGACTGTACAGGATTCAGGTAGCTCTAATAAGTGATGATATGATGGTCTGCATCAGCCCAGGGCAAAACTGGAAGTTTGATTTTAAGCCTGGTGCAATGTGCATGCAGCCTGTGCGTGTAGCCTGAGCTACTTGGGAGGTGGAGGCAGGAGGATTGCTTGAGCCCAGTAGTTCAGGTCTGTAGTACACTGTAATTGTACCTGTGAATAATAAGCACTGTACTCCAGCCTGGGCCACAAAGTGAGATTCCACCTCCAAAAAACAAAAAGAAAACGTCTGATTTTAGCATCCTTACCTCTCCCTCTGAACTCCGCTATGTTTCTTTCATGCTCATGAAGCTTCACCTCTTCTTTCTTTTACCTCTTACACTTCCCCATCCTTGATGTCCATTGACACAATATTTTTCAAACATTAGTCATTCCTTTATATGCCACTTTAAGATTTTTGCCAAATAATCGTAAGCAATATGTATTTCTTTAATATAGTCTTTAAACTGACTTGCTTTTTTTTTTTACTTTACGTTACTTAAAATCCTTGTGCTAAGTAAAGATATGTATGAAATCACAGATTTAATAAGAGTTATAGTTATACTGTTTTTTATATACATACAGATACATAATGTACATAGTAATGATAAGAAGAAAATTTATGTACCAATTTAATTATTCCAGGTATCCCTTGATTCCTGGGTGCCCCAGCTCAAGTTATCAGAAAGACTCCAGGGCAGCCCTCTTCAGCATATCTCTGTGTGGTGATGGCAATGTTTATATCTGTGCCATCCAATACAGCAGCCACTAGCCATATGTAACCATTCACACCAGAAATGCAGGAAATGCAACCGTGAAAACTAGATGTTTTTAATGTAATTTTAATTTACATAAATTTAAATGTCAATAGCCACATGTTATGAGAGACAATGATATTGGCAAGCACGGCTCTGGAGAATCTGCATTTAAAAACAAATCATAATAGAAAAAAAATAATGAAACTTGGGCCAGATACTGTATTACTTCATGAGCGTTTTCACAGATCTATGTTCTTACTTGTTTTTAAGAACCTTGTGAGAGAAGCATTACCTCATTCTGGTGGTAGGCAGAAGTAAAAGATGGGAGGAATTTCCAGTGGGTCCTTAAATAAAAAACAATGAAGGCATTCTGTTATTTACACACACACACACACACACACACACAGAGAGAGAGAGAGAGAGAGAGCTGTAAGTGAGCAAATTGTCATCCCATTCCAACCACATTCAAGATTTAAAAGGTTGACATTTCCTTTTTTCTCTCTCTCTCTTTTTTTAAACACACAGCCCTCCTCATTAACCAGATATCTTTATTCTCTAAATATTTACCACCCAAACAAAATTTACAGTTTAATTTGCTGCATAAAATCATTTATTGACTGATAAACCTCATTACTAAGCTTCAGCACAACCCCTTGTACTCCCGACAGTTTTAATTCTTGTAGCAGCAGGCTACTGCGAGAGAAAAACAATCCTGTCAAATTAACGGCGGGGGTCTAAATTATTCAAATACACTAAATCCATGCAGAACCGTTCCCCTGCTCATAATTTTTCTTTGGGAGCCAACAATTAACCGACAATATTCTAACTTAAACAATGACGGCCATTCTAAAGGAATTCTGGGAAAAGGGAATGTTCCACCTTCCCATGTGTCCTTCTGCGCCTGAGGGTGCGCAAAGGATGACCTCTGAAGGAGTCCCTGTTGAAAGAGGAGGTTTTCTCTACCCAAACATCTCACCTCTTCACAGCATATATCCTCTGTGTCTTTCTTTCCTGCCACCTAGGTCAGAGACTACATTTTGGATATTAAGGTGTGTATGTGTGCGTGTGTCTAGCCTCTATAGCAGGTGTGTGTCAGCCTGCAATTAGTTAATTACAGATGCACCTTTCTGCCTGTGGGGGGAAAAAGTGCCTCCAGTTTTCTACCTGCAAATGCAACCAGACTAATTACTGAGCTGCTGATTCAGAAGACTGACCCACCTAATTGAGCCTACAAAATAGAAAAAGAGGAAATCTCAAAATGATCTGAGACTCAGCACACATGTCAGGGAGCCCTTTCACATTTAAAAAAGCATCTCACACTTAAAAAGAAAATCTTTCCCACCATGTTGGGTCTTGGTCACAGTCTGGACACAGAAAGATCTTGGGTGTTGGTGGGCATCATTTGTTGATGTAATTCCCCATGGTTTGCGTCTCCCTAACAGCAATGGCTCCCTAAGCATGACACCCAATGTCAGTGTTCTTGAATAGCACAAAAATTAGGATGTTGAGCTTGGCAGTTCATGCATGCATGCATGCATTCATTTTTTCATCAAATATTTATTGAGTGTCAACTCTCTGCCAAGCACATGGCACCTGGCATCATGGTGCTAAATGTGGAAAAAGAAGTGAAGGAATGACACTTCACAACAGGCTTGGCGTTTTACATCAGTTTTGATCAGAATGTTTGAACCAGAACAACCTCCAAGTTTTGTTAAAAATAAAGATGAATTAGACTCACCTTAGACAGATTGAGTCGAAATCTCTGGGTGGAACCCAGGAATCTTCATTCTAACAAGAACCCCCAGGTGATACTTAGCACTTCAAAGCAGGGGATTCTGCCCTCCTATCAGAGAGCATCAAGCAACAATGGCCATAATAGAAATGCTGTTATCAGTGGGACACACAAGATACCTGGCAAATATTGGTGAGGGAGGCACTGGGCGTCATACCCAGGGTCCTCACTTAGATCCGGTCTAGAGGCACATATGTACCATGGAATACTAGGAAGCCATAAAAAAGGATGAGTTTATGTCCTTTTCAGGGACATGGATGAAGCTGGAAACCATCATTCTCAGCAAACTGGAATACTATGAAGCCGTAAAAAAGGATGAGTTCATGTCCTTCGCAGGGACATGGATGAAGCTGGAAACCATCATTCTCAGCAAACGGACACAAGAACAAAAAACCAAACACCATATGTTCTCTCTCATAAGTGGGAGTTGAACAATGAGAACGCATGGACACAGGAAGGGGAATATTACACAGTGGGGCCTGTCAGAGGGTGAGGGCTAGAGGAGGGATAGCATTAGGAGAACTATGTGATGTAGATGATGGGGTGATGAATGCAGCCAACCACCATGGCAAAAAAAAAAAAAAAAAAAGACGTGGAGTGGTGTAGCCTAAGCCAGGCCTGTGTGCGTAACTCCCAGGGGTGCCTTTCTCACTGTAAACAATGGCAGCCCTCCCCAGGGCTTTCATGGGGGGCCTTGTTTTTTTGTTATTATTTGTTCAACATTTTGTTTTCTTAAACATTTTATTTTACAGTCATTTTAGATTTGTGAAAAAGTTGCAAGGAAAGTACAGATGAAGTGTCCGTACCTCGCACCCATTTCCCGTTTTTGACACTTTGCATTAATGTAGCTGTTTGTCACCATTGATGAATCAGCATTGATACATGATGATTCACTGATCCCTCTACTTTCCTTGGATTTTCTTAGTTCTTAGCTCCCTTTCCCACCCAGGAGCCCACATTACATTTAGTCATTCTGTCTCCTTTGGCTCCTCTTGGCTGTGACAGCTTCTCTGACTTTCTTTGTTTTTGATAACATTGACATTAAGGAGTAATGGTCATTTAATTTATAGAATGGCCCTCGACTGGGGTTTCGGCCTGTGTTTTTCTCATGATTGGACTGGGGCTGTGGGTTTTTGGAAGGAAGAACACAGACGTAGTCATTTCTATAACATCCATTCACTTCAAAGATATGTAGTAGCAGCATGACTTATTTTTATTTACTTTTATTGTATAATAGCTGTATGTATTTTTGGGAATATATGTGATAATATTTTGATACCTGTATACAATGCACAATGATCAAATCAAGGTAATTGGGATATCCAGAGTCTCACTCTGTCACCAGGCACCAGGCTGGAGTGTAGTGGCCTGACCTTAGCTCACTGCAACCTCCTCCTCCCAGGTTCAAGCAATTCTCCTGCATCAGTCTCCCAAGGAGCTGGGACTACAGGCGTGCGCCACCACACCCAGCTAATTTTTTTGTATTTTTAGTAGATACGGGGTTTCACCATGTTGGCCAGGATGGTCTTGATCTCTTGACCTCATGATCCACCTACCTCGGCCTCTCAAAATGCTGAGATTACAGGCATGAGCCACCATGCCTGGCCTTTTTGTATTCTTTAACCAACTTCTCATCATCCTCTTCCTTCCCAGTTTCTGATAATCACCATTCTACTCGCTACCTCTATGCCATTTTTTAAGCTCCCATATAAGAGTGAGAATATGTGATATTTGTCCTTCCTTCCCTGGCTTATTTCACTTAACAAAATGACCTCCAGTTCCATCCATGTTGCTGCAAAATGACAAGATTTCATCCTTTTTTATGGCTAAATAATATGTCATAGTGTATATGTACCATTTTCTTTATTCATTCATTCATTGATGGGCACTTAGGTTGCTTCATATCTTTGCTATTGTAAATATTGCTGTTTGCTTCTCTAAGTCCTACCATGCAAGAGAGCATAGGGTGCCATACCGTCTCAGGATATAGATCTTACATCAAGACTGGGAAATAGGGGCAACCTTCTGAAAGGAGGCAGCTTTTAGCTGAGTCCTGAAGAATTGATGAATGCTTTTAATATACATGTATTGAGTGTCCTAGTACAGGATGAGCATTAAGAACACAATGTAGGAAAAAAAAAAAAAAAGAACAAGGCCAGTGGTCTCACAGAGACCCCAGTTAAGTGAGGGATTCAGGCATTTAGTAACATAAGTGGTGGTTAATCAGGTGGGGACATTGTGTTTCAGTCCTGAGATTTTGCCCACAAAGGTTTCCTTCGGTTCTCACATCTCTGCATCCATCAAGCCCCTCTGGGAGGATGCTCTGTAAAGATTTCAAGGCCCTTGGCTTACCTGGAGTTGTGTGCTGATTTGTGTGCAGGGAGCACAATGGAGAGGGGAGGGGACGTGGGTGCCACGTGGGACAACATCCATTTGATTCTTTTATATGTAAATGTGACTTTAAATAATATTTTGTAATGACCTGCATTTCCGTTAAGAAATATCTCTTGATGATTTATCTTTCTGCAATTACGGCAGCCTAGTGATCTTGTTAATTAATGCCAAGAAGGGTTTTTTAGCACCTCATTAAAGGTTTTCCCTTTCAGGACACCAATGCTCTCATACACAGCCAGGGGCAGAGAAAGCCATTTTCTTGTGGGTGGAAACTCATCTTTTGATCCTCCATTTCTTCGTTTTTCTCTCCTTCTTCTTAATATACTACTTTTTTCCTTGTTTTGTGCCTTCTCTTCCTTCTCCTCATCGAGTTGTCTTCTCCTCTCCTTTTTCTTTTATTCTAAAACATAGTGGCTTCTTGTTCTGAAACATTGTTTCAAATATATCAACTATCATCAGTGTATTTCATTCTCCTGGAAAGATTGTTTTATTTTACTGTTTAATTCCGTGTGTTCTATTCAACAAATTTTGTTTGAGAGTCTTCTGTATTCTGAGTTCCCTTATAGACATCATGAAACAATAGTCAACCAGAGTCATGCTTTGCTGCTAAGACTCTTAATTTTGTCCCATAAAAATAGGAGACGATCCACTGCGGCCGAATAGGAGTGCAGTTCCCAGCGAGGACGCATTTCCAAACGAGTTTTTACTGCTCACAGACCAGGAGATTCCTGGGCAGAAAAGCACCACAAGTCTCCAGTATGGCTGTTTCAGGTGGCGCAGGGGGTGGCTGCACAAAAACTCATATGTATGAAATGGGCAGCATTTCAGTTGGTGCCTGGAATGCCTGGGAGACAGAGTTGCCATTCAGCTGAAAAAACAAGGGGGCTGAAACAGGGAGCCAGGTGATCTGGCTCAGTGGGTTGTACCCCCGCAAAAACTAGCAATCTGAAATGCTCTGGATTGAGAGTTTCACAGCAAGCACTGATGGACCTGGGACAGTCCACCTCCTTTATGGACAAGCAATTGCTGAGAGATTTCATCACTACCAGGCCTGCCTTACAAGAGCTCCTGAAAGAAGCACTAAACAGAAAGGAACAACCAGTACCAGCCACTCCAAAAATGTACCAAATGACAAAGAGCATCAACACAATGAAGAAACTGCATCAACTAATGGGCAAAACAGCCAGCTAGCATCAAAATGGCAGGATCAAATTCACACATAACAATATTAACCTTAAATGTAAATGGGGTAAATGCTCCAATCAAAAAACCCAGACTGGCAAATTAGATAGAAAGTCAAAACCCATCGGTATGCTGCATCCAGGAAACCAATCTCACATGCAAGGACATACATAGGCTCAAAATAAAGGGATGGAGGAAGATTTACCAAGCCAAGGAGAGCAAAAAAAAAAAAAAGCAGAAGTTGCAATCCTAGTTTCTGATAAAATAGACTTTAAACCAACAAAGATCAAAAGAGACAAAGAAGGGCATCACATAATGGTAAAAGGATCACTGCAACAAGAAGAGCTAAGGATCCTAAATATATACACACACAATACAGGAGCATCCAGTTACATAAAGCAAGTTCTTAATGACCTACAAAGAGACTTAGACTGCCACATAAAAACAGTGGGAGACTTTAACAGTCCACTGTCAATATTAGACAGATCAACGAGTTAGAAAATTAACAAGGATATCCAGAACTTGAACTCAGATCTGGACCAAGCAAACCTAGCAGACATTTACAGAACTCTCCATTCCAAATCCACAGAATATACATTCGTCTGAGCACCACATCACACCTACTCTAAAATTGACCACATAATTGGAAGTAAATTACTCCTCAGCAAATACAAAAGAATGGAAATCATAACAAACAGTCTCTCAGACCACAGTGTAATCAAATTAGTACTCAGGATTAAGAAACTAACTCAGAACTGGACAACTTAATGGAAACTGAACAACTGGTTCTTGAATGTTGACTGGATAAACAATGAAATGAAGGCAGAAATAAAGATGTTCTTCGAAACCAACAAGAATGAAGCCACAATGTACCAGAATCTCTGGGACACATTTAAAGCAGTGTCTAGAGGAAAATTTATAGCAATAAATGCTCACATGAGAAGCAAGGAAAGTTCTAAAATCGACACCCTATTATCAAAATTGAAAGAGCTAAAGGAGCAAGATCAAAAAAACTCAAAGGCTAGCAGAAGATAAGAAATAACTAAGATCAGAGCAGAGCTGAAGGAAATAGAGACACAAAAAATCCTTCAAAAAATTAATAAATCCAGCAGCTGGTTTTTTGAAAAGATCAACAAAATAGACCACTAGCCAGATTAATAAAAAAGAGAGAAGAATCAAATAGATACAATAAAAACAGTAAAGGGGATATCACCGCTGATTCAACAGAAATACAAACTACAATCAGAGATTACTACAAACAGCTCTATATACATAAACTAGTAAACCTGGAAGAAATCACTTGCACCCTCCCAATCCTAAACCAGGAAGAAGTCAAAACCCTGAATAGACCAATAAGAAGGGCTGAAGTTGAGGCAGCAATTAATAGCCTACCAATCAAAAAAAGCCCAGGTCCAGATAGATTCCCATGTGAATTCTACCAGACATACAAAGAGTAGCTGGTACCACTCCTTCTGAGGCTATTCTGAACAATTCAAAAAGAGGGAATACTTCCCAAATCCTTTTATGAGACTAACATCCTGACACCAAAACCCGACAGAGACTCAACATGAAAAGGAAACTTCAGGCCAATATCTATGATGAACATAGATACAAAAATCTTCAATAAAATACTAGTAAACCAATTGCAATAGCACATGAAAAAGCTTCTATCCATCACGATCAAGTAGGCTTCATCCTAGGGATGCAAACTGGTTCAACATACACAAGTCTATAAACGTAATTCACCACATAAACACAATCAAAGACAAAAAAAAAATAAATGATTATTTCAATAGTTTCAGAGAAGGCCTTTGACAGAATTCAACAGCCATTTATGCTAAAAACTCTCAATAAACTAGGTATCGATGGAACGTATCTCAAAATAATGAAAGCTATTTACGACAAACCCACAGCCAATATCATGCTGAATGGGCAAAACCTGGAAGCATTCCCTTTGAAATCTGGCACTAGACAAGGATTCCCTCTCTTACCACTCCTGTTCAATACAGGTATTGATCGACTTACAACCTATGCAACTTACGACCATTCGACTTTACAACCACAATCGCTAGGCATGACTGCTCTGCGTTTGGCAGCACATACGTTGCCCAGCTGGGCATACGACAGGCGGACCAGCTTCCAGCAGCACTACCATCTCCGTGTGCACCATTTCAACTGTACATATAGCCTACTCAACTTACGACCAAATCGTGTTGTGACCGGTCTGCCGGTTGCAATCGTGGTCGTAAGTCGAGCACTAGCTGAGTATTGGAAGTTCTAGCCAGAGCAATTAGTCAAGAAAAAGAAATAAAGGGTATTCAACTAGGAAAGGAGGAAGTCAAATTGTCTCTATTTGCAGTTGACATGATTATATATTTAGAAGACCTCGTCGTTTCATCCCAAAATCTCCTGAAACTGATAAGCAACTTCAGCAAAGTCTCAGGATACAAAATCAATGTGCAAAAATCACAAGCACTCCTATACAGCAATAACAAACTTAAAGAGAGCCAAACCAAGAACAAACTGCCATTCACAATTGCTACAAAGAGAATAAAATACCTAGGAATACAACTAACAAAGGATGTAAAGGACCTTTTCAAGGAGAACTACAAACCACTGCTCCAGGAAATAAGAGAGGACACAAACAGATGGGAAAACATTCCATGCTCATGGTTAGGAAGAATCAATATTATGAAAATGGCCATACTGCCCAAAGTAATTTATAGATTCAATGCTATCCCCATCAAGCTACCTATGACCCTCTTCACAGAACAGGAAAAAACCACCTTAAACTACATATGGAACCAAAAAAGAGCTCGCATAGCCAAGTGACTTCCAATCAAAAAGAATAGAACTGGAGATATCATGCTACCTGACTTCAAACAATACTACAAGGCTACAGTAATCAAAACAGCATGGCACTGGTACCAAAACAGAGATATCGACCAATGGAACAGAACAGAGGCCTTGGAGGCAATGCCACATGTCTACAACTGTCTGATCTTTGACAAACCTGACAAAAGCAAGCAATGGAGAAAGGATTCCGTGTTTAATAAATGGTGTTCGGAAAGCTGGCCAGCCATGTGCAGAAAGCAGAAACTGGACCCTTTCCTGATACCTTACACTAAAATTAACTCCAAATGGATTAAATATGTAAACATAAGACCTAACACCATATCCCTAAAAGAAAACCTAGGCAAAATTATTCAGGACACAGTCATAGGCAAGTACTTCATGACAAAAACACCAAAAGCATTGGCAACAAAAGCCAAAATAGACAAATAGGATCTAACTAAACTCCAGAGCTTTTGCACAGCAAAAGAAACAATCATTAGAGTGAACTGGCTACCAACAGAATGGGAAGAAATTTTTGCAATCTACCCATCTGACAAAGGGCCAATATCCAGAATCTACGAAAAACTAAAACAGATTTGCAGGAAATAAACAAGCCCATTCAAAAGTGAGCAAAGGATATGAACAGACACTTTACAAAAAGAAGACATATATGAGGCCAAGAAACATGAAAAAATGCTCATCATCACTGGTCATTAGAGAAATGCAAATCAAAACCACATTGAGATACCATCTCATGTCAGTTAGAATGGCGATCATTAAAAAGTCAGGAGACAACTGATGCTGGAGAGGATGTGGAGAAACAGAATGGGAAAAAAATTTTGCAATCTACCCATCTGACAAAGGGCTAGTATCCAGAATCTACAAAGAACTAAAACAGATTTGCAAGAAATGAACAAACAAAGCCATTCAAAAGTGGGCAAAGGACATGAACAAACACTTTTCAAAAGAAGATGTTTATGAGGCCAGGAAACATATGAAAAAATGCTCATCATCACTGGTCATTAGTGAAATGCAAACCAAAACCACATTGAGATACCATCTCATGCCAGTTATCTGGAGACAACGGATGCTGGAGAGGATGTGGAGAAATAGGAACACTTTTACACTGTTGGTGGGAGTGTAAATTAGTTCAACCATTGTGGAAGACAGTGTGGCGCTTCCTCAAGGACCTAGAAATAGAAATTCCATTTGGCCAAGCAATCCCATTACTGGGTATATATCCAAAGGATTATAAATCGTTCTACTATAAGGACACATGCACACGAATGTTCATTGCAGCACTGTTTACAATAGCAAAGACCTGGAACCAACCCAAATGCCCATCGATGATAGACTGGACAGGGAAAATGTGGCACATATACACCATGGAATACTATGTAGCCATAAAAAAACTACGAGTTCGTGTCCTTTGTAGGGACACGAATGAATCTGGAAACCATCAGTCTCAGCAAACTGACACAAGAACAGAAAATCACACACTGCATGTTCTTACTCATAGGCAGGTGTTGAACAATGAGAACACATGGACACAGGGAGGGGAGCATCACACACTGGGGTCTGTTGGTAGGGATTAGGGGAGGGACAGTGGGTGGCTGGGAGTTAGGGAAGCATAACGTGGATAGAAATGCCAGATATAGGTGATGGGGATGGTGGCAGCAAACCACATTGCCATGTATGTACCTATATGACAATCCTGTACGTTCTGCACATGTACCCCAGAACCTAAAGTGCAATTATATATATATAATATTTTTTTATAAATATATATATATATATATATATATGAAAAGAATGAATACAAAAGAAAAAAAAAAATGAATGAATGAATGAATAAGGGATTCTCTGGTCCAGTAAATGTTTTTAATGTTTTGTATACTATCCCTGCAGATTGTCAAATTCTGGCCTAAAGGCCAGGTCCTGACCCTTGCTTGTTTTTGTAAAGAAAATCTTATTGGAACACAGCCACACCTCTTCATTTACATATTGTTTGTGTCTGCTTTTGTGATGCAATGGCAGGGTTGAGTAGTTGCCACAAAGGCCATTTGGTCTGCAAAGCCTGAAATATTTACTCTCTGGCCCTTTACAGAAAATGTTCACTGACCCTACTGTATCCCATCTTTGGAGAGTCTGGATGCCCATTATATATTTAAAGAGTGAAACATTCTGCAGTCAGGAAACTTGTTTAATTCTTTTCCACCCGTTTCCTCCTCCCCATATTTGATCATAGAATCCTCTTTCAATTAATCTTCTTATATATTGACTTGGGAACATTTTTCCTGGGGGTAATGTTCAGCCTTGAAAATTCTCTTCTCTGCCTGATTTTAACTTGGTTTTTTCATCTTCGTGGCTTTCTGTCTTCTGGCTTGATTTGCAGTAGAGCCAAGCGTTTTACCCCCAGACAATCCAAACCCAAACCCTACCCACTGTTCCTTAGCCTCTGTGGAAATATCTTTCTGTTCAGGCATGAAAGCAGGGATTCCCCTTGGCTCCTATCAGACACCATTTATCTTTCCAGGAGCAATGATGTCCAGAGCCCAAGTTACCATAAGTGGGAAAGCAGGTTAGACTGGTTTTCTGTTTTTGAGTTTCTGCTATTGTCTCATCTGACTCATCTCAAGGAAAACTCATTTTTGTTATGATTCATTTTTCTGAGCATTTTTGAAGCCAAAAGTAAACTGGGATGACCTTGAGGATTGGCCAGCCTTAAAGAAAGGGGGCATAGTAGTGCTGAGAAGTCCCAGAAGGCATAGATTTTCCCTGAGTTTCAGAGTGAACCTGGGAGAGATATGGAAGGGGAGATACTCTTCTTTATCCTGGAAAACAGGGAGGTGGTTTGGGGAAAAATAAAACAAACAATTAAGAAACCAACTAGGATTAGAATTTAGCGCTTGGAGACTGGGGTGAAAGCAGAAATAGGTTCCCATGTCACTTTCCAGTTCTTCTCGTAAATGAGGTTGAAGGGAATGCTGGGTATCAGGTGGGAGGTGGAGGCGGATATCTTTCACCAGGGTTAGTGAGGATGTAGTCAATAAGCAGATGTCAGCCACAGAAAGAAGAGGAAGGTGTTGTCAGAGCCGGGCCAATAACTATAGGTCTAAGGAATCAGCCTGAAGTCAAGGGCCAATGCACAAAGCCCCCTGTAAGTGTGGCAGGCAGAATTGTAAAAGAATATTTTTCCCCAAGTCTGGAAGATTTCCTGTTCTAATATCCAGGAATATAAATATACTGGATATTACTCTCATGATTTTGTTATATTACATGACAAAATAGATTTTGCGGATGTAATTAAGGTTACCAATTCTTTGACCTTAAGATAGGAAGATGAGCAGTTTTATCCAGTTGGTGGCAGGAGAGGAAGTAAGAAAGATTGGACTCACAAGAAGGATTTGATGCACCGCTGCTGGCTTTGACAATGGAGGGTCTGGGGCACAGCCTCTTGGAGCTGAGGGCGGCTTCCACTGATGCTAGCAAAGAAATGGAGACCTCCATTGTGTATCACAAGGAACTAAACTCTACCAAACCTAAATGTGCCTGGAAACACGCTCTTTCCCAGAACCTTCAGATGGGTGTCCAGCCCGGCAAAGTCCAAAACATTTACTATCAGGCTGTTTAAAAAAGCATTTGTCGACTTCTGATTCAGTCCATTTTGGGGACTTTTGCTGTAGTTCAGATCTGGCCAGAAGTTATTTTTCCTAGATCACATACAAATAAATGCAGAGTTAGTATATAAATCTAGATTTCTGTAATTTCAGAGTTAGAAGGGATCCTGGAAACGCTTTGGAAATATTGCAATAAAGAGAGGAGCCCAGGAGCATGAATAAGGGAGAGGCCATGAACGGAAGGGCGTGGAATAAAAGTTGTCCATGGGACAGATTAGGAGAGACTGTGTATGCCAAAGACAAGTTGGAGGGATAGTCAAAGAACACCTGGACGGGAGGATGCAGATAAGCTGTGAGCCGAGATGGGCAGACAAACCAACCAAGGATTAGAAGTGGAATGACGATGTACATATCCAAAGTGCAAAAAGCACATAAAGAGCAACCCGATCTGGGAAAACCCAATGTAAACTAAGATCTGAAATATGAATCCTAGCAGCATGAGAGTAAG
Organism: Cebus imitator; assembly: GCF_001604975.1. Taxonomy (NCBI): domain Eukaryota; kingdom Metazoa; phylum Chordata; class Mammalia; order Primates; family Cebidae; genus Cebus; species Cebus imitator. The sequence continues at coordinate 2,991,233 of NW_016107452.1, read as the reverse complement.
TGGGTGGGGTGCTGGAGGGATGGCGGGCTATCAAGTGTTGCAGGCATGGAGAATAGTGGATACAAAGCCCCAAGGCAAGACATGGCATGCAGCGATTAAGAAACAAAAACTCAATGTGGATCATTCAGTCTGAACATTTTTTGAATCTCACCTGACTCCAGGTGAGACAACTCCCTCTGATCATCCCCAAGCTAACCTTGTAGCTGAGACTTGTCAGCTACATGGATCTGTTTGAGCAAAAGTCTTCCACATATGGGAAGAAGATACTAGCTCATGGTTCTGGTTTGTGCATTAAAAAAAAAGAAAATAGGGCTGAGTGCAATGGCTCATGCCTATAATCCCAGCGTTTTGGTAGGCTGATGTGGGCAGATCACAAGGTCAGGAGTTTGGGACCAGCTTGGCCAACTTGATAAAACCCCATCTCTACTAAAACACAAAAATTAGCCACGCATGGTGGCACGGGCCTGTAATCCCAGCTACTCAGGAAGCTGAGGCAGGAGAATCACTTGAACCTGGAGGCAGAGGTTGCAGTGAGCCGAGATTATGCCGCTGCGCTCCAGCCTGAATGACAGAGTGAAAAAAAAAAATAGAAAAGAAACAACAAAACAAAAATTCCTGATATTAATTATCTGAAGATACCTGATTCTGCTGTGAGCTATATTATTTTTGCCTGTAATTCAGCAAAAATAATATGGCTTTTTTAGAGTACGGGAATATATTGAAAATAATATTGGATTCATTTTAGTTAAACCACATTCATCAGTGTTGTATTGATGGATCTTAGAAAATATAAATAGAATAATAGTGACTAATGAGTGAAGATGTTATTTTCTTTTTCTGATAAGTTTAGACAGATTTAAACGTAAAATAACTAAAGGTCTTAAATTCACTCTTCAGCTCCTTTTCTTTTTTTTTTTTTGGGACGGAGTTTCGCTCATGTTACCCAGGCTGGAGTGCAATGGCGCGATCTCGGCTCACCGCAACCTCCGCCTCCTGGGTTCAGGCAATTCTCCTGCCTCAGCCTCCTGAGTAGCTGGGATTACAGGCACGCGCCACCATGCCCAGCTAATTTTTGTATTTTTAGTAGAGACGGGGTTTCACCGTGTTGACCAGGATGGTCTCGATCTCTTGACCTCTTGACCTCGTGATCCACCCTCCTCGGCCTCCCAAAGTGCTGGGATTACAGGCTTGAGCCACCGTGCCCGGCCCTTCAGCTCTTAAAGAGATCCAGCGATTGATATAAATAAGAAACAACAGAGAAGCTTTCTTTTTGGTGCTATTTGCTGATCTTTTACTCTTCATATAATATCACTGAGCCTCATTGTTAGTATCCTAGCCCTCTACTCCTAGATTAATGAATTATCCCAAAACTTACATTCACTAATTTTTTGAAATTTTACTGCATATTCTAATTTGAGCAGAAACCTAAGACTAGAGTTTTGTTTATTACATTGATTCCCCTATAGCAGGAATAAACATGAAATTTAAATGCAATTTTCTTCCAAAAGCTATGCTACTTCTTCACGCAGACATTCACTGAGTTCACTGAAACGTCAAAAGCAAGCCTGCTATAGGAGCCTATGGCAGAGTCTGACATGTCCTGGACAATTCTCCTATGAAACAGAGAGAGGGCTCCAAGGATAAAATATGAACTGTTTTCCTGAAAGTTTAATTTCCATGGCTTGATTTCATAATTTCATTATGGCTTTCAGTTTGCTCATAATTGAAAGGAAAATTCTCCCCCTGAGAGATTGTCCCTAGATAGCTGTCTTTGACAGTGATATGTCTCCCTCTTGGCCAGAAGCCACATAAATGGGTCCCCCTCATGTTAGATCATTAATTGTTCTTCATCAGGTCTATGTACACTAAGCTGAGAATCTAGGCAATTATGCAAATAAGTCAAGCAAAAACCAATGCATGTGCTCCAGTGAACCATGATTCTCATTGACAGTAGCTTTGACTTGACTTGTCCAGATAATTGCTTCAAGTTCCCTATGACCCTACTGCAAAATGTGTGAGTTCCTTGAGAGAGTGCGTGATTTTTTTGGGGACAATGCCACCATCTTCTTAAATGGAAGGGGTGTGGGGAGGGATGGAGAATGATGGCCTTTGTTTAAAACAAACACAACTTCTGTAGTTTGGGTTCCTCAAGAAGCTGATCCTGAGATAAGACTTCAAATAAACATGCACATGGTTTATCCAGGAGGTGATCCCAGAAAACATGAATAGATAGAGGATTGGGAAAGTGAGATGGCAAATGACCTCTGTGAGTAAGAGCTCACTCCTACTGAGGAGCTCTGAGAACCAGTGTAGAACTCTGCTTAGAGTTCCCACCTGACAGAGATACACAGATACTCAGCAGTCATTCTTGAGTGCTTTAACTGGGGGCATTAACACTTTAGCACTTGGGGCAGAATGGACTCCAACCTACAGAGAAAGCCCTTAGGCAAAGAGATGCAAATGCTGGCCTGAGAAGTTTGGCTGGCAGGCCCTACCATTATAAATCCCAAAGCTATATTTATAGGAGGCTAACTTTACCCCCAGACTTCTTCAAGCCAAAAATCCTCAATTTTGAGGGCCCTGGTCTGAATCAATTTTTCTCCCATTCTCTGCTTTCAGAACAAAGATAGATGTTTGGAGATGAACTTGAAGGGTTGTGATTCTCTTGGAGAAGACAGACATGAACAGAACTTTGTAATCTATTTGCAAGGCTACCGTTATTTGGGATACTCTGCCTAGTCGCCAAAATGACGTATGAGTCTAATGACTCTTCTTGGGAAACCAGCTTTAAAATGCTACCTATTCTTACTCTCAGATACCATTTTTTTTTGTTTTGAATATTAAAACTGAAAGATCCCAGTGCACCTGGTCTTTGATTTGAATGTCTTTCAACAGCCTTTGGCTCAAGGTAGTATAATTCTGACCAGACTGTTTTCTTTGGGAGGCTACACGTGTAACCAGGCCAAGCCAAATCAGCAAGTATTTATGTAGCATTTAATATGTATCAGGATTACAGAAGGTAAATACTTCGAAACCACTTGTTGTGTTGTCTGTTCTAAGAAAACCATTTTCCCCCTCATTTTCTGTGGTATTATTGGCAAATAAAGCTGGAAAAGAAATGAAAAGAGAGCTAACAATGGCGTTGTGGGATGGAAAACATAATTTCTTTCTCAGCATTTTGGTTCACATGATATTCTTAGAAAGCTCAAATATGTAGAATTCAGGAATTTTCACTAAAATATATACTACAGAATTCTTTATTATTTCAATTCCAAGTTCTTTTAGGAATACTCTAGGATATTAGCATTCCAATTTTATGTTATACAGAAATGTAGGGTAAGAGGTCTACATATATACACAAACACCCAGAAAGCAGTTTTTAAGGAAGTAGCCTTTGCATGTCATCCTTATTAGCTTGAAAATAATCTCTCTCATCCTTGACCCCCTTCTATAATGCTTTGTACTCTGAGAGCCTTCCCTGCCTCCCCTGAACAAATGAGTTGTGTTTCTGATTCCCTTTGCCAATCTCTATTGTACATGTCTATTTTATGCCTAGAATGATAAATTCCTCAGAGTAGGGACAGTGTCTTATTCATTATAAAATTCTCCTCCTTTCCCTCCTCCTCCTCCTCTTCCTCCCCTTGCTCTCCCTCCTCCCCGCTCCCCCTTCTCCTTTCCCTCCTTCTCCTCTTTCTCCTTCACCTTCGCCTTTTTTTTCTGAGAGTCTTGCTCTGTTGCCCAGACCAGGGGGCAGTGATGCAGCCTCAACTCACCATAACCTCTGCCTCCTGGATTCAAGCAATTCTCGTGCTTCAGCATCCCAAGTAGCTAGAATTACAGATGTGTGTCACCATGCCTGGCTAATTTTTGTATTTTTCGTAGAGAGTTTTTTGCCATGTTGGCCAGGCTGGTCCCAAATTTCTGGCCTCAAGTGATCCATCCACCTCAGCCTCCCAAAGTGTGGGATTATTATGGGTATGACCTACTGTACCTGGCCTTATTCATTATAAAATTCTTCTTTTGCTTAAGACAGAGACTAGACATAATGTATGGTCACAAATACTTGCCGAGTTGACCTAAAGTTTTATTCTGATAAAGGGTATCCCGCAAAAAACAAACAAATAATCCACACCAAATATTATTCTTAGAGGTGAAATATTTAAAGCTTTCCATTGAGACTGAGAATAAAACAAGAATGTTCCCTATTATTACTTCTATGTAATGTTGCATGCAGATCTCACTCAGTTTCAATAAGTGAAGGAATACAAATTTTAAAAATGCAACGTTAAGAAATAAAGGAATGTAACCATTGTTAGCAGACATTCACAATATTGAAAAGTAGAAATCTAAAAGCACCTACAAATAAAATATAAGAACTAAGAACTCAGTTTATCAAGTTTACTAAATACAAAGTCAATATGCAAAAATCACTTGTATATCCATATGCCAACCATAAATAACTAGAGAATAAAATTAAGACAATATGGCATTAACAATATCAAAACACACATTAAATTATTAGAAATAGCCTAATGAAAGATGTGTAAGACTTCCACAAAGAAAACTATAGAATATAATTGAAATACATTAAAGTAGACTTAATAAATGGAGGCATATAGCAATGTGTTGATTATTTCCAAATGTATCTATATGTTCAATATAATCTTTATGTAATAATTGATAGGTTTCTATATTTGAATAAATGAACAAATGTCTTCTAAAATTTATGTAGTTTTCAAGGGCTAAGAGTAGCCAAGACTATCCTGAAGAAGAAGAAAAAAGGTGGTAGACATATACTATCAACTATCAAGACTCATTATAAAGCTACAGTAAATTAGAAAGTGTAGTATTGAAGCAAGGATAGAATAATAAAGTGATGCAAAGGAAAAAGCGTGTCTTAGTTCATCTTGTGTTGCCACGAAGGCATACCTAAGGCTGAGTAATTTATAAAGAAAGTGGGTTTATCTAGCTCATGGATCTGTAGGCTGTACAGGAAGCATGGCACCAGTGTCTGCTTCTGGTGAGGGCCTCAGGAAGCTTCCAATCACGGTGTAAGGGGAAGGGAAGTGAGAATATACAAGTCACATGGTGACAGAGAAGCAAGAGACAGCACAGGGAGAGATGCTACACCCTTTTAAAAAACCAGATCTCCCTTGAAGTAATTGTGCAAGAACTCACACTTTACCACAAGGACGGCACCAAGCTGTTCATGACGGACCCGCCCCCATGATCCAAACACCTCCCACCAGGCCCACTTCCAACACTGGGAATTAAATTCCAACAGGAGATTTAGAAGGGACAAATATCTAAACTATTATCAGGGAGTGCAGAAACATACATGTCACTCACCTTATGGCACAGATGACTCTGGAGAGAAACAGGAAAAAATGGGCCTTACAATAAATGATGCCAAGTCAATTATATTTATTTTGTCCACATGGACAAAAACTAAATGTTTATCTCAAAGCAAACACAAAAGTTAATTCCACGTGTAGATCTAAATGTAAAATACTAAAATGTTTAGGAGTTAATGCAAGAGAGAATCTTGATGAACTTAGGGTTAAAAAAAAATCCTTAAGCTGGACTTAAAAAGCCCTAACCCTAAAGGACAAAATTATAAACTAATATTAAAATTAAAGACTTCTGTGTATGTCTTAAAATATCCATTAAAAGAATGAAAAGATAAACTATAAAATGGAGATTATATTTGCAATCATATAACAAAGCGTTTATATCACACACACACACAAATCAGTAATAAAAAGAAAAGCAATATAAAAATAAGTGATATTTAAATAGTTATAAGCAAAGTAAAGCCACAGTAAAATACCTTTGCTCACTCACCAGAATAGTTAATACGGAAAACAATAACAAGCATTCTCCAGGCTACAGAGTTACTGAAACACTCATGCATTGCTGGTAGGAGCAAAAATCGAAGCCACCGCTTTGGAACATTTTCAGCTTTTACCAAAGTTTACATACACATACTCTGTAACCCAGCAGCCTCACTCCTGGTATATACATACAACAAAAATGCATTTATATGTACACCAGAAGCCTCACAAGTAAGAGTGTTTCTAGAAGCATTATTTGTAATAGCCAAAAACTGAGAGCAAGCCAAGTTTCCCTCAGTGATAGAATGAATACATAAACCTTGTGTTAATATAGTGAAATTCTATGTAGCAAAAAATGTATTGTGGATGCATTTCTCAAACATAATGTTGAGTAAATAAAGCCAGATGCAAAAGAACATATATGATTCCATGTATATGGTATTCAAAAGTAATCAAATGTTATTTATGCCATCAGTAGTTGAAATAATTATTACCTTTGGCTGACTGGATAAGGTCATAAGGAGAGTTTCAGTTTGTCAATGATGTATTTCTGATCTGGATGGGAGTTACCTGGGTGTGTTCAGTGTGTAAAAATTCACTAGGTTGTATAGTTACAATTTGTATACTTTTCATTCTGCTTGTTAGATATTTTTAAAGTACGGTAGTGAGTGTGAACTTCACTGGATTTGTGCAATGATTTTCAAGAGTATGTCATTTTGCCTGGATTGCTCTTCCCCTAGCTATCCTCCTGGCTAGTGTGGCATTTGCAGCCCCTGTCTGAAAGTGGTCTTGTGCTTGCCAAGTCTTTTTTTCTTTTCTTTTTTTTTTTTTAGTACAGATAGTGAAAAGAATACAGAGTGACTAGATGGGAAATCGGAGAGTTAACAGAAAGCCAATCCATGTAAGACCTTTTAGGCTTTTCTAGTTATCTATTATTCTATAACAAATCGCCCCCAAATTTTATGGCTAAAAACAACAATCTTTATTTTTCTAGCAAACCTACAGTTTGGGCAGTGCTCAGCAAGGATGGTTCCTTGCTGCTGCACATGGCATTAGCTGGGGCAGCTTGATGCCAGGGTTGGAGAATGTGCCCTTTTATACAACTGGTATGGTGGTGTTGGCTGTTGGCTGGGAGCTCAAAGGCTGTATGCTTCTCCTTAGGCAGCTTGGACTTTCTCATATTGCGGTGGCTGGGTTCCAAGAGTAGGTATCCAATAGGTCTAGGCAGAAGTACTTGGCATTTTTATGATCTAGAATTTCAAGTCACATAGTGTCCCTTCTACCATACTCGATTGATCAAGGCAGTCACAAAGTCATATGTAGTTTCAAGAGGATGGAGCATAGACTTCTCTTTGTGGGGAGGTAAGAATATAGACTTCTCTTTATGGGGAAGTAAGAAGAGAATATTGGATAGGTCATGCTATTTTGGCAACCGTAGACAATGAAATCTGCCATATAGACCATGGAAAGGTGTTTGATTTTTCTCTTCCATTATAGGGTTTTGAGCAGAGAAGTGACATGATCTGAGACTTAAGATATGTTTTGCCTTATTATTTTACCTTATATTTTTGTACAGTCTTTGATACCTCAGAAAAAATTTTGTCCTGAAACATATGGGTAATTACATGTAGGATTGTGACCCTATGGAATTCAAATGCCCAGCATATTATAGAAGGTTGCCAAATACTAGGTCCCTTAATACTCTAACCTGATCATATCCAAATGCTGGATCTGGGCATACCTAAGAGCTGTGGGCAAATTTGCAAGGGCCTTAGCAGTTTTGTAAACAGGCATCTGCATGAATGAGGGAAGAGGGTAGAGGAGACCAGTTTCCTTAGGCTGGGGCGCTGATTTCCTGGGTAAAGACCCTTGCTGCCCAGAGAAACAACACAGAGGCAATATATGTTGGAATGTGTCTTGACTCTTATGGTAGAGGAAATCTTCTATTTATTTGGAGAGCTTTCCCAGTTCTTACACAGAGGCAGAAATGTTTTGGATGAGCTGAGTGGAGAGAGATAGTGTACCTGCTTTCTATCTTGAGCCTTAGAGATTTGAGCAATAGATCTGCTCAAATCCATGAAGGTAAGGTAGATAAGTAGGTCACAAGATGAGAGAAGAGAGAAGCCCAGGGAAAGACTCAGAAAACTGGATGAAATAATCTTTAGGCTACTTTTAGAGGACAATATAGCATCATGGAAAAATAATGGGTTTGGCCATCAAAGAGTACTGTATTTGAATCCCACTTACTCTACCTGCTAGTTGTGTGACCACAGGCATGTAATGAAACTGCATTTTAACCTATCTCTTAAAAAATAAAAGATAATAATAGCCAGCAAAGAGCATTTTGAGGATTGGTTGTGATAACATATGCAATACCCTTAGTACAGTTTATAGTAAACATTCCCAAAATGCTAGGGCCCTTCCTCTCTCTAAATTGCCTATATTTACTCCTTCTTTTTTATTCTCTGAGTTGGTTGGCGTAGTTAAGATTTCATATACTTGGCCAGTACTCCTGAATATTTTTTTCTAGAAATGACATATCAAGTCCAGAAAAGAAGACTCATTGAAGTTCTAACATTTTCTTTCATGGAATTAAACAAACTTGGGAAGTAGGTTGAGTTGTTTACTATGAATGGGAAGGATAGTGGAGCGAAGAACAATGAATTCAAAATTTTCTTTGACTTGTAACAACTGTAGCATTTATTTAATTTTAAAAACAAAAATAAAACTCTAAAGAGAAAGTAGATGGACTGAATCCACAGAAAGTTAAATAACAGGGCCGGGTGCAGTGGCTCACGCCCATAATCCCAGCACTTTGGGAGACCGAGGCGGGTGGATCACAAGGTCAAAAAATTGAGAGTGTCCTGGCCAACACAGTGGAACCCATCTCTACTAAAAATACAAAAATGAGCCAGGTGTGGTGGCACATGCCTGTAGTCCCAGCTACTTGGGAGGCTGGGGTGGGAGAATTGCTTGAAGCCAGGATGTGGAGGTTGCAGTGAGCCGAGATCGTGCCACTGTACTCCAACCTGGGAGACAGAGCAAGACTCCATCTCAAAAGAAAAAAGAAAGAAAGTTAATTAATAATTTAGTGGATTGCTGATAAACCAGAGTTTAGAGATCTTTCCTAAATCTAATAATGCCCTGTACCTAAGTATATTTTGGAGCCAGTGTGGTAATCACCACTGTCATTGTCAAGAAGCACTTTTCATGTTTTTTTAATGTCCATGAAGTGTGGCTGGGAATGAGGCACAAGTTGCTGCCATCTTGTTGTTCTAGATGGATGATACTGGTGGAATCAGATTATAAAGGAAGACCACAGTAGTTGGCTAGAGCTAGTTCCTCCCAGCTCATAAGAATAGATTGTGTGCATTTTGTCCTAACTTCCTGTTCACAATCATCGGTCACCCTTGTAGCTTGAAATCAGAAATCATAAGCCATGCTGGGAATATTTACATCATGGAAATTGGCAAAGCCACAAGTCAGTCCTTGCCTACTCTCCAAGGCTAGCACATGCCTGGATTGACAAGTCAGGAAGTAAAACATTTAAGCAGCTTCGTTAAAAGGTAAAGAAGGTAAAGAAACTGTATTACGCGCAAAGATTTTGTCTTCATTTTAAATAGACAAATAAAATGTATGTACTTGAAGCTAGAGAAAACTTTCAATTTAGAACTTCTATTTTGAGTTCAAAATGAGTGGAATGAAAACCATGTAATTTAATTAAAAAGAACTTCATTGTGTTTGAATTCAGTGAAAGGGGGATTTTTAAAGAATTGATTTTTGTTTTAAAGTTCAATAAAATTTTATTAATTTAATTAGTTCCTATCAATTTTTAAATAAGCTGTGGCTTAGATTAAATTTGCTCACCCTCTCTCTCTCTCTCTTTTAAGCCAATCTCCTCTGAGCATATTAATGGATCTGGTCTTATAATTTTGCAGATGGAACACCATGGTGCTTTTAAATCAAGTGCAAGTTTGGGGCCAGGATTTTGAAGTATTGTTTCCATTAGGGTGGTGAATGGGAATGCAACCTATGAACCGGGAAAAAAAGAATTTGTCTAGAAGCAGGAAGGGGATTCTGTTTATGGCAGCTGTTAATTTAAGCCAATTGCACTGGGCACTGTGTTCCGGAAGTTGATTTAAGAGCTGGAGCAGGCGTCAGACACGCAGGATAGTCTGACTCTGTGTTCTGGGTATGGGGGCATGGGGTGAACTGGGGGAAGGAGGTGCATCCTGCAGCACAATCAGAAGAGGGTCACCTTAGAAGATGAGGGACCTACTAGAGGAGCCCTGATGAGTTCAAAGATCTTATCAAGGCACAGTAATAAATTCAGAGGAGCAAGTAAAGAGAACCAGTAAACAGGTTAACAAGAATGGAGTTACATTCTGAGCCATGAGAATCCAAGTGTGATAAAACGTTTTCCCAAATGTTTTCTTCCACATTTTACCCCCACATGATGCTTTCCAAAAACAGGGATTTGCAATCAAATATTTTCACAATTTAGGGGCATATTCTAGCTACTCTTGGAAATACACAATGGACATTGGTATATATAAAGCTTTGATGAGTACTAGAGTTAATAAGGCAATTTATCTTTGCTTAACCAACTCCTTTGAGGGCAGAATAATTTTTGGCATCACAATATGCACATTCATGTTCTGGAGAGGATCAGTTTAAGACATGGTATAGTGGAAAGAGCTTGGACTTGGGATACAAATAGTCCCAGGCCCAAATTTTAGCTTCTGCCACATTATAAGCAGAGTGAGTTTAGGAAAGTAACCTCTGTGAGCCTCAATTTTTTTAGCCATTAAACCAGGAGAAAATAATACCTTAGCTTGCAGGAAAATCTGGAGATAAGGTCTATAAAGAAACCAGCACAGCGCCAGGCACATCACAGATGTTCAATGCAGGGTGGCCTTGGACCCTCCCCGTGCAGAGGCAGGTGAGAATTCAAAAGACAGATTTGCCTCACAAGGAAACTGTTGAAATCAAGAAGTGGCAGAGAAGTTTGCAGAATCCAGTAACCTGTCTTCTCCTCTTGATACTCCTGCTTTCTTGGGGCAAACTCAGGGGGATTACTTCCTTTTGAGCCTCAATTTCCTCAAGAGAAACTATGTTTGTCAGTGACAGGAGTTCAAGGGCTCATTCAATAAAATTTGGGGCAGGTAATATAGGCAAAATGTGCATACAGGGTCAGCCTTCTGAGTTTGTTGTGAGCAATATCTATTGTTGAGCTTCTGTTTTCTTTTTCAAGCCATCTGTAAGAAAAGAGTTGTATCAGAGGGCTCCAGGATCTGAAATGAGAGGATTAAACAAGATGATGTTTATAAAAACTTCAGCCTAGGCCAGGTACGGTGTCTCATGCTTGTAATCTCAGCACTTTGGGAGGCCGAGGTGGGTGGATCACCTGAGGTCAGGAGTTCGAGGCCAGCCTGACCAGCATAGTGAAACCTCATCTCTACCAAAAATACAAAAAGTTAGCTGTGGTTGGTGGTACATGCCTGTAATCCCAGCTACTCAGGAGGATGAGGCAGGAGAATCCCTTGAAACCAGGAGGCGAAGATTGCAGTGAGCCAAGATCGGGCCATTGTGCTTCAACCTGGTCAACAACAGCAAAACTCTGTCAGAAACAAAAAATGAAAAACAAAACAACAGTAACAACAACAAATAACACCTCAGCATAAACAACAGTGCTCTGGAGAGAAGAGAAAGGCCCTTTGCATTGCGAGAATATCCAGACTTTGCATGGTTTTCCTTTGCAGCTTTTCTCCAGGGGCGGAGATTGCTTGGGGGTTTGTGGGGTGGGGAGTATCAAGGGATTAGCATCTAGGCAGTCTTTTCCCAGGTCTTCAGTCATTTTTAACACAGCCCTAAATTGGCTGAGTCATGAGTAGAGGATTGGTTCAGATACCCATTTCTTACATATTTGCCCTGTAGTTTACTCATGCCAGGCATTTTGAGTTACTGGGAGTATTAAGAGGAAGAAGGTGCAGCCTTCTTCTGTGTCAACAGCGCGTGGCTGGGGTGGGGGAACAGATGTACGTGCTAACTGATCATTAAACCACAAAGCCATGAATGCTGGGATAATCCATGAAAAGTGCTTAGAATACTGTCTGAGCACATGATGAGGGCTCAATACATCTTGATTACTATTATGATCAATATAATTATTATTATTGAACACACAGGTTGCAATGGGAACATCAGGATGGGTGGGTGGATCGGGGACGGCTCATTTTGCCTGGAAGCTCAGAGAAAACTTCACAGAGAGAAGACGATATTTGAGTTTTGAAAAGATGAGAATGTGGCCACTTCGGGAGAGGGAAAGTGCATCCCAATGGTCACAGAAATATGTAGAAAAGCCTTGGTGTGACTTTCTGAGCCACACCGAGATGTCTGCAGGTGTTTTAGCAAGGCTACGACATGAAAGGGGTGTGTGTGTGTGTGTGTGTGTGTGTTAGTGGCTAAAGACAAAAATCAAAAGACGACTGAATAAAAATCAGTTTGAGAAGGTGTTGGCTCTTCTCGCTGAGAGGTTTGGAATTAAGTCTGATTGCAATAGGAACATGGCCCATTTATTAAAAGACATACACTAAAATAATAAAACAATCTCTGATCAGTTGATTCCAATCCAAGAAGTCTGTTCTTTTTTCATTAAGGAGTCTATCCTTATATGGCAGAATTGTTGTATCAAAATGTTAGACAAAATCTGAATAGAGGGAAATTGTGGAGTAAACATTGATACAGCTCTGTAATACAATGATGCAATTATTAAGTTTGTTATTAAAGAACAGTATTAAGTAGCTTGGGAAAACTAAACGATGTGGCGTGAACTGAAAAACGTATAGAAATAAAACTGGCTATCAGAGGAATCTCAATTTTATTACAAACCATATTTGGCCAGAAGACTAGAAGGCAATATTCTGAAAGGTTAGAGTCATTATCTGTGGGTGGAGGGATCATGGAAAATTTTTTTTCTTTTTTTGTATTTATTCCAATCAGGGAGAAGAGGGGGAAGCAATCCTGTGCCCCAGTAGAGAAACCAGGTAATCAGCCCACAGATTACAGGCCCCCCAGACCTTCCTGGTCTGTGCCATGCCTCCGTGAGCTAAAAGGCAAGGTTGGGTGAGCTTTTGAGTGTTTCAGTACCCCACAGTTGCAGACAGTAACCATAAAGCAGACCCGTCTCTAACAAGAGCTGCAAGAATTCTCACGTGGGAGAGATCCAGGTGGCCATGGTGAATGGGAGGGCTTCCTATAGGAGGTGACATTTTGGCTAGTCTTAAAGTATGGGAAGGTTTAGATGGATAGGAGGGAGAAAACTTAACCTGCAACCATTTGTTTTGTCTAACTCTTTAAAAGGATTTTTTTTTTTTTTTTTTTTTTTTTTTTTTTTTTTTTGAGAAAAATTCTCGAACTGTTGCCCAGGCTGGAGTGCCGTGGCCCAATCTCCACTCACTGCAACTTCTGCCTCCCTATTTCAAGCAATTCTCCTGCCTCAGCCTCCCAAGTAGCTGGGACTACAGGTGCCCACCACCTCGCCCAGCTTTATTTTTGTATTTTCAGAAGAGATAGGTTTTACCATGTTGGTCAGGCAGGTCTCGAACTCCTGACCTCAGGTGATCCACCCACCTCGGCCTCCCAAAGCGGTGGGATTATAGGCGTGAGCCACCGCACATGGCCTAATGAGGATTTTAACTATCATCCTTGAAGATCTGTAGCCCACTGGTGCCGTCTCTACATGCCAATGCCTCTTTTGGAAAGGGTGCTAGAATGAGCCAGTCGCCTGGTGGAGAACATGTTTATAATCATAGAAGCAATTACAGTAGCGACCACTTGGTGATCCCTTGCTAAGCACTTTACCTTCTTTTCCTCATCAGTGTTCACAGGCGCCCTGCTGCAATTTGCCCTTTACAGATTGGAAAACTGAGGCTTTGAAATATCATCTAAGACTAACAAACACATAAATGCTAGAGGTAGGAATGGAATCTGGGTCAGTCTAGCTTCAGAGCCTATGAGTGCAACCTGTGGACACTGTCCATTCTGAGAGTTTCTCATTTGTAACCAACGTCCGTCACTTAACCAGGTATCATTGCATCTATCCTCATCATAACTGGTGAGAAAATCAGGACCCAAAATATGGTCTCTATTTCCTGAATGAAGGCAGTGAGGTTCTGAGATCCATTTATTCACTCATCATCTATTTGAATGTTTGTTGTAACACTGCATTCGGTGATGAGGGTGGCAGTATGTATGGTCCTCTTAGAATAGAACCTGTTAATGTGTCCCTAAAGCTTGATGACATGTTAAGTGGGACCAGTGTCCTTAGTGCTGGCCTGAGTGCCACGTTCTGTGTTTCCCTTAGCCATTAGTATGGGAGCCTTGTCATCTATTAAGGAAAACTCTCAACATGCTGTGTGTCCTCGGACAGATCCCTTCCTCCTCTGAGCCTCCTTGTCTGACTAAAGCACAATAAGGCTTCATTTGATGATTTCCAAAGTCTTTCCAGTTTTTGGATATAATTCTGCATCCCACCTTAGAAAAATACGGTTCCTTATAACACAGAGAGGAAGAATAAATCACACAAATGAAACACTGAGTGAGAAAAGTGACGTCACATGTAATATTCAATTTGTATTCAGTTTAAAAACAGGCAAAACTATCCTAAGGAGTTAGACATCAACATACTGGTTACCGTTGGAGGGGAGGGTAACAGGAAGAAAGAGAGATGCTCCTTGGAGGGCCAGATGTGTTCTGGGTTTTGATGCGGGTACTGTTTCTACCCGTATATTCATTTTGATGTTTTGTCAGCCTGCATTCTTGCCAATTTGGGCTCTTCTATTGATGTTGTTAAAAATATCTTCGTAAAATAAATACAAACAGCATCTAAAGAGAGTGGTAGGGTAGGAAGTGTTTCTGGTGGCATCAGAAAGAGGTCAGGAGCTCCTGACGTACTTTGCTAGCAGGGCGCATCAACTCCCTTCTCTGAGCTGTGGGAGGTCACTCAGGGCAACAGCCTCATTTTGCAGATGAATGCCAGAAGGTCCACACCGTTGGCGCTGGCTGGCTTTTCCCACTTCTGAGCTTCCATGGGTAGAGGACAGGCTGTGCCTGCAGCGTATACCCCGGAGCTTGGAGGCCTTGGAAGGAGCACATTATCCTGAGTATTCAACAGGTGGCAGTCTTTGCTCAGCATCAAGATGCTTTGGGTCTGCAGGGGCTGCTTGTGTAAGGCAGCATTCCCCAGGACGCTAATCTCCAGGAGAAATGTTTCTCCATTTCCCGGAGTGGGGGGTCTTATCCAAGCGGTCCCAACACAAATATTCCTGCTCCTGACATTCTATTTAGGGTTCTCAGTTCTTCCAGGAGGAGCCTGGGACAGGAGGCTCCCCAAGCCCCACTCTGTCGAGGAGCTTCCCCCAGTCCTTGAGCCTGCCTCAGCTGGGGGTGATGGGCCTCACTCAGGATCTCATTCCTTGGCAAGGGGGTCTTTCTTTGAAAACAAGAGAGAGATAATTTTCTGGGAACCTGGGTGAATGCTCCAACACAGAAGGGAGTATGAATACTTCCTTATGGTGGCTCGCGTTATTACACAACATTACAAAAACAAGTGTGTTGGTAGGAATCTGAGAAGCACATTTAAATGGGTAAAAATAGCAAGAAAAGAGGCCCAGAGTGGGGACAGACTCACAGAAGGCCCTTGCAGGGCCAGGAAGACAGAGACCAGCCCTTTAGGGTCCGCTGCCGGGTCTATATGAAGTAACCTTCATCACCCTCTGCCTCACCCCAAGGGCATTCCAAGGTGAGGGTGCACTGAGTATTGGCAGGACAGGAGTGACATTCAGCAGTTTATAAACTTCTGTCCTCAGACTGGGTAGTTCTGGAGGATGGGGGACTCTCAGGCAATGCTTTCTTGGTCTTGAGGGACCAAGAGGGCTGGAAGAGGCTTAGAACTCAGAGCTACTCCAGGAGGCCGCCCTAGACTCTCAGATGTCTGAGTTAAGTGATGTTTGAGGCTGGAAAGCTATGCTGAGACCTGTTTGTTAGGGTTGTCATGAGGATGGGGTATACACGGGGTTCAGCGCCTCCCTCTGATTGATGGACAAGAATGCACAAAGGCCTCTTTGTTTAAAGCATTGAGTGTTTTCTTCTCTGTATCTCATCTGATCATGTCTTCTCCTATAACACAAACCTAATTCTGTGGAGTTAATAAAAAGAATAATCTAAAAACATGCGTTGAACTATTATGGGATCAGGTACTCTGCTAACTTTGCACCTTTTTTTTTTTTTTTTTTTAAGACGGAGTCTTATTCTGTTACCAGGCTGGACCACAGTGGAGCAGTCTCGGCTCACTTCAGCCTCTGCCTCCTGGGTTCAAGTGATCCTTCCGCCTCAGTCTCCTGAGTAGCTGGGACTACAGGCGCGTGCCACCATGCCTGGCTAATTTTTGTATTTTTAGTAGAGACGGGGCTGCACCATGTTGGCCAGGATGGTCTTAATCTCTTGACCTCGTGATCCACCTGCCTTGGCCTCCCAAAGTGATGAGATTACAGGTGTGAGCCACCACACCTGGCCACTTTGCACTTGTTATATTTAATTTTTCATAAAGCACTGTAGTAAGAACTATTATTGTCCCCATTTTACAGATTAGAAATTAAGGCTTAGAGAGGTTAAATAAGTGCCTAAAGTCACGCTCCCAGTAGATGTCAAAAAAGGAATTGAAATCTAGGCTTGTTTGAATCCAGAGCCCATACACTCTATCTCTCTTGGTTGGAGAATGTGCCAACAGCCTCCCTGAATTTTCCAAATCCCTGGTAATCCCAGGGAGGTGCTGGGGAGGGGAATTCATGGAAGGAGCCAAAGAGTAAAGACACGAGAACAAGAGAAAACCTGGACCATTTATAAAGTATGTCTCTTGTTCTGAGCACTTGGGAAAGCAGCTTTACTGTGCAGAGCCTCTGTTTTCTCTAGTTGCTGTGAAAATGAATTGAAGAAGTATTGCTGAACCTGCCTAGCTAGATCTGATTATCCTACAGGATTGGTTCCTTCTTCCCAGGAAGAGTTTCTTCAGGGAGACTGTATATGATGACTCTAAACCGGAGTTGGATGTTCTCTCCCTGCACCTTGAACTCCCAACTCAATACTTAATTACATTGTACTGTACATTGTTTAATTATTTATATATCCCTCTACAGTTGAGAGTTTCATGTGATGGAAAATGTGTCTACCTGGTTCACTATGGAATCCCAAAGTACTAGCAGAGAGCCTAAAATGTTAGAGTACTCAGTAAATATCTGTGGAGGAATGGGTGGATGGATGAATAGGTGAATGAATGGGTGGACTGATGGATGGGTAAACGTATGGATGGAGAGATGGATAAAATGGGAGGATAGGTTAATGAATGGGTGGATGAGTGAATGAGGAGATGGGGGATGGATAGATGGATGGGTAGATGAATGGATAGAGAAATGAATGGATGGATGGATGACGGGTGAGTAAATGGATGAGTGGAAGTACGGCTAACATGGATTGATAGATAAATGGAAGGATGGATAGATGATTGGATAGATGAGTGGTTGAAATAGACTGATCACTGGATATATAAGATGGTCAGCTTAAGTGTCTTCATTTATAACATTCTATCTCACATGTATACACATCGGTGTTTTGGGGAACGTTGTCCTGTTTACTATTAACTCCTTGACTTTTATCATCCTGGGATAGGCAGAAGCATTACCCAAGGCTCTCTCTACCTAAGCAGATAAGAGCACTGTCCAGCCCAAACCCACAAACAAAAGCATTTTCTAGATGTTTTTCTTCACATACTTAGAGGAAAAAAAATTCTCATTGAAAAGAGTGGATGCCAAACTCAATCACTCATTGCAATGACTGCCTTCCACTCCGGAAGAGGGGCTGCTGACTTCTGGAATCTTAGATTTTTTACAGTGTTGATAGGAAAGAGAGGAGCTGATAGCCAGTGATAACCAGGCTGTTAATTGCTCTGCTTATCAGAAGATAGTCTTTCATTGCCATGTGTATGTGGGGAGCTGGTGGTTCAGAAGGCAAAGCAGCGTGCGTGTGAGCAATGAGCCTGTGGCTTGACAGTGACAGAATCCCAGGGGAGAGGCCAGGGTTCATGGAGGAATGAGGGAGGTCAGGGCCAGTGGAATACTCTCTGGATAATCTGTTCTTATCAACGGCACATTTCCCCAACACACATACTCCATGTACTTAAACTTATAACCTTGGGAAGCACAGTAGTAGCTTAAATCTGTTGGCTGTAAGCAGATTCTAGTGTTCTTGGTACAGCTTAACCAGAGATAAATCCTGGTGGGTCTCAAAGCCCAGGGTGTCCTCGCCTTTGCGTCCCCTCACTCCCCTGGTCACACTCTTCCCCTTCTATTTTTGTTGATGTCACTCAGGAGCTCTCTTCATGCCCACACTATTCCCCCTTCCAATTGAATTCTCAAAGTAGAATCAGATCTAGGCAGAGCCCTGAAGGTATCGTGATTTAGAAGGCTCTCGGTTGTGTCTGCTATTGGAATTATACCTGTGACCTGAAGCTCCTGTTTTTATTTTGACAAAGAAATGGAATTCAGCAAATAGAATAACAGATTCCCCAGCAAAGGAGAGTATGGGGATGACCTCTGAAGAACTACTGCAATTATTTCCTTCAAGGAAGGAGATATAGGAATATAAGAAATGAATGAAAGGAAGGTAAGGAGAGTAAAAAAGAATAGAAGGAAGGAATAGTGAAAGGAAAAAGGAAAGAAGGGAGAATATAGTGTTTATTAACTGTCTGCTCAAATTAAGGACAAAGCCACATGTTTTTTAGATTTTTCTGTAATACCCACAGAAATAGCCAAACAGATAAGTGACTTACACTTAGCAGACAAAGAAACTGAGGCCCAGCAAAGTTAATTAACATGCATGAGTCACACAGCAACTGGAATTGAAGCTGAATAAATCTGGCTCCAAGACATTCTCTCATAGATTGCCTTTTTTTTTCTCTCATGCCTCCTAGGATTACATGGGTCAAGCATAGCTTTGTCAGGTTTCAGTGATCAGCAGGAGAGAACCTCCTCGTTAGACAGAAACTAAGACCTCTATACTAGGCCAACTCCTCATTCTCAAACTCAGAAGCTGGGATTGCCAGACCTTAAAACCTGCTGAGGGGAGACTGGGTCCCATTAAGGGGAATGTCCAGGATTTCATGGTTGTTTGAGGTAAGAGTTGGGAGTAGAAATGTAGTTTTTTGAGTCTCAGTGTGGTTGCTTTTGGTACTTGTTGAGGCCTCCATGTAGTCAATTTCATTATTGCACATAAAGTTACGATTAAGAGGTGGAAATAACATGAAGATCAGATGGAGGATATGAGGCTACAAATCCCTGACATCTACCTCTACATAGCTAATCTGTGAAATGAGATTATCATGTGTACACAGCGGTCCTCATCCTCATCCTTTCAGTCTGTTAGTAAGATGTTTTGAAGGCATTACTAGAAAGCATTCAGTAGATGTAAACTATATGACCCTAGAAAGGAATTCCACATGCCTGCTACATTAATCATCATCGAGGTTGCTCAATAGGGCTGATAAGGATTCCAGGGAAATAAGCTAATAAGACATAAGGGTAAGGGACCTGAAGTCAGCATACTTGATTCTGTGCTCAAGTTTTGACTAAATTTCCTGGTTATTCATTTTCTCAATTTTAAAACAAATGAAGATGATAAGAATGAGCTTTCCTATGGCCATTCTCTGCCTAATATTTCATGTCCCATAACAGCAGCTCTGAGCAAGTATTTTGCCCCCTTAGAGTTTTTTGGTGGCCTCCTTTGATGGTCCTTGCTGTTCTTGGGTTAAACTCTAAAGTCCTTGGGGTGGAGCCCCTTCTTCTCTATGCCCTGGCTATCTTTGAGGCTTGGTTTTTATTACTTTCCCCCTTTTCCCCTCAGGTTTGTCATGCTGCTTCACGGGCAGGGCCCCTGTGCCTGAATCCCCACCCCTGTTCCTCTTCCTCCTTAGTGCTTTCTTTCTCTCTGATCTCAGCTCTGCCACAATTTTTTTTCGGGAAAGTAGCTCTTGATCCATTTAAGCATCTCAGGTCTTCTTCTGTTATATGTCTTCTTTACCCCATAACTCATAGAATCATTTTATTATGTTGCTGTGGATTTGTGAATTACCCTTAAAAAAAAAAAAAGAACGTAACAATAAACTCCATAAGGTTTGAGATCATATTGTTTTTATGTTGTTCATTTTGTCTCTACTGATAACCTGTGACAGTCAGACATTTGTTGAATGAATGAAGGAATGAATGAATGGACAGGTGGAGGGAGGGATTGAGGGAGATATGGAGGAATGTAGAGAAAGAGGGAGGGCAGGGGGAGGGAGGGAAAGACAGAGACATGGAGGGAGGAATGATCCCCAGGTGGAGCTGATTTTTCTCTGAGACGACATTTATAGTCAATTACAAATGGGTGGACCAGTCAGATGTGACCCTGTTCCTTTATGTGGGATAAAGATGTGATATAACTCCTTTAAATTTCTTCAAATTCCCTGAGACTAAATCCTCATTGAAGCTACCCTAGGGTGCTTGAAGCCCTGAAGGGGAGATTCCGTTCTCTCTGAGCTCTGGCAGCTGGGCTATGGACATTATTTATTACTAGAGAACTGCCCGCATGTAGGATGCCCATCCCCCACACGTTTATTACACACTTTTTTGATTAAACTGTAAACCAACAAGAGAGTGCTTAGCAATCATTAACAGCTGTTCTTGGAAGAGGACTAGATCATACAATTGTGCATTTTACAGTGTTCACCCTGGCCACTGACTGTTCCACCTCTGTGGCCACGCATGTCCTCTGTAGCTGGATGTATCATGAAGAAGCCTCCTGGCTAAAATCAGGAAGGGAATAAGCAAGAAGAGGGGGAGAAAGATCCGAAAAACAATTTACTTCCTATAAAGTTGCTGAGCAGCTTGAGGCCACTGCATTTCAGTTTGCTGCTAAGTGAATATGTAACTACTTTATATATTTCAACAAAATTAAACTTAAACCTACAGAATTAGGTTTATTAATTTCTGTCAGGGCTCAGTGGGGGAATAAGAATGGCCATTCATTATGGACACACAATTACTGCAGACAAAAATGAAGCCCAGCACTATTAAGTATAATAAAAATGTTGAACACTGAGGAAATTTTCATTAAATATAATCTATTCTTTATATTACTACACTTAATCCTTGCTGTCTACGCCTCTGTTTTTCTCCAATCTGTTTAATTTTATTACTTAACTTTTTATAAATGTTTCTTAATATAATTATGATTAAATATTTGGGAGGAGAGAAGAACGTTAGTCTCTTAAAAAAGAAGAAAGCTCTTTTCATGATTTTTCTTCTCTCCTATGGTAGTGAAAAATGATTTTTTTTTGAAAAAAGTAAGTGCTAAGTGGGATTTTATTACTGGGGCAAGGCCGGAACATGAGAGAAGGGAAGGCAATAAATAAGAAAAAAGAAGCAGTGATCAGCAATTGTAGTAGAGCTCTTAATATCACACATTTAAATAAAAGTCCATTGCCTTACTAAAAGTGTCTGTGAAATTTGCATGGCCAAAGCATGTAATTAAAAGATAGGCCTAGCTACGGTTATTGGTTGCACTACATGGAAACATTCGTGATCCAAGCATTTATTTTTTTAAGCCAGGATAGGTTCCCCTGCTAGTAGCTTTCTCTCTCTCTCTCTCTTTTTTTTTTTTTTTTTTTTTTTTTTTTTTCTCTTTTTTTTTTTTTTTTTTTTTTTTTTTTTTTTTTTGAGAATGAACCCTCAATTCTGCTCTCTAGAGGAAGAAAGTAGAGAGCTAAATATTAAGATATTATGGTGTCTCAGGCAAACTCTCCAGACTTTTAAAAACAGAAGGAAAGTTGATCATGTGTCCATGGGCAGAGGGATAGTGGGACATTAAATGGGAAACACTACAAATTTATTTGTCACTGTGCTTTCAAGCTTCTCAGTGGACATATTATTTACCATGGTCTTATGTATTTTTTTGATACATAATAATTGCACATATTTATGGGGTGCATGTGATATTTTGATTCATGCATACAATGCATTTTTTAAACACAGCTCAGCCAGGAAGTAGCAATTATATAAGCATGGGATTTAGGGATATTGAAATGAAATAGTGACTCACGCTTATGCCAGTTAATGGCTGGTGTAATGACTGCGTTCAGAACAGAGGGGTCTTGGCCTCATGGCCGTTCACCTCAGGAGTCCAGTTCTTGGCACCACGTGTTCAGTTTTAAAAGTTGTCTCTTTTTTACATTTTCCAGCTATGCAAGAAGAAAAATCAAGCTTTTAGTATTAGTTTCTCTACCATATACCTTGAACCCTATCCTCCCAGTATGCTTATTCTGTACTTCTGCTAAGTCAGGCACTTGATATTTGCATTGTTATGATTGTGTAAACTTTATTCATAGTTTAGTCATGTGGTATATGGTATGATGACCCTTTTTAAAAAATGTATATGTTTGTTTCTTTGGAAGCCAATAGTTTTTGTTGCCATTGTTGTTCTTATTGCGTTTTGCATCATTCTTGATATGTGCTTATTCTTCCCCTCATCCTGCCTACCATTTGTGTAAACCTCAAAACTAGGATATTTTGTCAATGTTATCTTCTTCAAAATGGCTCTCTTGAGCCTTCCCACCTGCTCCAATCTGGATTGGAGGCTCATAGCTGTGGTTTGGGGATCTCCCATCACCACCATATCGGGTGTCCTTCCCTCTCTTGTGCCGAGTCCTTTATTCCTGAGTCCTATGCTGTCCTCTTGATCCACCCTTCCTCCACAATGTTTTGTAGCACATAACTTCTAGTAACTTCCAGAGGAGAAATGCATGAGAATTAAAATGTTGAGAACTTGCTGTATTAGAGAAGCCTCCCTCTCAGCACCATCTGAGTAATCTCCCAGTTTCTCCCTGGGCCATCAACTTATTTTAGTCCCCTGCCTACTCTTCACTTGCACTGACAATATTCTTATTTATTTATTTGCTTACTTTGTCTCTTGGCTTCCCCATAAGAAACTAAGGTCATGAGTGCCAGGACTTTGTCTTTTTGGCTCACTGCTGAGCCCCAGCGCTGAGAACAGTAACAGATCTGCTAGATCAATCATGAATGTTTGTTGAATAAAGGAATTGATGAGCTTATTAGCTTGCTTGCAAACATGAATCTATACAGAGAAAGAGGAGTTGGAGGAGCTTTGGCCCTCATTTGATGTAGCCATCCTTGGGCAGAGGACATGTGGTTCTCCATATGAATTCTCCGTATGAATAAGAACATATATCAGCCTTTCAAAATGAAATCAATAGCAGCCTTCTGCGGTGCCACCTACTCCTGGTCCCTCCAGCAAGGGGTTTTATTTTCAGCCTAAGATGCAAAAAACCTGAACTTCAGGTCCTCCCTGGAGCTGTCTCTCTCTTGTGGGATTTGCTTTTGTTCTCCAAAACAACGTGAAGGAATGCTTGATTCTCATCTTGCGTAGCTGGAAGAAAGTAAAAAATAACACTTAAAATTGAATGTGTGGTGGCAAAACTTGAGCTGAGACAAATTCCAGAGAGGCGTGCTAAGAGATGTCCTCCCTAAAGATTCAGTGTTCCAGGTTGGTAGTCTGCAAACTGTTTTGAATATGCGAGTGCATCGTATGTGTGTGTAAGCATAAGTAGACATTGTGTGTGTATATATACATATATGTGTGTGTCTTTATAAATTACATTTACATTATTACAGTAATATGGCCATTATAAAATGTGAAAATAGAATTTAAAAATAGCAGAAATGAAAATAGCTTTAAGCGGAAATGTTGATATTGTATTGAATGATACTGTATTAAATCATTATGTGTATACCCTATGGAAACCCTGATTTAGATTAGTAAGTACCAAACTTCAGTGTGCTGGGGAAGCACCTAGAGGGCTGCTTAAAAATTTAGATTTTAGCCAGGCACAGTGGCTCATGCCTGTAATCCCAGCACTTTGGGCAGCCGAGGTGGGTGGATCACCTGAAGTCAGGAGTTCAAGACCAGTCTGGTCAACAATGTGAAACCCCGACTCTACTAAAACTACAAAAATTAGCCAGTGTGCATTTGTAATCTCAACTACTCAGGAGGCTGAGGCAAGAGAATTGCTTGAACCCGGGAGACAGAGGTTGCAGTGAGCCCAGATGGTACCACTGCACTCCAGCCTGGATGACAAAAATGAGACTGTGTCTCAAAAAAAAAAAAAAAAAAAAAGAATTAGATTTCTGTGGTCTTTTCAGGGAGTGGCTCACTAGGATGTGTGAATCTGCATTTTCCCACCTTCAAATACTGATGCTCTGAGTATTGCCTATTTGGGAAGATCCAAGCAAGTCAACATACTGAGATTGTGTTAGCTCAGCTTCTGGTTAAACTGCCTTCATTAATACATTTAAAAAAATAGGAGGCTTTCAGATTTGACAAGAAAGAGTATCAGTTAACAGCAGCCACAAAAGATCGCAGATCTTTGATTTCTGCAACTTTCACTAAAGAACTATTGTCCATCTCTCCCATGGTGGCCATGGATGCTCCTTAAATTATACAATCTTCAAGCTTATAGTGTGAAGGGTTATTATTTTAAAAAATGGTCCAATGGTACCAACAGCTACCTATTTTGAATCCTGTATTTTGCATCTGATTCAGGGCTCATCACTTTTCTTTGGCACTCACAAGAAAGACCATTACAAAGTAGGTCACATTATCCCATTATCCCCAATTCACAGATGTAGAAACTGAGGCCTGAAAGCCACTCCTGCCACTAAACAATGCAAAGTAAAACAGAAACAAACAAAAAAACCTTGGTTCCGGACTTGCAAGGTGCCATGTGAAAACCTAGAGAACCTCAGAACTTGCCTAAGATCTCAGAGCCGGTGAGTGGTTGAGTTGGATGTTAGCTGGTGGCCTCCTGACCCAAGCTCCATGTTCTTGGTACAAGGCTGAGACTTCCCTTCCTAACGCCCCTCAACCGATGGTTGGCTCTGAGCTAACTGGGACAGTCAGAGCTGTTTAATCAGTTCCTCTGTTTTCCTTCAGTTACATCCCCAATCAGCTGCTCAGGTTTATAAGCTTCCTGTGATAAGTAGTGAGCAACACAAAAGAGAAATTAAAATGATCACAGTTCATCATGTCCAGTACACTCCAAAGTGAACAGGAGCCTGAAGTTCTCTGCTCCAATGGTTCAATGATTCCACATTCTCCTGGAAAAGACGCCCACATACTCAGCCTCACTAATGGGTTGCCACTCAGCCCGTACCACACACCCTTCTTGCTGGGCTGGGCCCCCTCCCTCTGTCCATATGTTTGGCATCAGTTATGCGAAACAGGCAGATACCAAGCAACATTCTCTCTTTCCACCCTGATGTTTTGGCATTGTCTACACACGGCCTCTGGGGGCATTTTGATGGATGTACTTTTCTCGCTGTCACTGTAATATTAACCTTGTTTAATAATCTATTAACACGGAGGATAAAGATCTTGTTAACATTCACATGCTTTCTTTGCCACTGAAATAACACTATATTTTTGTACACTTTAAAGGCTGATTTTTTTTTTTAATGACAAGGTTTGATAGATGTAGTGGAAGGTACTGGCTGAGAGACAGGAGGTCACCTGGTTCAGATCCCAGCCTACTGTTTACTGATGTGACCTTGGTGAGGTCACCCAGCCTCTCTGAGCCTCTGTTTTTTCATTTGTAAAACAGAGTCTTTGAATCTACATTGCATTGCTATTTTGAAGTTTCAAGAAAATGTATGTAATGTGTCTAACTTGGGACACAGTAGGCACTAATATATATTCATTCTTTTCCAAATCCTTATACCCCCATGAAATGGGTTTGCATGGAATTGAAATTAAACCCATCAATGAGTACCCACTTTACGATGCTTGATTTTGGCTTCTGAGTGTCCTCCCCTAGAGACAGAAGCCATTCTGTCTACCATGATAGCTCTGCCTCTTCATCAATTCAACCAACATTTGGTGGAGAAAAAGAAGCCCAATGGACAAAGCTATGGTGGATCTTCTGAAATCATTATAATGACCCGGAAGCAGCTAAGTGACTCGCAAAGTCCAGCCACAAATGTATTTTCAGCCAGCTGTCAAGAAAAGGAAAAGAAGGGAGGAAAAGGCCTTAGTCCCCTTCACAGTGCACATCCTGCCTACCTCTCATGGACTACTCACTGGTGTGCTAGAGGGGCCAGCCAGCTGTTTTAGAAACTTCACTATGCATAAGTATTACTGGGGATCCTGTGAAAATGTCGCCTGAATATTGCAAATGCAGATTCATTCGGTAGGCCTGGAATCTGGAATGGGGCCCAAGACTCTGCATTTCTAGCAAGCTTCCAGAGCCTGCTGCTGCTGGTCCCTAGACCACTCTTTGAGTGGCAGGAACTCTGCATTTTGCATCTATCATTCAACTGGCACAGATGCTCTTAAATTCTTTTCTGCTCCATCTAATTCCTCACCCCTTCTGCCACGGAGAGTTACATTCCTCAGTATTTCCTTTTCTCTTTCTCGGCCTTGTGATTCTTTAAAGTCCCCTTGTTTTTCTTGGTTGTTCCTTCATTCTCTTTTTTAGACTCTAAGTGACAGCAAACAATGTCATGTTCCATCATGCATGGAGGAGTTTGCATCTGGAGATGGGGAAATAATTAAAAGCAAACAGGTAGACAACACTGCAAATCCATGGAATGGAGTTCCAAGAGGGGAAATTAGGGTGCTTAATACAGTTAAAAGAGGGAGGTTTTCTTTTCAGTAAATGTCACATGTCTGAGGTTCAAATAGAAAGTTTAAAATTTCTGACATTGCTAGGAAATTTGGAAACATGTTGCTAAGATGCTGCACAGATCTACTGAGATTCTTACTTTCATTGCTACTGAATGGACTACTTGAGAGAAAAAAACATATATCAATGTCCACTGCAGCCTGCTCCTCTCCATCAAATTCAGATGGTCTGAGGTGGGATTCAGATGCGTATATATTTTTAAAGCCACTGCAATGGAGAGTAATGAGGATTTGGGGGCTGGGGTGCAGGTTGGTTGGGAGGAGAAATCTGTTGCTTATCCAGCAGAGAAACATACAAATGTGTTTCTAGAGGGATTCAAAACTAATATCTTCCTTTTGAAAAAAAAAAAAAAAAGCCTCTCCTACATGATTTTTTTTTTCTCAAATATATTCTTCAACAGAGAAATACTCATTTTTCTCTTGGATTAATTGCAGCCCTGTTGCTGATGGTTTTTGCGTTAAATTCAGCTGCTGCTTGCTGTGGGTAAAGGCAATCTGATGGGGAATGAGCACAGAGGGGCAGCTGCAATTCGTGTGGAAATTATTACCATTTCAGATGTCACTCAGCCTGATGTGTGATTAAGGGGAACGTGAGGCATCTCCTGTCTCGGCAGTGGGCTGATACAAAAGCGGAAATCTGTTCTCCCAGACTGGCGCACTGCATTGTCATAACCAATGCCTGTCACCCCGAAAGCTTCCTTCCCCAACACACTCAGAAGCCTGAAGCATTTAGCTTCAATTACAAATGTCACTTGCCATTTCTGGGATGTTGACTACATTAATAAACCTTTTCTTCCCCCTTTTTGTAGAATTTAATTAAAGTGTCTTGTGGATAAATAACATTTATCTGTTTTCCTTCATTCCCATGTTGTGTACACGAAACGGCATGAAAGGAAAAACACCTGACCTTTCCAGTTCCTGGAGTGGGCAGATGCAGCGTTTAGTTAAGTACTCCAGAGGCTCTGCAACATCATAAGAGATTTTTGTTTAACTTGTTACACGTGGAAGCAGCAGCCTCCTTGTGCACGTGGGAATATAGGGAACCCTTGTGAGGGGGCAGAAACAGGTCTGCAGAAAGAACAGACCCTTATGGAGGGAGTGGAGCAGGCTGGGCTCACGTCGGAAGAGAGCATGTGGCTGAGTGATGCAGGGACCAAAGGTGACTGGTGGAGGGGTATTTTCTTGCAGGGCTGGAGTGTCTTGTGCTGACATGGCAAATCTGTGGTTCTGATCAAGGTGGTCCTAGAGCCAATGGCTTTTACCAGCCTTTAAACTGTACAAAAAGATAGTGTTATTTCGGTCAAGAAAGCTTGTGAATGTTAACAAGATCTTTATCATGGCAAGATAGGGGCTCTAGGTTTAGACAGAACTTGGATTGAGTCCCAGCTCTGTCCTGGAGCACCCTGATTCACGAATGATGACTGTGGTCCTCAGTCTTCCATAGGGTGATGAGGATTCAGCGATGTAACAGCTGAGTACGAAGAAGTTAATGATGTTGATTAGTATTGTCAGGGTGACAGCGCTGAAGCAAAGTTTAGGATGCCCACTGCTGGGCCAGGTCTTAACTCTTTAGTTGCTGGATTGCCTATCTGGCAGAAGTCATATGAACAGAGGGGTGGGACACAGGGATCACTTTCATCTGCATAGAAGTATTTACATATTTTAGCAACTGGAACACTTGTGTTGGTCCTAACAGGCTGAGTATCAGTCTTGGTACTGTGGATTGTTAGCTGAGTAACCTAGTTTGTGCAAGTCCTCTGCTCAGACTGGATAAGATACTTCTACAGAGAGGCGTATAACCCCGCGGGCTCATGGCATAATCTTAGATCCACCCAGAGGTTCCTGGTGAGATCCTCTGGGTGAGTCACACATGCTAAGCACCTTCTGTATACCAAGCACGAGTTGACACACAAAGTGACAAAAATAGGCAGAAAATGCCACAGCCCCCAGTGAGCTCAAGGCCTAGTAAAAGAGGCAGGTAAGAAAGCAGGGAATTGCAAGATGGAACATCCAAATACATCAAAAGCATATACATGACAGAGGTGTGGATTCTGCCAGTGTGACTTAGAGACAGCTTCAGAGACAGTTGAGCTTTTTGAAAAATAAATAAATAAATAAATAAATTTAGCTACACCAGAATTTTAAAAATTAGAAGTATAGAGATAAATCTAAAGACCTCCTAAGACCATTGTAGCTCATTACCCAACCCCGTAGGTAACACGGTTATTAGTTTGATGGGAATCTTTGAGTCTGTTTTTTCACCATAATGGTATGTCATATGTGTGTGTGTGTGTGTGTGCATGTGTGTCAATGTTTACATAAGTTGTATCATTATCTATCAGCATTGAACCTGAATTTTGTTTCTCACCAATATGACCAAAGGCCCTGCCAGTGAGTACATAATAAATTGCCTGTCTTCTCATCCCGTGAAGAGTAGTTCATTGACAGTGGGTCCATAATTTGTAAAGCTTCTCCTGTTGATGACATTTATATAATTTTGATTGTTCATGATATAAACAGCACTACAGTAAACATCTTGCTCCTGTCCTCTCGTAAATGAGTATAATTATTCAACGCGTGAGATATAAGAATATGCATTTGTTGGGTCATTAAGTATACAACACTGTCCCTCCTTACCTCCACTCCAAGTAGCTGTTTATATACATATCTTTTCACCAGTTGAGTGTAGTTCCATACCCTTGCCAGCACATGATATTATCATTTTCCTCCTGTTGCATAGGTGAAAAAATGTCATGATTTTTTGAAAGGATGTGTGTGTCTCACATTTTAATTGGTCTTCTCCTGAGTGTATAATGTACACCAGCCATTTATATTTCTTTGGGTTTTGATTTAGACGATGATTAAGACTCTACCAGGCAGATAGGTTGCCAGGTACAGAAAGCAATGAAGGCAAAAGTAACAAATGCTTTCAGAGGTCTACAGGTTTGGGGAATGTGTTGTGGCTGAAATATTGGGTACAGAGGGAGAAGGGAGTGGTGAAACCAGCATTGCAGGGTTCTGGGCCATGCTAAGGGATCTGCCTCCCATCCTATTGTCAAAGAATACGGATCTGGCATTCTCAGGGTTTAGAGGTTCAAGATGAAGTCTGCATTTCAAAAACATGCCTTGGCCACCTTGCAGAAGAAAGACTGAATACAAAGCAGTAGCAGAGAGGACAGAGAGACTCAGGACTTATTTCTAAGATGGAAGTGACAGGGCTTGATAGGCATTTCAGGTATAGACTTTGAAAATGATGGACGTACTGGACACGTCTTATGCAACTCCTCAGAACTCCTTTTCTTTCGTCTTCCAGCTGGATGCAGACATCTACATAGAAAGGTGTTACACAAAGTGTGATTCATGAACCAGCAATATCAGCGTCATTTGGGAACTTGTTAAAAACACAAATTCGTAGCCCTACCCCACATCTACTAAATTGAAATTTCTGGTGGTGGGTCACCTCCAGGTGACTATTTTGCACGCTTAAATTTGAGAAACATGAAAGTCCAAGAATCTATTCAAGATTCCACATGAGAGGAGTCTGCATCCCTGAGTCACCATCTGGAGGAGAGCCATTCAGGACAGCCAGCTAAACAGGATCTCTTGCATAAAATCCAGAAAAAATAAGAAGTGGTTACCTGGTTAAGCCATAGAGATGTCTTCTATTTGTTAAAGAAGTTAGACTGGTCTACAATGAGCAATACACAGTTCATTTAAACAAAGGTCCAGATTTCTGCTCAGTGGTTCTCCTAGCAGACATTTTAAAATCCCCTCTCTGGGAGGAGAATAGTTCATAATCAATGGCCAGATTTGTATCTTCCACAGGAGAGTAAAACTAGGACTTATGTTTTCAGTCTCCCGTGGAGTGAGGACAGGACCAGGACCAATTCCACTGACTCAGTAAAGGTCTTGAGTGCTGATGGAATGCTCTTAAGGACAATTCTTTTTCCTAGCTTGGGTCTGACACTCTACACGCAGAAGTGGCCCAAGTGATTTCTCCATTGGGAGAAAGACCTAGAGAATAAAAACAGGGAAAAAATATTTCTTCTCAAATTCCTCCTCCTCCTCCATCACCTTTATCACCTTTAATCTCAGTTCTCCCCTGAAGAACAAACACCTGCATCACAGCTTGCTTTCCACCGAGTATCCTATATTCCTCTATCTAGAAAGATAAAAGGAAAATGATGGCAAACTGTTTTCACTTTGTGTGCTTGCATCACAGTGTTCCTAGTGTCTCTGTAGATCACTGGGTTGAGAAAGATTCTGAAGCTCTGTTGTCCACAGTGGATGATAAGGTTAGACTTTGTGTCCCCACCCAAATCACATCGTGAATTATGATCCCCAGGTATTGAGGGAGAGACCTAGTGGAAGGTGACTTGATCATTGAGGGGTAGTTTCTCTCATGGCGTTCTCATGATAGTGAGGGAATTCTCGTGAGATCTGATGGTTTTAAAGATGGTAGTTTTTCCTGTGCTCACACATGCTCTCTCACCTGCCACCATGTAGGACGTGCCTGCTTCCCCTTCTGCCGTGATTGTGTTTCCTGAGACCTCCCCAGCCATGTGGAACTATGAGTCAATTAAACCTGTTTTCTTGATAAATTACCCAGTCTCAGGCAGTTCCTTATAGTGGTATAAAAACAGACTAATACAGGGAGAGAAAATTCCAGTCATTGAATTGTCATCACAACATTCTCTCACCCTGTGCTGGTGAGTGCCTTACTTGTCCTTCCTACGAAACTTCTTCCCTGACTCTGCACACTTCCTTTTTATTTTATTTTTTCTTGAGGCAGAGTCTTGCCCTGTCACCAGGCTGGAGTGCAGTGGCACGATCTTGGCTCACTGAAACCTCCACTCCCTGGGTTCAAGTGATTCTCCTACCTCAGCCTCCCAAGTAGCTGGGACTACAGATGCATGCCACCACGCCCTGACAACTTTTGTATTTTTAGTAAAGACGGGGTTTCACCATGTTGGCCAAGAAAATTCTCGATCTCCTGACCTCGTGATCTGCCTCCCTCGGCCTCCCAAGTGCTAGGATTACAGGGGCGAGCCACCGCACCTGGTCTACTCTACACACTTTCTGCTCTGCCTACAGAATGAAAATTCACCCAGGGATCTTGGGATTTCCTCTGTGGATCCTTCAGGGTTGAATCCAGGAGCCTCTGTCTCCTGTACGAACTTCCCCTTGGCCTCTCAGAAGGTTTGTGACTTGGAAAGAACTGATACCTTGTGCCTTCTTTGCTCCTGAAGCAGTAGTTCTGGGTTGAAGAGCATCTTTGGATGTTGATTCCAGAATAGGCATGTGCAATGAGGCCACTCAACCCAGCGCCTCTATCCCAGGAGCCAGTCAACCATAGCCTGTTGCCCAAATGTGGCCTCCCACCTGTTACTGTACAGCTCACAAACTAAGAATGGTTTGTACATTTAAAAAGATAAAAGAATAATGAAAAGAACATCTGGTGACACATGAAAAGTATTTAGTGATACATGTAATGAAAAATTTTATAAAATTCAAATTTCAATGTCCGTAAATACATGTTACACATGCATAGCCATGCTTCCTTGTTTATGTGCCTGTGGCAGCTTTTCTGTTACAGTGGTAGGGTTGGCCAGTTGAAGTGAAGACTGGGTTGACCTACAAAATCTGAAATGTTTCATATCTGACGTTTTGCAGAAAACATTTGTCGATCTCTGCTCTATCAAGATGGGAAACTGGAGGCTTATGGGAACCCTTTCCCATGCTGTCAAATAGATTTCCTGGATTGACATGTCCTTGGTGTGGCTACTTATTAAATTATTGGGCAGGATAGGGCAGTTTTGAGGGTTTTCCAATTTGAAAACTCGGCTTTGGGTGGGGTAGAGAGTTGCTCAGATGTCTAATCTGAAGCTCACACAGGTGTGAAAGTGCACGTTTTGTTGGTGGTGGATTTCACCTTGGGGAGAAGAGCAGACAGAAGCTTTAACGGAGAGGCCTCTGCTTTTGCAGGTGCCATGCTTTTTAATTAGGGTGTGGGTTGATGAGGCCCAACTCCATCTCAGAGCCATCATGGGAAGGGGGTGGAATCCATCAGACATCAAACAAATGGCTTTGGGTGAGAGCATCTTAAAACCGGCACATACATTATTGCCAGGCTCACCATTCCCAACAGGAGCTCAGAAAATCAAGATCCGATTCCGAATGGCATTTCCAGCTGTCCCTAGATATGGGGGGAAATCAGTTTTATTTATTAATTCCATCTTGCCGGCTACCAATTTGGTGTGAACAGTTATGTTTTGCAGCATGTTTCCACCTTGCAACTCGCAGAGTTAATTTAATGAAATGAGTAGTCTTGTGATGACCTGAAGGGGGAAAACACATTAATCTGGAAACTATCAAAGCCGTCTGACATGTATTATTGTAGGACTCAGAAAAAATAAACAGTTTATGTAGAAGATTAAGTGGCAGTGTGGATTTGCTTTTGACATATCTTGTCTCCAAATCTAAGTTGGGAATTTATTATCACGCCATCATGTCACAGCTATCTCATTTATATGATAACACATCTGTAATGTTTTACAAGTGCAGCACTACTTGTTCGAAATGGGGCTTTTTTAAGTCCTAAATTATAGTACCTGGAGAGGCATGCATAATTATAGTGCGTGTTAGCAAATGAGAGGGTGCATTTTCCACCCGCACTCAGCATTAATCGTCAGCACAGTGGGTGCAATAAAATCATAATTGCTTCTTCCAAACTTCTCATCTGAGCTGCACAGGTTGAAGGCGGTGGTTTGGTGGGGAGATGCCAAACATCATGGTGGGTGGAGGCTTCACTCTCATCTTTCCAGACAGTCCCTGGATTGTGTGGATGGAATTGGCTGTGAGTTCAGACTGAGAGCCAGACCCCACTGGAGCTACACATTCAGGTTCCCTCATCTTAACAATACTCTCAAATCAGCACATGAGAAAACAGTACAGAATGGTGATTTTGGTTCCTGTTTTCTGGATGCAGGTTTGGATTCCAGCTCTGCTCTTCAATTTTAGACAAATTATCTCCTTATCTGAATAGCTGGTTTCTCATCTGCAAATGAAAGACGGTAGCTCCTAGCTCAAAGTGTTGTTCAAGCAATTGACGATGCATACAAAGCGCAAAATATATCTGCAATAAGCGGTCGATGTTATTACAACCCTCCCTCTGAAACATCATTGTCTAGCCTTGCAGTGTCCAGTAGGGCATCACTGGCCACATTTGGCTAGAGAGCACTTGAAACGTGGACAGTCCCGGTTGAAAAGGGCTGTAAATACAAAATACCTACTGAGCTTTGAGGGTTTAGTATGGGAAGAGAATGTGAACTATCTCAATAATTTTTTCTGTTGATTACATTTTGAAGCAATAGTATTTTGGCAATATTGGCTTAATTATATTAAACGTTACCTATTTCTACTTTAGTTTTTTATTTGTGGCCACTAAAACATTCGAAATCATGTAAAAAGCTCACATTTTATTTTTATTAGATAGTGCTGGTCTAAACAAATGAACGCTAGCCAAAACACTATGTGAGTTTATGTTTAGAGTCGCAATTCACGCTTCTTGGTATTATTAATATAATCATGGATTTATTCTTAAACTTACTTTGGAAAAACATATTGCAGATACATTTGTAGGGAAAATAGAGAAGAGCTAATGAATGCTGTGAGCCACTTAATTTAAATCCTAGCTCCCTGGTAGCTAAGGCAAAGAAAGAAGTACATGGATCATATGGATATCTTTTTAGAAGGAGTAGGATTCATTTGGAAAGCACAGCTTTCTCCTAGCACTGAATTCTTGACAGGCTATTTTCTGGTGCAATACTGAAATTGCATGTCCACTTTTACCTTTCCATCCTCTCCAAACAAGGCTTTTATGAAGTCAGAATGCTGTGAGTCATGCAAACTCAGTGATGATAATTACACCTCCCTTTTGTTTATGCAAAGTATCTTATTTGATCCTCGAAGCAGCCCTCAAGGATGGGCTGTGCAAGGACCATTGTTCCTTTCTTATGTGTGACAAACCTGAAGATCGGGGAGGATGTCAGTGACTTGCTCAAGTATTTGTAGCCAGTAAGTAGCAAGGCCAAGACTCAAGCCCTCATTGATCAAAGTGGAAACTCCCTGTGCTTTTGGCAATCTTGTATACTTTAGCGTGAAAGACACTCAAGAGAGAAAGCAGGGAGCATCAGGCCCCTTGCCAATAAAGGGGACACATAGGCAAATGGGAGGCTGATAGATGGGAGGCCCCAGATGAAATTCTGGTTAACCAAATAGAAGAAATAGTTGCTTATACACGTATTCCACAGTTTTACTAACTGTGACACACCTAAATTAAAATATTTTCTATCTTGGCCTCCAGGGTGACTGGTCTTAGAGCACATTTCTTGCTTACCTCCAAGAGCAGTTCCCCTGGAAACTTAATGCATATGTAAATCACCTGGGACCTTGTTACAATGCAGATTTTCAGTGAGAGGCCTTGGGAGGGCCTGGGTACCATCATTTCTCCAGCTCCCAGGTAATGCTTAGCCTCTTGGTCTGAGGTTTGGGTAGTGAGGTCTACTATGTTTGTTCTCTGCTTTTCTCCCAAATGGCCTCAACCACAGATTTTTTTTTTTTTTTTTTTTGAGATGGAGTCTTGCTCTGTTGCCCAGGCTGTAGTACAGTGGCACAATCTCGGCTCACGGCATCCTCTGCCGCCTGGGTTCAAGCAATTCCCCACTCAGCCTCCTGAGTAGCTCGGACTACAGACTACCATGCCTGACTAATTTTTTTGTATTTTAGTAGGGACGGGGTTTCACCATGTTGGCCAGGATGGTCTCGATCTCCTGACCTTGTGATCTGCCCGCCTTGGCCTCCTAAAGTGCTGGGATTACAGGCATGAGCCACTGCACCTGGCCAGCCACAGACTTTTATACAAACAGAAGAGTACTGATTCTCAAACTTGGCTGTAAATGAAAACCTCCCTGGAGGCTTCTGATGAACACTGATGCCCGAGACCTTCCCTAGACCAATTAAATCACAGTGTCTGGAGGTGGGGCTCTGAGGTTGATAAATTTTCACCTCTCCCCAGGTATTCTAATCTGCATCTGTGCTAAAAGCTTTACGTTTGAGACCAATGGGATCATACAGCTTATTTTCCTGTGCCTACGAATTACCTGAGAATATCGTCATTCATTCTTAGATTCAGCTATTGAGAGCCAATGGCATGCAAGGCACTAGATGTGGCCTGCAAGGTCATGGCCTCCTCAGTGTGCATTTTCTAGTGGGTTAAACTGCAGCTGTAGAGGTCTCTGAGAAGAGCAACGGGACCATCTTAAATAGTAAGTGCCTTGAGGTAAATACAATGGAAATGGGATAGAGTCACTGGTGGAGGTTCATGGTGGGGGGTTAGAGAAAGTAGCCAACTTTCAGGGAGAGTTGAGAGAAAAGAGAATGGTTCCATTAAAAAACAGGAGAAGGAGATTTTGGTAGAAGGAACCCCCAAGCTCACAGGTGGAGCCAGCTACCAGGAAACTAAAGTTGGGAACTCAGCTGTGTTCAACCTAGGACAGCTTTTAGAAACATTGGTAGAGAATTGTAAAAAATCTAGATTCCCATGTTGCACCTTCATTTTAGTTCACTGGAATTTACAGAGTGGGGCCTGGGTCTTGTCATGGAGATGTTAAAAGCAACTTGGGTGATTCTGATTCTGCCCCTAGATGAAGGAGCCCAGTGTAGACACCGAAAGGCACAAACTTGAGCCAGAAATCAAAGGTGTGTTGGCAGCCCTTGCCTTCAATAAGCCAACAGCTCAACCATCTTCTCCAAACTACAGACACAGTAGTCTAAACAGCCTCTAGAATTCCCATATCACTTCCTTTCTTTTCCTTTTCAATAAACAGCTGGTGAGTATGACATTAATTTAACCGTAATGACTGCTTTTAATTTTCATTTTAAATCTATACGCTTACTATATATCGGGTTGCTGGCTGGTGCCAACTGCCTTGGCCACATGTCTGGTTTTCATTTTGTCTCTGAGTTCCTTTAGGGTAGTCATCTTCAGAGGCCTGGTTTAATGCATAACCCTAATTGCAGTGTGGAATTAAGTTGGTGCTGACTGTAGCATTTTCAGTTTCAAAATCAAGAAAAGTATCTCCTAGGAGGGGGAAAGAAAGGTCTCTCAGGGTTCCACTCCCTCACCAAGGCCTTATCTTTGTACATTTTTTTACATTCAACATTTTTTTAATTGAGTGCATAATACTGCTATAAAATAGCCGTTTAGATTATGTGGTCAGCCTGCTGGCTTATACATGTCTCTTCTCGGTTTCAAAATGTCCCTTTCTCCTCCTCGTACTCTGACACGGGCCTGGTTTCCCATTAAAAATGCTGGCAGCTTGAAAGTGAGGACAGAAATGCAGGCTGCGCTCCTTCTCCCAAGTTATGCTCTGTGCTGAGTCCTTCCTGGAACCCTCACAGTCTTGGAGGGAAGCTAAGTGGTCAGCTGATAATCATTTCCAACAATTGTTGGCCGGAGATCCGCTATGAAAAGGATTAAATCTCATATTTTCACATTAAATGTATAAGAAAAAAGAAGGATTTTTCTCCAAGATGGCAAATACCTTTCAGTGAACCAGGATGGGGCCATGAGGTTGAAACTTTGCCTGTGTTCTATTCTAGTTCATGGAAAAATCTGGATAAAAAGTTGAGCAGTGGATGGAAAATAAGCTAAGCTGGACTGGGTTATGTGGGGTGGGGAGGGGAAGGACAAACCAGAGGCAGTCCCTGTGCCCAGCCCTCTTCTCCGTGCCTAATCCTCACTGCATAAATATTTGCTGAAAGAAAGTCAGTCATTAACATAGATAAGTTGATTTTCTTTCAAAATAGTTTATTTGTATTGGCTCCCTCTTCAATTTGTTTCTTCATGCACGGGTGCTATTTATTGAGTAGCTGCTGTCCTGGGTTTTGGGGACCACAGGAGCCTCTGCAGACAGCGCATGAACAAGGCAGCCCTGTCCACACCCCTTGTGAGCCTCCCAGTGTAGCAATACAGAAGGAAGAAGCTGGGCCTGGTGGTTCACGCCTGTAATCCCAGCACTTTGGGAGGCCAAGGCAGGCAAATCACGAGGTCAGAAGTTCGAGACTAGCCTGACCAGCCTGGTGAAACCCTGTCTCTACTAAAAATACCAAAAATTAGCTGAGAATGGTGGTGCGCACCTGTAATTCCAGCTACTTGGGAGGCTGAGGCAGGAAAACTGCTTGAACTTGGGATGTGGAGGTTGCAGTGAGCCAAGATTTCGCCACTGCACTCCAGCCTGGGTGACAGAGCGTCACGCCATCTTAAAAAAAAAAAAAAAAAAAAGAAGGAAGAAAACATTCAATGAGCAGTATGTGTCATGAGTGATTTTGTAAGGAGTGAGTGATGCTGTGGGCACCAGCAGGTGCCTGACCCAAACTGAAAGGGACAGAAAGGCTGACAGTTACTAAGAGGACTTTGAGTCTGAGACCCCAAGGGTGAGTGAGACTTGATCTTTATTCAGGGACCCTTTGTTTCTCACTGGAGCTACAGATGCAGCCACCTAGCTATTCTTTCTGCCAGTCTAGCGTGATTCTCCCTACACTGTGGCCATCATTGCTTTATATTAAGCTCATCCCTGGTTGCCCCACCTGACAGGCTTCTTTCTCAGGCTGTGCTGTGCCCCTGAGGATGTTAGGGATGCACACTGGCCGGCAGGGTCACATGTTACAACTCCATCACTCCCAGGCACTCTACAGCTCCTGTTTTCTCAGGTCTTCCTGCTCCTTCCATGTTCCCCCAGTGCTTCCCTGAATGCCTTTGCATGAAGACTTTTCCTCCTAGTCTCAGCAGCTCATCCTAGGCCTCCCAGTTCCTCTCCTATCCAGTTTCCAGTATTACGACTCCATCCTATAGCACCATCTGTTTTTCTTCAATTCCTTCTTGTCATTTTCCCCCAATATTTTCCCCAGGACCCCCTGTGCTTTCTAGTTCTCTTAGTTGCTCCCATTTGCCCTAGCCTCCCGTGACTTCCCAGAGGCTGTCAATGTTAAGTAACTGCTTATTAAAAATGAAAGTGTTATGTGCACATAAAAATGGGTAAACTGTAAAGCAAAGTATGAGTTAAAGTTGTTTTTATAGTTGTTGTGTTACATTGATGAATGCCAGAAACCAACTTGAGCTTTTTAGGCAAAACGCAGTGTATTTATTTGAAGGATCAGGGTTATCTCCTGATACCCAATGAAGGCTTGAGTGAGTTTGGACTTTGTATTTTAGGTGATGGGAAAACCCCTGAAGATTTATAAGCAAAATGGCGTGATCAGATGCGGGCTTAGAAAGACTATCTGGCTTCATTGTGAGGATGGGTTAGGAGGCACCAGATAAGAGGAAGGAGGGGATCAGGAACCTTTTGTCCAAGTGATAGAGTGATGGGGACCTGGGCTATGGCATTTACAGTGGCACCAGGGGCAGGTGGATTCAAGAGAGACTGAAGAAGTCTTGGATGAGAGATGAGAGGAAGGGGAAGGGGAATAGTCTGAAGGACACCATGGATTCTGGCTTGGACCACACAGGGTGGATGATGGATCATGGATGGAAATAGCAGGTTTTTAGAGAAAAATGATGAGTATTATATTGTTTGACACACAATGAGCTTTTGAGACCTAGAAACTAGAGAGGAAAGAATCCTTCAAGTCACTGGACATCTTATAATAAGGATGTCGGTTGTCAGAGAGGATTGTCTTTATAAAGTGAAACTCAAAACTCCTTTGTTAACCTCGTGCGGCCAGCCATGTAGTATCTTCCATGAAAGCCACCAAAGACGAAGGGGCCCATTCCCTGCCAAAACCATCAGAAATGATTGACCAGCACAGCCTTGACTTGGCATCCTGCTTGGTACATGAGTTGGAGGTTGGTGTAAGATCATCATATGGGTAACTCCATACTGGTGCAATTGAGATCGTTGAAGATGACCTTGAGTCCATCACAGTTCCTTTTCATGTAGACCCATGGAAGAAATGTCTCCCTGACCTCAGTACCAGGAAATTCTGTGCTTTTGCTAATTTGGCATATCTCATGAGCAATGCAGACTTTATAACTGAAGATGGATGCTTGCCTTGAAAGCTAGCTACCTCTGAATCACATTTGCGCTCCACTTGTAGAATTTGCATAGGATGATAGAATTCACAGTTTCTACGCTAATATTACCCTGATCTTATTTCTCTACTCTTATTTTCTCATTTTAACCAATTCCTTC
Organism: Cebus imitator; assembly: GCF_001604975.1. Classification (NCBI taxonomy): domain Eukaryota; kingdom Metazoa; phylum Chordata; class Mammalia; order Primates; family Cebidae; genus Cebus; species Cebus imitator. The sequence goes on along the minus strand of NW_016107452.1, from coordinate 2,951,305 downwards.
ATTTTACTTTTTGTATATTTTATTCATTTTTCAAAACCATCTCAAGTCCACCAGGCAATAAAAGAAACGAGGGAAGAAAGACATTTCTTTACTGTTAAGAAGAACTTTTAGTCTAGACTCCAGGCAAATTTAGTGTAAGTAAAATAATTTGAAACAATAAAAAGCAACTTAAAATGGGACAGTGTAATCAAAGTTTAAAGAAAGGAGAAATTGGTTGGGGGGAATGCGTAGCTTAAAAGTAGGGTTTGAATTGTGGGAAGACTCTAAATAGTTGAGTTTTTTTAAAAGAAAGCAAGAAAGCAGAGCAGGAGCAAGTCCTTTGAGTTTCTTGAAATCCTGGACCTCTGACACCCAGCCAGTGCCAATATTAGCTAAAGAGGCTTGGCCCCTATTCAGCCTGATCAAAAATGAATTAAGTGGATGCTTATAAACGGGTTTAAAGGAGGACACACACACCGTACACACGGACACGCACACATCCCACATGTAAAAATAATAATTATAAGCTTTTAATAAAGCTAATTTTGTGATAACAACTTTACATAGTTAGAGTTGTTTGTGCCAAGATCTAACAGTAGCTGATGTGGGATTTAAGCTATTAACCACGAAGCCAAGTGGCGTGTTCACCTGCTATCTGGGGCGGCTCCACTCCCCCACTTCCACCACACCCATCTAACAACTCCAACCAGTTGCTTTGCCTTTGGCTTGATCCAGGCTTGGCTCAGGTGAAACCCCATTGCTGGGGCCTGACCTGCATTGCTAAGCATCACTTCACAGTCTTTCACTCTTCACTGGGTTGGGTTTTTTACTTGTCTGTGAAGGGGATATTGAACACCTACCATGAACATTCAGGTAGTTAGGGTCCGGATTTTCCTGTTCTCGTTTCCTTCCCTGTGCTAAATCTTAATCCATTGTATTTCATTGAATTCACCACAACCTACAATTGTACAGGTACAGAGATATACTATTTGAAGGCTTGGGATTTAGCCCAATGGATCTGTGTCCCAAATCCAGCTTCCTTATTTGCTAATTATGTGACCCAAGGCAAGCTCACTTCAAGCTTCTGAGTTCAGTATTTTCATATGTAAAAGAATAATAATGTTATTAATTGCTGCATTATAGTATTATTATGAAGATTTGATGTCATGGTGAATACAATTGAAGTTCTGTGACAGTGCCTGTTACATAGGAAGTCCTCAATTAATCACAGCAAATATTTCTCTATTATGCACCAGATAGTGCTGCTCAACAACTTCTATGGGGTGTTTTTTTATTATTACTTTTATTAGAATCTTCCCCTGAGTAAGTTCCAAGAGGAATGTCCCAAGGGAATAGTAATCACTCAATAAATACATGTTAAGTGAATGACCAGTTTTATTTAATGCTCAGAAGAACGCCAATAAATTTAGTACTGTGAATATCCTCTTTTGTCTGATGGGGAAACTGAGGCACAGGCATTCAAACAGCTTGCACAATACTGTGGATGACTGGACAATGTCAGCCAAAGGATTTAAGTGAAGGCCTCCTGGAGCCTCCAGCCTTACCCACTACAGCCTACCAGCTCTGTAAATATTTTTATGGCAGAATAAGCAATCCCCATGGCCTCCTCCAGCTTTGTTTCCTACTCTGCCAAATGCTGGCATTCACACTGGCCCTGGGGGAAGCCTTTCTCCAGGACTAGCCATCAATCAGACAGTGCCTGGACTTAGAGCCTATGGGTGTGTGCTGGGGACATAAAACAGCACACGCTGCATGAAGTCCTAAAAATGATTCGTTTGACACCAAAGCCACGCAGACGGGGAAGCTGTGAGCCTTTTGGCGGGCCCCGGCTTGCTTCTGCAAAGTTGTTTGTGAGAGGGTGTCTGGCCCCCATCCATGACGTGTTCAACGGCGGCTCCATGCCAAGTCTTGAAAGGGGAAAAAAGCCTCTTCCTGACATTATGGTCTTGCACCCTTTCGGCTTTGTGAGAGGCCGAATAGATTGAAGGGCTGAAAAATGCAGGCTGGAGAGGGTGGAGGCAGAGGCAGGAAAGAAGAAAATAAAATAGAGATGGTGTAGGGCTTGTGATACCCCTGCTGCTACTTTCTCTCTATGCTCAGGTCCCTGGCAGTCTGTTTTTTGGGTTTTTTTTTTCTCTCTCTGTCTTTTTTTTTCTTTTTCTTGCCTTGTCTCTCCATCTTTATTTTTTCTTGCTTATTTTTTCATTTTTGCCTTTCTTTTTCTCTTTCTTACCTGTTTATTTTTTACTTTCAGTCTTTCTTTTTCTCTTTCTTGCCTTCATTTTCTTTCTCTTTTTAAAAATTGTTTTCCCCTCTTGTTGTCTGTCACTGCCTCTCCTTCTCTGCTTGTCTGTTTTTGTCTTTCTCTCCGTGTCTCTTTCTCTGTCTCTCTTTTTTGCCACGTCTCCTTCCCTCTTTTTAATTTTTGTTTTCCCTTGAAAAATTCAGAACTTTTCTCAAAGTCCTTGCAGTCTAGGGGGAGGATTAGAAAAATAAGAAGACAGGTACCAAGGAGACCAAGGCCCCTGTAACACTGTGGATTCCAACAAGAAGAGCTGTTTGATTGACCCTGCCCTGCGCAGTTGGCTGGAGTCCTCACCTGAGCTTTGCTGTTTATTCTTTGCAAGAGTTTGCACATTTAACTTGTTTAGACTTACACTTTGCTTTATGTCTTTTTGTGATCCCTTTTCCTTTTGGTAACTGCATTCTAGGTTCATGAAAACCAAGTGAGACCAAGTCCTTTAAGTTCTCTTCCTGAACCTAGCAGACATTAGGTGTAACTCGTTCAGTTGTATGTCTTGGCCAACCAGTTCTACTCTGAGATGCAGAGACAAGAATATGGGGGGAATGTCTCTCTGAATACACCATTCATTCACTCACTTATTCCCTCCACCAATATGGATTGAGCTCACACCCTCTTCCAGGCGTCATTCTAGAAATGGGAGATACAGCAGTGAACAAGGCACACAAACCCTTGCTCTCACAGCGTCCTCTGCTCTTAGAAAAGAGGCTAAATCTGCATGTGATGGCGAAGAGACAGACTGGACAGCTGAAAAAAAAAGCCTCCTATTTCACTGCGATTCAAATAGCAAAAGACCATGAGGGTTTTGGTCTGAATGAACGACTTGGAGAGATGTAGTTTGCTATAAGTAAGGGTACTTGCCTCCATGTTTGCAAAAACAGCATTGTCTTACTTCTCCTTATCTGCAGCCAAGCTCTGTTTTCTGTGGCTTTCTAGAAGGGAGGTCCTGTGTTCTTTTAGTAACATTAGGAAATGATGCTCCCTAATCAGCCAGCTGACATTGACTGAAGTCAGCTGAGTTCTTGGTTCCATGTGACATGCCTGGGATGCACCCTTCCCAGCTCTTTTTTCTTTTTTGAGACGGAGTCTCACTCTGTCACCTAGGCTGGAGTGCAGTGGTGTGATTTTGACTCACTGCAAACTCCGCCTCCCGGGTTCAAGTGATTCTCCTGCCTCAGCCTCCTGAGTAGCAGGGATTATAGGCACCCACCACCACACCTAGCCAATTTATGTATTTTTGGTAGAGACAGGATTCCACCATGTTTGCCAGGCTGGTCTTGAACTCCTGACCTCAGTTGATCAGCCCGCCTTGGCCTCGCAAAGTGCTGGGATTACAGGCTTGAGCCACTGTGCCCGGCCCCTTTCCAGATCTTATAGTCACCATATAAAAGTGACACTATAGTTCATTTTACAGATGAAGAAACTGAGGCTCACAGTTGGAGCCCTTCTCACTGCATTCTCACATTCGGAAGCTTCTAGGGAATGCCCGGTCTTGCTTCATTTTTCTTAAAAACCCTTGGCAATCTGGCCTTTCTACGTTCCTCTGAGAACAGGATATTCTGCAGTACTTGAACACAGTGAGCCAAGTGGTGCACAGAATATAAAACCTGGAGTGAAACGCTTTCAGGGTCCCTCAGCTGCAGCGGGCCTGTGTAGACTAGAGTCCCCCTGTCCTGGGCAGCGTCTAACAAAGGCTGAGAGGCAAGTGGTAGAAGCCAACTGTGAATGTCTGGCAGACCTTTCCTTAATTAAATTAAGACAGTCCTGATATTTAAGGCCTACTTAGAAAGTTGCTGTTTGGATAGCACATGGATAAAAAGCAGCATTTAGGATAATGATGGTCTGTTTTAATATCTAGAACCAAGTTATACATTTATCTTTTCATCAGTTGTTTATTGAATACCTGCACTGTGTTGGGATCTAAAGATTCCATGAGAAACAGCTATGGCCTACCTTCATTGAGCTTACAGTCTAGCCTGGCAGGTCAGGGTGATTTTTCCAGCATAGGAGCTGTCAGAGCAAGTGCATTTGGAGGTACAAGTTATCCACCGAGAAGTGCTGAAATAGCCTGAATTAAAGCTTGAATCTGGGCTGCCGAAAAGAGCCTTTGGCTCAGCACCACATTATTCTAACACTTGGGGTAAATGATGCACCATGTCAAAGAGCCCTATCCAGTTGAAGAACCATCTTATACTATTGTGTAACCCAGTTGTAGTTAATGTCTCCCAGTACGATAAAAAGATGAGTGGGTTACCAAGCCTTAATTATGTCAAAAGAAGGCAGGATATTGCAGTGCCTGGTAAGTTTTTCCTTTGGGGAGACAACACACACTGGGGTCTGTCAGAGGGGTGGGAAGAGGGAAAGCACAGGATAAATAGCTGGTGGATGCTGGGCTTTAATACCTAGGTGATGGCCTGATAGGTACAGCAAACCACCATGGCAAACACTTACCTGTGTAACAAACCTGCACATGTATTCTAGAACTTAAAATCAAATCAAATCAAATTAAAAAAAAACAAGTAAATACATACATAAATAAACTTTATTATTATTAAATAATAAAGTTCGATAATAAACTTTATAATATTAAATTTATAATATAATAAGTTTATTTCTTATAAAATTAATAAAATCTATTTATCATAAATGTTATTTTATTTATAATAAATAAATGGGGACTCAAAGGGAAAGGATGGGAAGTGGGTGAGGGGTAAAATACTACAAATTGGGTATACTGTATACCGCTCAGGTGATGGGTGCACCAAAATCTCACAAATCACCACTAAAGAACTTAACGCGTGTAAACAAACACCACCTGTTCTCCAATAACCTATGGAGGTAAAAAAAATAATTAAAAAAATGTGTCTTGAAGTGGGGGTAATATTAAATGAGCTAAGCTAGGTAACAGGAACCATATAGGTAAGCATGGGATTGGAAGTATTCACCTAGTACATGGAGACAGGAATAAAATTTAGGATCAAACTGTGAATAGCCCTAAATGATCTTTAAAAAAGTTTATAGTTTATAGAAGGAAAAATAGGGTTAGAGAAAATAAAGGTAGACTACTGTGTGACTAGGATATATTCAATTGGAAGTGAAAAGATTGGAGGTAGGCTGGTTCAGTGATGCCACATTGTCATCAAAGACTCAGTCTTTTTTCAAGTCTCTGCTCTGCCATCCATATATGATTGGCTTTTCCTTCCTAGTTTTACCTTATCGTTACAAGATGACTGCCATAGCTCTGGGCATCACCTCCTTACTGCAAAGGCAGAAAAGGGGATAAGAAAAAATAGCCTAATTTTATCAGGAACACCAAAGCTTCCCCAGAAGGTCCCCAGGAGACTTTATTAGATCCTACTGGTGAGAATTAGAACCCATGGCCACCCTGGGCTACAAGGTAGTTTTTAACAAAGGATAATCAGATTATGTTCTGGGCTTCGATGACTCACAGTTTGTCTCCTGGAATTGGGTACATTTCTGCTTAAGAAAATAAATAGGCAAAGTTTTGTTAGCAAAAGAAAAGGAGAAATGGCTCTTTAGTAGGCATCTAACCCAAAGTATCAGTCATAGATACAACACTACATGTACATGACTAGGTTTTGTTTTTATAGAATATAAAATATATGTACGCGTGTATTATATATCATATATAATATTAGGACCAGGTGCAGTGGCTCATGTCTGTAATCCCAGCACTTTGGGAGGCTGAGGCAGGTAGATTGCTTGAGGTCAGGAGTTCAGGACCAGCCTGGGTAATATGGTGAAACTCCATCTCTACAGAAAACACAAAAATTAACAAGGCATGGTGGTGCATGTCTGTGGTCCTAGCTACTCAGGAGGCTGAGGCTGGAGGATTGCTTGAGACCAGGAGGCAGCAGTTGCAGTGAGCCAAGATCATACCACTGCACTCCAGCCTGGGCAACAGAGTGAGACTGTCTCAAAAAATATATATATTAGTAGTACATATACAGTATATATGTGTTTAGAGAGAGGGAAAAGAGAATGAGAAAGAAAGAAGCCAACCGTTTAGATTTCCTAATTTTTATCAGGCATATATATTTTATTCTATGATAAAGGTTAGGAACAAGAAGTAATGCTTAACTGTTGAGAATACGTTAAAGTGATGGTTAAGACAGTGATGTTCATTTTCTCAGTTTTTTATAATTTTCTATTATAAGTCTTTGTCTTTTATCATTTAAATTTAATTTTAGGGAAGAACACAAGGGGTAGTCACAGGCATGATAGGAGCTGTTGGAAGTGAAGAAGAGGGAACCCAGGCTGGTTTCCCATGCTTTGTGAAAAGGGACTGATCTTAATATGAGGAAAATAAGCACCTAAAATAAGACGAGGTGTTAAAAACGGAAGAGTACAGAGGTATGGAGAGATGTCACGGAAGTGGAAACTTTTGTTTCAAATGATGTGCAGTGTACGAAATCTATATAAAATACCATTCTGAGGGGCACTGGGTATGTGACCCAGTGAGATGCTTGATATGGAATCTTCAACCACTAGAAAGACAACATATAGTCTGTGAAGAGAGGTCTAATGGCAGAAGTAGAGTGAGCTTAAGAAATCTTTGTTTTCTTTCTTTCTTGCAGGTGTAGGGAACATGTGGAATCAATATCTATTTTGAACTCATTAATCTTACAACAAGAATTCGTTCCAGATTTTTTTCCCATTTCTTACTAGCAGTCTGACATTGGGAAATTTAACTTAACCTCACTGTACGACAGCTCCCTATCTGTAAAGTGGGGATAATGATGATACCATCTTGTAAGGTCAGTGAGGTTCAAGTAAGTGAGTTAATTCCTGTAAAGTGCATAGAGCAGTGTCTGGCAGTGAGCCACCCCTTAGTAAATGTTGCTGCTGCTGCTGATGTTAATAACTGTACTTTTCCTTAAGAATAAGATTTAATTTTTGTGCTTTATTTGCATATCACAAATTGTTTAGCAGAATCTTAAGGACATAATAGCAATTCAATAAAAATATATTAATTGTTTCAGTGCTCTACTGTTTCTACAGTTTTCAACTACAAAACTCACCATGCTGCATGCCTTCTTAATACTTTTCAATTGTTTTGGATCTTCTCAGAGATAAAGCAAGGTGTGAAACGTCTTCTAGAATTACTCCTTACATCCCCAACGTTATTTTTCTCATCATCTCTCAATTGTGTAAGTTAGCAATGCTGATCTTAAAAATAGCCAGGCCCACCATATTGTTTACATATGTTTCGGGCATTAACCTCTGCTGATTTGATTTCCTCTACCTGAAACGTATTTCCACTCCCTTCATACATTTGTTAAACTATTCATTCTTCAAAACCTTTCTTAGACATCATCTCCTGTAGGATATCTCTCTGGGATGCCATTTCTTGCCCCATAGTGTAATATTTAGGTATTATTTTCTATCTGTAGTCTGTATTTATGTCTATTGCTGATTTTGTTATTGTTTTGTAACTTGGGATTTGTTCTTATCTCCACTGTTTTATAATTTCTATTTTTAAATTTTATTTAAGGCTCAGATTTTTTATATATGTCACAGGAGTTTGGTGTACAGATTATTTAATCACCCAGACAATAAGAATAGTACTTGACAGGTAGGTTTCTGACCCTCTCCTTCCTCCAACCCACTACCTTCAAGTGGGCCCTGGTGTCTATTTTTCCCTTCTTTGTGTCCATGTTTACTCAATGTTTAGCTCCCACTTACAAGTGAAAACATGTGATGTTTGGTTTTCTGTCCCTGTGTTAGTTCGCTGAGGATAATAGCCTCCAGCTCCTTCCATGTTGTTGCAAAATATATGATCTCATTCCTTTTTAAGGCTGCATAATGTATACCCACGGTGTATGTGTACCACATTTTCTTTATCCAGTCCATTGATAAGCATTTAGGTTGATCCTGTCTTTGCCATTGAGAATAGTGCTGTGGTGAACATATAAATGTATGTGTCTTGATGGTAGAATGATGTATATCCTGTGGGTGTATATCCAATAATGGGAACACTGGATCACATGGTAATTCTCTTTTAAGTTCTTTGAGAAATAGCCACACTGCTTTCCACAATGGCTGAACTAATTTACATTCCCAGAAGCAATGTGTGAGCCTTCTCTTTCCTCTGCAACCTCACCAGCATGTGTTATTTTTTGACTTTTTAATAATAGCCATTCTGACTGGTATACAATGGTATCTCATGGTGGTGTTTATTTGCATTTCTCTAATGATCAGTGGGGTTCTTGGTCTCCACTTTTAAACTACATTGAGGGTGAGAAGAGAGTGTCCTATGCACCATGCTTCTGGCTGCAAAGTTTAGCATTAGGTATGTCAGTAAATGCTTATTAGTTTGTTGAACTGAATCTTTTGCTCAGCAGAGACCCCTTACATCTGTAAACTACTGTTACCATAAAAACAGCTATTTCGTTTAAACTCTATAGTTGCAAGAGAGTCTCACTTGCTAATGATAAAGTAATTCTCTTTACAGATGCTCAATGATTCTTCTAGGTTTGGTTCACACAGCTTACCAACTGCGTTCTGCCTCCTTCTTGTTCCTTCTGGGTTCAAATGCACAGGGAGCCCATATTTGTCACTGAGTTATTGCTAGCAAATAAAACAGCAACAAGGCTGTTTCACAACTCACAGGGATTGGCTGATCAAAAGAGAGCAATCCTCCTGTCCTGATATGGGTATGTTCATGCCACTGTTTTCCAGCTGTGGTCCCATCAGACAGTGATGGTTCAATGAGAGTAAAGCCTTCAGCTTACTTCCCTGTTTCTGGCACCACAGACAATCTCTGTTGGTTGGTACCAAGCTATGCTCCCAGCAACTGGACTGAGTGAAGCTTTATGTTCCTTGAAGGCGGTGGTAGCAGACACATCCAAAGAGAGGACCAAAGCTTGGTACCAAAACAAATACCCCATTGTCTTCTTATCCAGGGGCTCACCAACAGATGATCCAGGAAGTCAAGAGCAAGAAATTCTGTAACAGGTCAGAAAATTGATTGCATGTTGATTCAAGACCAAGCCTATTAAAAAAAATACTAATTTCCCTTAGGTTCTTATGGGTTGCTATATCTAATGGTGGGAAAGGTCATGTGGGAGAAAATGCAGAGAGTTGGGAGAGACACTGTCCCATGACACAGCCACATCGGATTGCCTGGTCTGATGGGAAGAGAGAATTTCCACTGCCACTGACTCTCATTCCAAAGCTGCCTTGCGGTTTCCTTTGCAGTGGTTCTTTCGGCACCAGCCTCCCTGTGTTCCCTTGATGACATTAGCAGTCCTTAAGGGTTCTGTAGAGAGGGGATTAAACAGCATTTAGTTCTTTGTCCATTCTCTTATTCTAATGAAATGAGTTATTTGAAAGAATTATTTCAGCCTATGTAAATCAGTCAATGTGAGAAGATAAGGTTGGTGGGGGCAGGCAGAGTTGAGCTGGGCGATAAAAATAGAGTTTTATCTCCATTTGGACTGATTTTGAAAAGGTTTTTAACCATTACAACTGAATCCTTTTCAGAACCCTCTCTCTCTTTCTCTTTTTTCTTTACCCGAGTTGCTATGAGAACATGAATCATCTCTTTAGCACAATGACAGCAAGTGTAGCATTTAGGAGCGGACCCTGATTTTTCACTGTTTGTTCTTTGCTCTCAACAAGATAAGCTGTTGTTATTTCTTTCTTCTTGAACAAGCACACCATGATTGCTGAAGTGGTAAGAATAATTGGACCAAATAGTCATGCGATTAATGCAAACAGAGGGAATTCATCTGTTTCGAGTACAGTAAATGCACTTCTGAAGACGCAGAGAGCTTGCTTTCTCTGTTTATTCTTGGGCTGCAGAACAAATGTTGCTGAGTTCACTGCCACAGATTCCTGTGTTTCCTCCATGGGGTGGAGACCTTAAATGAACTGAGTTAAGAAAGAAATCAGCCCTATCTTGGGAGAGGGTGGGCCAGACAGGGGGAGTCCAAGGGGATCACAGGGGAGAAGGTTGCTCTGCCCCAGGCGACACCCTCTTCCCTACCCTCTTCACTGGGGACACAAGGACTCTTGCTCTCTTAAGGATATTTTTCAATTAGAAGGCGATGTGGCCAATTGAAACGGAAGGGGAATTAGCATTAGTTAGAATCCTCAAAGTGCCCAGTGTTGATGGCATTTGGATACTGCAGATACAGATACGAGGTGGATTTCATTATCCCCACTAGACAGACAAGGAAACTGAGGCTGAGAAGTAAGTCTCCCAGACTCACAACACTGGCGTGTTGAAGTGCTGGGGTTTGAATCCTGGTCGTTCTGGTTTAGTGATGTGGGGACAGCACAGGGCACAGGTTCTATGGTTGCTTTGAATCCTGACTGTCTTGTAACTGAGTGACCTTGAGCAGGGGACTTTGCTTCTTAGCACCTCATTTTTGCCATCTGAAAGACAAAACAAAAAACAAAACAAACAACTTGAGTTGATGACAGTGCTTATCTGATAGGTCTGTTGTAAGGATTAAATGAGTTATTAAATGAAAATAATGTAGAATTGTGCCTGGCAGATTTAACACCCATAATACCTGCTGACCTGGACACAGTTTCCTCAAAGTAACCAATGGTGTTTTCTACTACACCCATGGACCTTCTGCATCACGCCTGGGGTTCTCTGCAACAGCTCCCTAACTCAGTGCTTTGCATGCAATTGATCTGACACACCTTTGTCAGATTAATTACCCCCACATTCTTAAAATTCCACTTTTTTCACATCACTTGATAACTTTGGAGGCTCCCGATTGCCTATGGGATAAAAACTTGAACGTTCATCCATAGACTGGCTATTCCCTGCTTATACTGATAACTTACTGTTGACCTCAACACCTGTCCTCCACCCGCCCCACCGATGGCACCCAACTCAACCACTCCCATTTCAGCAGCGGGTTTCAATCCTGGGTATTTCCCAAGTGTCTCACCCCACCTTTATGTTCTCCCAGAAACATCCTTTACAACATGAACTTACAGAGATCGTGGCCCTCTCCCTAGCTCCCAGAGCCTATGCAATTAATGTTTGCTATTCTCTGACCTGTGCCACCTCAGGAATGCTGGATTCTCGTAAAGACAGCTGTTGGGGAGGAGATGAAGTTTATCAACCCCTGCTCTTGTCTGTTGACTTCTCCTTTACCGTGATGTGTGGTGATTACTGGGATTCCAGGAGGCTGCGGGATCTTGGAAGGTTCCTGCACCAAGACAAGTCTGAGTCTTGAAGGACGAGATAAAGTTAGACATCTAGAAAATTAGAAAGAAGGAATTCTAGGTGGAGGGAGAAGCATGTGCAAAGCTTTGGAGGCTTGCAAATCCCTCCTGATGCTGAAGTCTGAATGTAAACAGATGATAGACAGAGGCAAGGTGATGGTGACAGTTCTCAGCGAGCAGGGATAACAAGGATGATTCTTCTTCTCAGCTTCCAGCCCATTCCCCATCCCTTTACCCTTCTCCACTCCTCTGGAATGCATCTTTAGCCCTGAGCTTGGTTCTTCCTTCAGTTTGATGAACAGTTCTGCCATTTTGCTTCATTGTTTGCTTGTGGTAGTCACCGAACAGAATTAAGATTAAATCCTGTTAAATAAATGAAACACCTTGCACAAACTGTGGCCAAGAGAGCCTCACCAACTTGTTTTGGTGTATGAAGCGGGAAATCCACTGGTCGTTGTTTCACCATAAGTTGTTATTCCATCCTGGGTTGGAGAACATGTTCTGCCCTCCTACTAAAAGTCCTATAAAATCCAGTTTCTCCTGTGAGATTGCCGAAGTACAAGGCAAGGGGAAAATCACTCGCGTAGTTTGGAGTCTTTCCGAGAGCCAGAGGTGTAGACACCATTATCTAAGTGAGCTGCAGAACAACCCTACAAAGGTGCCAGCTTCCTCATCCAATAAACGAGAATAAGGAAGCTCAAAAAAATAAGAGAGTGTTCACAGTTTTATGAATCTCATGAGCACCATGAACAACAGATGTCCCCTGGGCCCTGTCCTGTACACTTGAATGTACACTAGCGTGTCCTTCAACTGCTGGCACCTGCATTTCTTTGCCCAAGAACATTTTTCTGGAGAACAGAGCCCATTGTCTCCATTTCTGGGTGACATCCTCAACCAGCGCCTGGAGGGAAGCCCCCTTTGCCTCTAACAGCGGAGAACTCCAAGGGACCCTCTTCTACACAGGCTCCCAGAGTCCCCGTGTGGAGTTACCTACAGCTCCTGCCATGACCATTCTCTTGAAACTTATTTTTACTTTTTAATTTACTGCCTTCCCTTCCTCATCTTGCCGCTTCACTCTGTGACCAGGTCTTCTCAAAATTACCCCTGAATAAATTGCACTGAAATCCTTGTCTCAGGATCTGACTCTGATATTTGAATGTAGATCTATCTGGCCCTGAAATCTACAGCCCCTTCACATTGTAGGGCCATGGTGCACAGATAGCTCATGAAGAATTTCCCTGGGACAGAATAACAGTGAAATGGTGGAACCTGCTAGATTAGAAATGACAGATGGGTTCTGTTTCAGGGGTCTTCTATGATTGATTGGTGGGAGGGCCACTCAGAAACTAGCTGCAGGATGAGTCTGAGCCCACATCCAAACAGATGAGAATGAACAGCCTGACAGTGTGGTGGTGTCTGCTGCACAGGGGAACTGGTCTTCCTGGACCTTGCCATTATCCTCCAAGTGCTCATGTTTTTGGCCTTTTCTGTGTCAGCTTACAAATACGAGGTTAAGGCCATGTATGTGGCGCTGGATGTGCTTTCATGTTGAAAAGCCAGAGTAAGTAGAAACAAAGAAGAGAGAATACAGAATTGAACATCAGCTCAGAAACCTTGAGCTGCAAGGCTGATTAAAACACTGTTTACAAGTCACTTTTTCCTTTCAGGTCTCTTTTTAGTGATGAGGATATTAAGAGCAACTGCCTCATGTTCGCTAAAGATCTCTTCCCAGCCAGCATGTCATCTGTCAGTCTGACTTCAAGATGTTAGCCTCTTGCAGTGTGAAATGTCTTTTTCTAGTCAAGGGGTTAGTTCTCACACTGGTGGATATTGTGTGTGTGTGTGTGTGTGTGTGTGTGTGTGTGCACGTGTGCATGTGTGTGATCTACTTTCTAGCCCCTGCTTTGGGTTAGTGTATCTCAATTTCAGAGGAGCCAATTTCTCCCGTCCTCTCTGTTCATGTGCATTAGTTCCAGGAATGATTCTGTCCTCTGATTTCAACCTGGAAAATTAGCTCATTGCATTCCTAAGTCTCAGTGACTGATTTTGTGATGAGAATGGGGCCCAAATTATAGAAAGTGGGGCCCTTATTAGGTCTCCTGGGAAATGGATATGAACCTAGAATAGAAAAAATTCCATCTGGATCCGTCCCACATTGAGTCACTCACGGATCAACACAGGTGAAAGAAAGTTAAGGAAAGTGACAAAGAAAAATTTAGTCTGGGAGCCACTGAGTAATTCCCCTGGTCAAGCCAGTCCTAAAGCTAACCCTTTCCTGGGACTTTCCATTTAAGTAAGCCCTACTAATCCATTTTTGTTTAAATTAGTTTGGGTTGAGCCTATATTGTCTTTTAAACAAACAAAAATCTACCTAATTTACAATGCAAACATTGTGCTAATTATGTCCACTATTTTATGCCCACATGGAGCCTTATAATACAGTGGACTTCCCTTTGGCTCACTCAGCAAATAGGAAAAATGGGCTCACAAACCTAGAGGGTGGAGATGGAAACTCTCCCCAGCACCCTTCACCTCACGCCACCCACAAATCCCTACCCATCCTTGCCCATGACTGTGCTCCTCCCTGCCCCAAACAGAGAGAAAGTGGATTTAAATGGCTTTTATATCTCAAGCAGTAGATGTTTATTATGGCCATACAATAATTTCCCAGAGACTCCAGCCAGGCACGAAGCCTTTGTGTTCTGAATTTACCAATCAGTGGCAATTTGCTAAAATAATCATCTTCATGTTTGCTGTTAATAATCTTGCTTCAGGCTGTTCCAACCAAATGGTTGGTCACTTTCAGTAATGGACGATTTCTCAGAGATTATTGCTAAAATGATTAGGCACATCATGATTTCCCAGGGCACATGCTTTGATGTTGATTCATTAGAAAACAAAAAGGCTTCTAGACTCCGTTGGAAAGCGGGGGATGCTTTTCTGAAAAGATATGCCATCACTTCTCTTATTTTTTTTCCTTAGCTAAGTCCTGGTTTTACTTTTCTCCTGCTGCTTGTTGGTTCATCATCTTGTTACTAGACAGAATCCTTTTTTTGTTTGCTGTAAGCTCATCATTGTAGCTGACAGACCTGGAAACATTTTACAGCCAATTAGATGAATCAATGAGTCCCTTTTTAGAAAACACCCCTTCCTGAAGTCCTTGTATGAACCAGGCACTAGCCCAGAAATTTTGCACAATGTCTCACTTAATTCTCATAGGAAAGTCCTAGTCTCCAGTTTGCACCTGAGGAGAGTGTATTAATCTCAGAGAGGTCAATTGACTTGTTGCATGTCATATCGTTAACAAACACATAACCTGCATTTGAATCCAAGACTCAGTTTTCTTTCTCCTGCGCCAGGAAGTCTGCCTTTGTCATCCAACTCCACTCACCCAGGTCCCTGCTTGTACCAAGGCCAAACACGGTACCTATGGAGCCCAGCCCCAGGTGGAGGCAGGTTAGGACAGTGGCAAGCAGAGCATGGGAAACCACAGCAGCAGTAATCCTGATTTCCCTGTGTCTGCCTGGTTCACACCCAATGCCAGCGTGTCTGCTGCAAACCTAGGCTTTCAGCCCCAGCTCCTGCAGCTGGAGAAAAAGAATAAGGCGTGAGATAGAGAAAAAGACTTCAGGGAGAGCATTCTCGGCAAAACTTGATCTGAAACATGCTCTTATTTACTAAAATAGAGAGAAGACAGCATCTTCTCATTGCAGCTGTAGTAGGCATTCTGTGGAAAGGATCCCCAGACCCTTAGATGAGTGGTGGGACAAAGTCACACCTTGATTCTTCCTTTGGCATTGCGTAAATGCATGCAGGAAGAAATTGGGACAAAAATGCAAAGTCATCAGGTAGACAATAAGCAAAGGTGGAGAAAGACGTTGTCTGGTTTTTAAAGACTGAACAGCAGCTGGGGCAAAGCTGGCAATTCTCTGCAATTAGAATACTGCTTCTGTCACCCAGGAAGTAGCCATTTGAAAGTGGATCAACATGAGCACTTGAAAAAAATAGTTGCATGACACAGAAGCCATATGATGAAAGGGAAGAAGATCCACCTGGAGTGGGGCAGACATGCCTCCAGCCACACCTGGCAAATGTGTCATCACAAATTAGTGTGAAGGCTTTGGTAACTAATAGCAGAGCCACATTGCAATTTTCCAGGTGTCATATCATTTACATTACATCTTTAATTATTTAATTTTTTCTAACAAAGCTACCATATTTGCTTCAAAACAGAAGTACAGGAACAACCTTTCTTAACTTGGTCATGCTTGTCCATCAAAAATTAACAGCAAATGTCAACCTTACTAGTAAAAAGAGACATTTCAATTGAAATTTTTAGGTTAGGGTGATCTTAACTAGCTGGACATATTAATATTAATATTAATACCTAGGTTAAATCTTAGTAAATTGTACATGTTTCATTTCATGGGGTGGTCCGATTGTTCAACTTTGGTTGCTTAGGAGAGATTAATACTGCTCACAACTCATCGGCAGAATGAGTCACATGGTTCTGACATAACTGCAAGGAGTTGAAAGGTAATCTTCTGTGCCCAGGAAGGAGAAGAGAAGTGAATACAGGTAAACAAAAATGTGTCACTTCTGGAACAAGGCAACTGAAAGCCAGGATGTAACTTTCATTGCTCTGTTCCTCTGCTGAGATGACATCAGAACTATGTGTTTCAGATGGTTCAACTCCAAGATCGTGGAGTTTCTGTTAGCTTGATCCCTGAGTGATCATATGGAGCAGGATTGTCTATTGATCTAGACCAGGGAATCTTCATGAAGATTTTTGAAAATTGAGGATTAATTTGTTACTGTCGCATAACCTAGCCTCTTCTGACTAAAACAGATGATTCTCACTATTTCAAATAATCTTTTCAGGTATTGCAAAGGAGGCACACCTGAAACCGAGAGGCCTCCTGGTACTTGCAGTCCCTGTCCCAGTGGCCGTTTGACAGATCATGAAACATGTATTCTCATAGGAAGACGTTGAAACAGAGATGTTTTGAGGTAGTAGCTATTTGCAACTGCCTAGGACTTAAAGCATGGAAAGAAGAAAAAAGTGCCACAACAGCTGCATGTGCTCCAGAATGAAAAATAAAATTAGTTATGAAAGCAAAAGAGAAACCGGCTAAGGTTTGAGGGAACAGACGTGGAGAAAGAGGTGTCAGATAGCTCTAATTCTTGATGATGTGCTTGATGACTCCTATTTGAAGCTCTCATTTAGACCCTTCTCTTTTTCTGCTAAGAGTCTTTCAAAGTGGGCTGAAATAGTAGGTGTATCCCAAGGCAGAAAAGAAAAGAAACCCTCAAAATGTTATAAGCAGGTGATGACTAGGAAATATTTTCAAGGAGTGTTCCCCAGGTGGCATTTGCAGGGTACCTGATGCAGAATTGCTTACTGAATCAAACTCAAGGACTGGGGCTGAGAAAGATTCCTATAAACCGGCTTCACAGTAATACCATATCCACTAAAGTTTGAAAACAATTAGTTTAATTTTTTCCCTCTGGCTAACATGTTATGTATTGGCTACTGCATCTATCCTATCTCTAGAATAGTTATTGAAAGGCAGTTTTCTACTGCCCCCTTTTCAACTTATGATAACGATTAAATGAAACCAAGACAAATGATTCTCACTTTAAGAAAAGGTATTCTTCAAGTAGATGAGGCTAACCTCAGACATGCTGGTTTGGGACATATCTCCCCCTGTCCCTGTTTATGTAGCCAGATAAGCCAGATACAGTATGTAGGCTAGACCACATTTTCACAGATGTTTGGGTGAGAACAAGGGTGAGTCACTGGCAGTGGCTGGCAGTACTACGTGTTGTTTGCGTGCATCAAGATTCACTGCCTCTTCCTCCCTCAACCTGCTTCCAGATCTCAGGCTAAATTTTGATTTAGGCTCTCCAACCACAGAGAAAGCCGAGATTCCATTACCTCTTCTGTCCTTTGTGGAAGGTAGTACCTTCAGTCATCACCTGAGATGTGCCAGAGACTTTGACACTTGGTCTGAAATGATGTCTGCAGCTAGGATTTGTGTCCGAATTAGAAGCCTCTCTGGGTATTGCAGAACTTGCCAAGTGAATCACCACAATTTGTGCCATAATAGTCTTTCAAAAATTAGTAAACGTAGCACTATTTTCCAAGAGATGCAAAACCTTTTCAGATTTTGTTTATCTCCTGGCAGCTTGACAAAAGTGACCTAAATGAAATAACTCCAAACTACAAAGACTGAACAAATTTCAAGGATTACAGTTAGGTAAAGAAGCTTTCTCAAACATTCTCCTGTTTGTTCACTGAGCTAATCCATTGAAATGAGCAGAGATGAGCCTGGGCAGAGATGAACCCGATTTTACAGAGGAGCAAACGCAGGTTTAAAGGGAACAAGTGGTTTGCCAGAAGTCAAATATCCTACAGTGAGCAGCAGATTAATGATCTCAATTCTGATCATCTGATTCCAAATACAATCCTTTTGCATGTGGAAAAGTGAAGAGACTCACATTTGAATCCTGGCTCTCTCAATGGTTAACTGAATCTGGAACATTAACCTCTCTGGGTTCTTGACTTGTTCTCTTGTATAATGACTATTATATCTTTTTCACAAGGTAAGTGGGATTGCTTTTTAGAGTACCCAGCATAGTAGACATTGAATATGTCTAAGCACCTTTCTTCTCATTCATTCATATTTACTTATCACGTATGTACTGGGCATCTAATATGTTCCAGGAACTATATGAGATCTGAGGGATGGAGAAATTAACAGAATATGCATAGTCCCTGCCCTCAGTGAACTTACTATGTATTCTCCCACCACCGTTTAAGAAAGGTAACAGACCAGCACTTTGGGAGGCCGAGGCGGGTGGATCACGAGGTCAAGAGATCGAGACCATCCTGGCCAACACGGTGAAACCCCGTCTCTACTAAAACTACAAAAAATTAGCTGGGCATGCTGGTGCGTGCCTGTAGTCCCAGCTACTCGGGAGGCTGAGGCAGGAGAATTGCCTGAACCCAGGGGGCGGAGGTTGCGGTGAGCCGAGATCGCGCCATTGCACTCCAGCCTGGGTAACAAGAGCGAAACTCCGTCTCAAAAAAAAAAATGAAAGGTAACAGAAAGCCCTGTATCATCTTGCTCCTGAACTTCACTGTGAGCTCATCCAGGGCCACATTTTCCCACCTCTCCCTCTGTACTCTGGTCTCCTTTCTGTTTCTGGAACATACCAGTCTCATTTTTACCTCAGGGATATCACCACTGTTGGTTTCCCTTCTCTTCTTGTTCAAGTCCCAGATTAAATAGCCCCATCTCCCGTATTTAGTCTTAGAGTGTCCCATTCTTTTTCTTCTGAGCACTTGTCAAAATTTACAATTACCCATTGGTCTATTTGTATCCTTGTATGATTTTTGTCTCACACCAAGCTATGAATTTCACAAGGTGCATATTTATCCATGGCCTAGCACATGACCTGACACACATTATAAACTCAGTGGAAATGGAAAAAGGATGTATGATTACTAAATAAAGAAATACACCCACAAACACGTCTGAAAATAAATTGTTGAAATTGTGTTTATGTATACTGCAAATAGTAGCTAAGCATATATCCTAGATTGTTCTTTGACAAAATTAAATACATGAGAGTAATTTATTCAATCACTTATTTAATTGAAATTATGATGGCATGTAGTCTAAGGAACTTTAAATCCAGGCTAGTAGATACTATGCACATTTGCTTCTACTTCCCCTTAACTTTCCCATACAGACATCACTAATCAACTGTAGCACTTTTACCCCTGTTGAGTGGGGAAGCAGTTTTCTCAATACAGCACTTCTACTAGACACTATCAGTTGATTGCAGTGAGCCTGTAAGGCTCTTTACCCCAAGCCTCAGAGACCACTGTTATCTCCAGTACCTCCTGCTCAGCACTTTTTTTTTTTTTTTTTTTTTTGAGACAGAGTCTTGTTCTGTCGCCAGGCGCCAGACTGGAGTGCAGTGGTACAATCTCAGCTCACCGCAATCTCTGCCTCCTGGCTTCAAGCAGTTCTCCTGTCTCAGCCTCCTGAGTAGCTGGGACTACAGGCACGTGCTACGATGCCCAGCTGATTTTTGTATTTTTTGGTAGAGTTGGGGTTTCACCATGTTGGCCAGGATGGTCTCGTGCTTAGCCCACTCTCAACCTTTAGAGTGGCCAAGCTGTCTTGGCCCACCAAGCTTTCTCAGCCATGGAAGCACCTCTAGTGTGTCAATGAATCTTAGTTACTAGAATGTACAGCATGGTGATGAAGTTATTAGGATAGACACAATGCAGGCTTCTAAAACTGGTTTCTGTCTCCCTTCTCCATTCACATTTATTTCCAAGCATGCCAGTAAGAGATGAGAGATTTCTTTCTCACTTTCTTTGGAAATTGAGAAACGAAAGTCCTTTATTTATAAATCCAAGATCCTACCTTCAACTTCTGACTGTAACAGCTCCACTTCACCTCCCACCATAACACAGAGAGAGGCTTTGGAGATTTCTGTCCTCAGAATTGTGCTAACCCAACATCTTCCTTTTCAGTGCATTCAGCACCCAGATTCTTTTATTGGAGATTTCTCTGCTCCAAATATCCCAGCTTGTTTCCTTCATGCAACTTCCCAGCTGACTGCAAATCAGTGATTTCTCATGTTTCATGAAACTTAAATTTCCCTGAAACCTCTTCTTCCTCTAACTACCAGCCTAATCTTAGTTCCTTCCTCTAGAGCAAGATTGATTTTCAAAAATTCTGTGTTGAAATATAGCAAATATATAGAAAATATTCAGAAAAGTGCAGAAATCATAAGTGCATAGCTCAAAGACTTTAAACCAAAAGAATATAAGCATGTGACCCACAACCCAGGTCAGAATATAGACAATTATTAACTCTCTAGAAGCTCCCTTGTGTGTCTGTTCAGTGACTACTGCCCTCT
Source organism: Cebus imitator (assembly GCF_001604975.1). NCBI lineage: Eukaryota > Metazoa > Chordata > Mammalia > Primates > Cebidae > Cebus > Cebus imitator. Next base: position 2,930,847 of record NW_016107452.1, on the reverse strand, counting down.
TATCCCCAGTAGTAACCACACCCTAATTTCTATTATTATATATTAGTGTTGCCTGTTTTTGAAATTTATGTAACTGTTATTATATGGATCTGCTCTTTTCTATTTGCTTGGATTTTTTTTTGTTTTTAATATTTGAAATTCAACCATGCTAACATACTTTCCACTATTGTATTAATTTGTTTAAAAGTATATGCCATAGTATAATTATCTATTCTGTTTTTGATGGACATTTGGGTTTTTTCCAGACTTAGCCATTGTGTGATGATCTCATGAACGCTCTCATCATTGTCTTTTGGTACATACATTTCTTTGGGGCTTATGTACAGGAGTAGAATCGCTCTATCATAGAGGTTACATGCATTTGGCTTTAGGAGATACTGCCAGTTTTCCAAAGTGATTGCACCATGTTATTCTCCCCAAAACAGTGTAGGTGGATTCTCATGGCTTCACATCTTTACAGATACTTGGTAATGTCTATTTTACATCTTGTTTTATATTAACCATTTCTTTTGGCATGTGGTGATATATCATTGTGGTGCCATTTGCAGATCACTGATGGAGTTGAGTATTCTTCACATGCATATTATCCATTTGATTATCCTTTTTTGTAAAGTGCCTGTTTAGGCATTTTGCCCATTTTTTATATTGAATTGCCAGCCTTTATTGATTTAAAGTGTTTTATTGTATATTCTGGATAAGGGATCTATGATGGATATACATCTATCACCTGTCTACCCATCTATCATTATGATCATTCTCTCCTGCTTCATATAGTTGTCTTTATATATTCTATTAATAAATTCCATGGCTTATCTTCTGTCTAAGTTATGTTTGTAGATAAACAGACCTTCTTTATTAAGGAAGGCCTGCATCTCAATTATTTTCCTTAAGGCTAACAATGCTTTTGTCCAGTTTACTATTTTCCTATGTTAAGGTCATGAAGATATGGTCTTTTGTTATACTGTAGAAACGTGACTGTTTTATAATAATTTTCAGGTTTTTTGACTACCCAAATGGAGCTGATATTTCTATATAGTATAAAGTAAGAATCAAACTTCCACTTTTTAAATTAATCGATCCAACATCGTATGTCAAACAAAACATATATCGGACAAAATATACCCCCCGTCACACTATAGTGCCACTTGTATCATTTAAATCAAGTGACCATGATTGTACTTGTGTTGAATTTTCTGGACTGTTTCTGAAATTCATCCTATATTTCATTGATCTATTTGTTTATTATTATATCCAACGCTATACTGTTTTAATCATCAAACCATTATAATATGCCTTGATAACTGGTAGTTTAAGTTTCCCAACTTTGTCCTTCAGGATTGTCCTGGCTATTCTGAGCTCTTTGCTTTTCCATATAAATTACAGACTCAGTTTGTCAATTTCCACAAACACTTGTTGAGATTTTATTGAATCTATAGATCACTTTGAAGAGAATTAATATCTTGGTGTTATGTTTTTATAATTTTACTTTCAACCTTTAATGGCTACTTGCATTATATATATACTTCTTCTAAGCAGCATCAAATATTTTCCCAGTTTGACAATTTTTGTATTTTAATTTGGATACTTGAACATTTATTCTATGTATATTTAACATAATTACTGGCATGTAAATACATTAAATATATATGTGAGTTTTAATTTCCCCTTCTGCTATTGATTTTTTATTCTTCCCACCTGTTTATGATTTTTTTAAGTTTTTAAATATACAATAATATTGTCTGCAAATAGAGATAGTTTTACTTCTTCCTTTCCTATCTGAATGATTTTTATTTCTTTTCTTGACTGAGATCTCTAATTAGAACTTTCAGTACAATGTTGAATAGAAGTGGCAACGATGGACATCCTTGTCTTCTTCTTGAACTCAAGAGCAAAACTCTGTTTTTAAGTATGATGTTAGTTGTGGGGTCTTCATAGATTGCCTTTATTAGGTTCAGAAACTTCTTTCTGTTCTTAGTTTGTTGAGTGTTTTTTTCATGCGTAGCTGTTGACTTTTGTCGAATGCTTTTTCTGCATCAATTGAGATGATCATGTGTTTGTTTCCCCCTTATTCTGTTAATGTGACATGTTGCATTGATTGATTTTGTATGTTGAACCACCCTTTCAAAATCTTGGAATAATTCCTACTTGGTCATGGTTTGTAATCCTTTTAATATGCTGGTAGATTTAATTCACTGGCATTTTATTGAGCTCTCTTTACCGTCAGCTTTTAGCAGTTTTACTGTGATGTGCCTAGATGTGTTTTTATTTGTATTTGTCTTTCTTCAATTTGTGGGGATATTCTGGTTTCCAGTTTTTGTTTTTCTTAAATATTGTGACTTTAAACTTTCCATCAGTTTTGGAAATTTCTTAGCTATTTTCTATTCAAATATTTCTTCTGAACCTTTCTCTTTCCCCTTTTTGCTCCCTTTTCTCCTCTTTCTGCACCTTCCTCTTTCTCTCTTCCATTTTTGTCTGCAATTATGCATGTGGTAGACCTAGTCCCCATGCCTTATATATTTTTCATTATTATTATTATTGTTTTTGAGTCAGGGTCTCAGTCTATCACCCAGGCTTGAGTGCAGTGGCATGATCTTGGCTCACTGCAACCTCTGCCTCCCAAGCTCAAGTGATCATCCTGCCGCAGCTTCCCAAGTAGTTGGGCTACAGGCACGAACCACCATGTCCAGTTAGTTTTTGTAATTTTTGTAGAGGCTGGGTTTTGTCACATTGCCCAGGCTGGTCTCGAACTCCTGAGCTCAAAGCGATCCACTCACCTTGGCCTCCCAAGGTACAGAATTACAGGTGTGAGTCACAATGCATGGCCTATTTTTCATTCTTTGTTGCTTCTATATTTCAGTCTAGAGAGTTTCTGCTAACTTCCAGTTTTTCCCAGTTGCTCTCTTCCTCTACACCTAAACTGCTGTAAACTCACCCACTGAGTTCTTAATATATTTTTTAGTCTTAAAATTTCCATTTTTTATATGTTTCAATTCTTTTACAAAATCTTCTATCTTTTGATTATTTTAGAATCTGTGTCTGACTTCAGTGTTTGCCTCATCTGTTCTGTTTCTTTTGTTAGCCTTTTTGTTGTTGTTGTTTAGTCCTGTGTCTTTTTAGCCCTGGTCACTTTTTATGGAGCACTGAGCATGGACATTGATATGAAAAATTATGGAAGGCCTCAGCGGGATATGGTGGCTCATGCCTATAATCCCAGCATTTTGGGAGGCCAAGGTGGATGTATCACTTGAGGTCAGGAGTTTGGGACCAACCTGGCCTACACAGAGAAACCCTGTCTCTGCTAAAAATACAAAAATTAGCCAGACATGTTGGCACACATCTGCAATCCCAGCGACTCAGGAGATTGAGGCAGGAGAATCACTTGAACCCGGAAGGCAAAGTTTACAGTAAGCCGAGATTGTACCACTGCACTCCAGCCTGAGTGACGGAGCAAGATTCTGTCTGAAAAAACAAAGAAAAGAAAAAAAGAAAAATTATAGAACGTCCAGATGAGCCTTCAGCTTTCAGCAAGCAGTTAGAGGAGAAATGGGCTGTTTCAAGCCTGGAATTCAGCCTTGTAAAGATCTGGTTTGCTTCCTCTTTGCTCTCCATTTGGAGTGTCCTGATGGTAAGCCCGGTGAGCTTACCTCACCTCCATCTCTTTGTTGGAAGCTAACCTCCAAATTTCACCACCTCAGGACCATGAGTCACCTGCAAACTCTGTCTCTTCAGCCTGCTGTCTGCAATTCCTTCTGAGCCTCTCCTGGCCTAGAGAGCTTATGAATTGGTGAACACCTGCAAATACATAGCTCAGGCTTATCTCTCTACTTCCCTTTGAAGATTTTAGCCTCTCCAGTCTTGACTATTTAGAAGTCTAAAGTTTATTTTCTTGCTTTTCTACCCCATAAGACTGTCAGAAACTCAGCTCACCTCCTTGGTTTCCTAAGATCTATCACTGCTTGTCTTCTCACTCAGTCTGCCCAGGATTCTTACAAATTGGTAAAATGCCCCAAAGGAAAATGCTATGCAGAGTGCTATGCTTGCTTCAGTGAAATTTCTTGTTTGTAGATCTTAGCCCTTGTTGTTTGGGATACCTTCATGTCTCTTTAATGGTATTTAGGATTTCTGGTCATTTTCAGTGAGAGGTTTGTTTACCATAGGCGAGTTTGCTATCACTACAAGCAGAGTTTCCCCAGAGCTGCTATAGATTCTGTATCCATAAGTGTGAGAGGAAATGAGCCATCTTTTTGACCACAGAGAGTGCTTGGGAAAGCTTCCTTCACTTCCACCTGTGAGGGGACCCGTCCTCAGCTCCATGTCGTATCTTAACTTCTTGTCAGTCTTCCTACCTCTCTGTTTTTCAATAAAGATGTTTGCCTTGGCCGGGCGTGGTGGCTTATGCCTATAATCCCAATACTTTTAGAGGCCAAAGCGTGAAGATCACTTGAACCCAGAAGTGTGAGACCAGCCTAGGCAACGTAGTGACTAAAGATAGAAAAAAATTAGCCAGATGTGGTGGTGGTGTATGTGGAGTCCAACCACTTTCGAGGCTGAGGCAGGAGAACCCCTTGAGCCTGGGAAGTCGAGGGTACAGTGAGCCGAGATCACACCACCAACAGTCCAGCCTGGGCAACAGAGTCAGACACTTTCTCAAAAACAAACAAACAAACAAACAAAAAATCATCACCTTTTGGGTGAAAATATCAGTGTTACACTGAAAGTATACATTAATACTCTCTGGCTATGTTTTAAAATATTAAGTTCTTATGTTTTAGAAAGTAATCCTAAAACATACAGAGATTAAATAATGAGTACCTGAAATTTGCTTTAAAATAATTTAGTGGGGGTTCTACTCTATGTCAGAGTGTTTGAATATATTCTTAATTTTAAAAACAGGCAAGTAAAAAAAGTCACAACCATGAAAAAAATACTGTCACTTGCTGCAGAAGAAAAATCAGAATTTCTAAGCAATTATACGAAAATCCATCTACATCCCTCTCAGCCTGTGGTCATGCCATGCTCTCAGTCCTTTACAAATGTGGTACCTTTCTTTATCATCCTTTCCATTGTACCATCCTTTATAAAAAGTTGGCACCAGTGTCTTTATTATTGTTAGACCATGATTGCCGTAAGAGGCTGAAGGAGAATGCTGTTGCAGGCCTAGCAAAGCCCTTTAGAGAAGTTTTCTAAAGTGCATATTCCCTATAGGCACAAGAAGGCATCTTCCAAACTTCCCATCATATTCTAAAACCACTGCCACCAAAATCAAGACCAACCTTGACTGTGTGCTGTGTGCAAAGCCTCCTGCCAGATGCTTTACCCGGGTTATCTCTGTAAACCCTGACAGCAATCCTGTGACAATGATTACATAGTATTCCTTTTTAAAGTGGGGAAACACGTTTAGAAAGTCTAAATAGCTATAAGCAAGGGAACATTTACCAACTAGCTCAACTGGTGTTTCAATCTCAGGTGTCTGACACGAGAGTCTCATAATTAACTGGTTCTCAAACTTGAACGTGCATCAGCCTCACCTGGAGGGCTTGTTAAAACACATGCTGCTGAACCTTACTTCCAGAGTTTCTGATTAAGTAGGCTTGGGGCGGGGCCCAAGAATTTGCATTTTCATAAATTCCCAGGTGCTGCTGATGCTGTGTGTACCGGGACTTCACTCTGAGAAACATTGTACTAGGGTACACTGTACCTGGGTCAATGGTCATAAGATTTGTTGGCCTCAGATATGCGAGAAAACTTGGTGGTTTCGTCTTGGCCTGGTGTAGTTAGGAGCTCTGCTGTGTTAATGCTGGAAAAAAATGACCCATGCGTTTGAGTTTGTTCACTCAGGACATGGGTTCATTCTGCTAATGGTCATGGCAGGAGATTGCCCGTTTCCTGGGCCTGGAATGCACTGAGTCCTTCCTGGTGACTGATAACAGGTGGCCAGCCCCACCTTGCAGCAACACATCAGATGGTCCCTGTTTAGGAGCCATTTGGATGATACCGTTTTTAGGACTTGCAGTTGCAGTGTTGAATCCATTAGGCCCCAGTATTAATTTGTGCGGGCATTGTTAGAAATAAAAACCTGAGATGGGGTAATTTATAAAGTAAAGAGGTTTCACTGGCTCACGGTTTCGTACACTGCACGGGAAGCATGGCATTATCTGTTTCTGGGGAAGTCTCAGGGAGATTTTACTCATGGTGGAAGGCAAAGCAGGAGCAGGTGTCTTTTGTGGCAGGAGCATGACTCAATTAGAGGGGAGGTGCCACACACTTTTAAACAGCTAGACTTCCTGAGAACTCACTCACTATGCAGTACCAAGGGGGATGGTGCTAAGCCATTCGTAAGAACTCCACCACCATGCTCCAGTCAACTCCCACCTGCCACATCTCCATCATTGGGGATTACAGTTCTGCACGAGATTTGGATGGGGACACAGACCCAAACCATTGCAGCCCCTAATCTGCAAAGACCTCAAGTGCAGCCACAGTAAACTTGTGAATCATTGCTCATTTCCTAATTCTACCTGCTGTTTCAATTTAGTTTTCCACTCTTATTTCCCTACTGGCAAAGCTCCTGCTGCCCGAATCTGTTCTTCCTTCCTAGGGCATTGTTGGCAAGACTCTTACACGCTAGTTAGAAATGTTTGCACTCAGCAAGGCCTTCTTGTTTTCAAGAGGGTGAGTTAGATCATGGTGACAGAGAGGTTTAGTGGCTATGGGGCCCTGCTGCTTAGCAGTTAAGAACCTGCCTGCCTTCTAATCCAGGTCAGTGGAGCTGGGTGGTCTGATAGAAAATTTTTAGCTTGGTGCCTCCACTTTCCTCATTACAAAATAAGATAACAAAATTACAATATTTCTGAGTTCTTTGGGGTGTTAAATGACTTATTACATGCAAAAATCTTAAGGTATCTGGCACAGAATAAGCACTAAATAAGCTGCCACTGGCAAGAGTTCCTTCTCATATACTTGAAGGTTGGATGCTTTGGAGAACATGTGGAGAAAGGACATTTGGACTGGATCTTGAAGTGGTCTGGCTTATGATCAGTATGATCAATGCTTGGGGTTTTGTTAAGAATAGTCTTTGTGGAAGGAATGAGACAAAAAGAGAGAAAAATAGCCACGGGATGGGGGCATGAGAAGGATGAGATCTCTAGCAAGGGTGAGCATCTCTTGCCTGTCCTGTGAGCCTCTTCTCTTCTACTCACCATGAATCCTGGGCTAGAAATAGGAGAACATCTCACCATTCGTAGGAGACCAGACCTCTGCATTACATCATGCCTAGGCTTTCTCCCTCCACACTTTGGGGCACTTTCCCAGACTCCCTGGCAAGATCACCTCTTCTTTATGCACCATGCATAAAAGAACCGTCTGTGTTTGGCCTTATCGTGCTCTATAATGGTAATGATCTATGTGTGTGATAGAGGGTCTTGTCTCCTGGTTGAACTGATTGTCTCCATGTTTGCGATGGAGCCATGGCCATCTCTATGTTCTCCATGCTTGACTCATGGTAGGAATTTTATGATTGTTGTCTGAATGTACAAATGGACAATGGATGGATAAACAGAGTTAAGAGAATACAATGTTTTTCCCACTGAAGATTAGTCCAAAGCACAGTGAAAGCAGTGTAATACAGAGCCGTGTTCCTCAGCAGGTGGTATGTGGATCAGTAGCATCTTCCTCACCTGGGAGATGGCTAGAAATGCAGGCTCCCAGGTCTCACCTTGGACCTGCTGAATCAGAATCTGCATTTTAAAAGGATCCCTGGGTGATTCATGTACACGTTACAGTTTGAAAAGACCTGTCTAGTGGTTAAGAGAGAAAGCTCTGGAGACCGAGCTTCAATTCCGGGTCTATATCTTACCCAGCTGTGTGTACTTTTTCCCTCAGGGCCTTAGTTTACACATCTGTCAAATGGGCATAATGAGAGTAGCTCCTTCACTGTCTTGTTGTGATGATTTAATGTGTTAACATGTGTAAAATGGCTTGCACAATGCTTGGCAAATGCAAGCATTCAGTGCTCAAAAAATAGTAGCTGTTGTTATTATTATCCATATCCTTCTGACTGCCCATGAGACCATGGAGAAAGAAAGGAAAACTCACCGAAGATCTAAATAGACACTGTGCGGTGTGTTTCCTCTCCACACCCGGTAGCTGAGTGGTGGGGGCTGGCTGGCCTCTGGGCTGCCCCTTCCTGCATTAGGGCCCCCTCAGTGGGGCACTGCTGACGTGAGCAGCGTGGCACTTCTCTCTGCTGCCATGCCACAAGCCCAGAGCTTCCTGGAGCTGAGGACATCAGCTAGACAGAGAGAACCACCCTTTCCCTGGCGCTGAGTCATGCTATCTCTATTCAGACAGGGATCAGGGCAGGTGGGAAACTCTACAGCCTGGCGGAGATGCCCCAGGCGAGGGATTGGGTGACTCATACTGGGACATGAGTCACACTTATTACATAAGGACAGATCAAGAGTATTCAAATGCCACACAAGCCTGAATCTGTCCCCACAGACTGCAGGGTTGGGGGGGTGTCAGGAAGGAGACTTGCCCAGAGACAAGTCCTGGATTCTCCTAAACAAGTTGGCCCCACTTCTCCCGGGTTGCTTCTTTCACACAAGCCCAAAGACAATATTATCATTATCGATGTGGTTATAATTTGAAACAGACAGATAAATAACTTTTTAAGACTAGAGAAAACCTGTGGGTAAGTTATTTTAACTTTTAGAAATGCAGATTAATTAGCACCCAAACATTGGAGATATGAAAAAGCAGTAACTTCTTTTTAAGAGCTATGTAAAAAAAAGTGAAGTGAGATTAAAAGGCAATTCAGTAGAGGAAATACATTTATTTAACAAACAAGGGATAAAACTTTTGCACTGATGAAATTAATAGCATTCTTCCTTCAACATATGCATACTCCAGGATTGTGCAGGTAGACAGGGTTGGATACCCACAGCTGATGAGTGTGGCGGAAATCAGTGGAAGCTTTCTCATGAAATTGGTGTTAAGAGATTTGTGACACTGGACCTTCTAGGTTTAAACTAAAGACACAATCTGATATAACAAAGGTAGTTATGAAGAAAGAAGTGTTTTCTAAATTATTACTTATAATAAAGACATACAGAAAACACTCTTCAAATCCAACTTTGCAATTCAGTTTTATCTATAAATGGTAAAGGTACTGGGCATTCTGCTATTGAAAAAGCTTTTGAAGTCCTCAATACTATAGAAGATGCTAGTGCTAAAAGCCTGGGTTAAGTGATGAAGCAGAAAACAAGATTTTTTTAGAGATTTAGGGTCAAAGTTACATTAACTATGACAAAAGGTCTCTCTACTCTGGAAAAAAATCTCTACTCTGGAAAAAAATCCAACTGTGAAATACAGGAATCACACATAAAAATATTACCAGTAGTTCTGAGAATTCAATGGACATTTTCCATCTTGATTAAATTTTCAAAACTTTCTGTCATTAACATGTTTTTATAAGATAAACACGTGTGTCTATACAAATTTATTGTAAGTAATAAATATATGTACCTATTTGGAACATATATGAATATATAGTGTAAAAGTGATACATAATATATAACATATATAACATATATTATGATACAATGAATACTAGTAATGTTGTATATATAATATATAGTAAACTGCAAGATTAAACTTGAAGGAGACTCTGTACCCAGTGTTTTATATTCATATACCACATTCTTCTTATGTGGAAATGGTGATCAGCATACAAAGGTTAGCTAATTCATAACTTTAGTCTGTTGTACTTTAGAAGAAACATTAGATGGGTGTGGATTACGTGCTATATTAATCCCTTAGATATTTCTGTGTAGACAATTCTGATTAATTTCCTTATTGCTGATCGAGCCAGGCAACAGCTCTTACTTGTGGTAGTTACGGGCCTTTCGACCTCAGTAGATAAATCAGATGGCAATAGAACTTGTGCACACTCCCTTTCATCCTCTCCCCACCCTTTCAATAAATTTTAATTTACTTGGGTTTTCCGGGCCATGGGAGGTACATGTCATAACCAAAGGACAAATCCATTTGCCTTTTCAGCCCAAACAGCACCGTGGAATTCCAAACCTTTCTGAATGCCAACAGGGCTGTGGCCCATGCCCAAAGATATAAAAGGAGGGTCTCTCACTTCCCACGCAATCTTCAGAAATCCATTTTCTGTCAAATAGTGGCTCCAAATAGAAGGAAGTGGCCAGAACCAAATACTCATATTCTAATACATCAATCCGGATAATCCTCTGGTCCTGCTAAGCTACAAGGACTTCTAAAACACACTCCAGCTATCATGAGACACGATGTTCTTTCCAAGCCCTGATCTACCACGCACACAATCGCCATATTCATTTTCCAAGGACCCATCTCTTCTCCTGTTGATCCCTAAGCAGGGATTGCAAACTAAAGCCATTGGGCCAAATGCAGTCACTTGCCTGCTTGCTCTCTTTCCTTCTTCCTTCTCTCCCTCCCTTCCTCCCTCCCTCCCTTCCTTCCTTCTTTTTGTTTTGAGATAGAGCCTCACTTTGTAACCAGGCTGGAGTGTAGTGGCGCAATCCCAGCTCACTGCAACCTCTATCTCCCGGGTTCAAGCGATTCTTCTGCCTCAGCCTCCCGAGTAGCTGCGACTACAGGTGTGCGCTGCCACATCCAGCTAATTTTTGTACTTTTAATAGAGATGAAGTTTCACCATGTTGGCCAGGATGGTCTCGATCTCTTGACCTCGCTATCCACCTGCCTTGGCCTCCCAAAGTGCTGGGATCACAGGCCTCCCAAAGTGCTGGGATCACAGGCGTTAGCAACCACGTCTGGCCAACGTGATTGCTTTTACTTTTGGCCCTTTCTTAATGGCCCTTGATCTAAGAATGGCATTTATTTATTTATTGCTAACCAAATGGTTTGAAATGAATGTATAAATATATGCTTACTAGCATAGAGGCTGCCTTTTGGCCTTGATTTTTCCGAAATATTTACTCTCTGGACCTTAAATGAAGCCTGTCCTGAAGATGTTTGTTGTAACCACCCCAACCCAAGCTACTATTTCCTGGATGCAGCACTGCACAGCTCCTTACTGATACTCCTGTTCCTTGCTGCCCCCTCCCCACATTTTTTTTTTTTTTTT